>NC_140559.1:27144950-27647450 GCF_057381845.1 Rhamphochromis longiceps
ATCCTGAGGTGAAACGTTTGCTGCGAAATCGATCAACTTTAGACCAGACAACAAACGACGGAGGCTCCGGAAAAGTGCAATCAAACGATGAGTTTTATTATCACAGGAGAACAACCAACCATCAGAATCAGAATCAGAAAGGGTTTATTGCCAAATGTTGAGCAGGTTTACAACATTAGGAAATTGCTGCGGTGCTTCAGTGCAAACATACTGTCATAAAAATATAAAATAAGAATAAGAATTAAAAGTGCTAAGTAGATAGATATATACATGATATATACATGAGTGCAGGTGGTGATCAGTGCTAAACATGGAATGATGCAGTGAACACAGCGTAGGGTCATGTGTTAGTGGTGGGAACAGTCATACGGTTATTGTTCATGTGTCCGACAGCAGAGGGGAAGAAACTGTTCTTATGGCGAGAGATTCTGGTGCGAATGGACCGGAGCCTCCTGCCTGAGGGGAGCAGGTCAAACAGACTGTGTCCACGGTGAGAAGGGTCAGCTGAGATCCAAGCTGCACGCCCCAGTGTCCTGGAGGTGTACAGGTCCTGCAGAGATGGGAGTCTGCAGCCAATCACCTTCTCAGCAGAGCACACAACACGCTGCAGTCTCTGTTTGTCCCTGATAGTTGCTCCAGCGTACCACACAGTGATGGAGGAGGTGAGGATGGACTCGATGATTGCAGTGTAGAATTGCATCATCGTCCGTGTTGGCAGGTTGAATTTCTTCAGCTGCCTCAGGAAGTACATCCTCTGCTGGGCTTTCTTGATGACGGAAGTGATGGTGGGCTCCCACTTCAGGTCCTGGGTGATGGTGGTACCCAGGAAGCGGAATGAGTCCACAGAGGTGATGGGGGTGTCAGACAGGATGATGGGGGGGGAGTGGAGCTGTGTGCTTCCTGAAGTCCACAATAATCTCCACTGTCTTCTGGGCATTCAGCACCAGGTTGTTGTGGCTGCACCAGGACACCAGACGTTCAACCTCCCTCCTGTAGGCAGATTCATCCCCGTCCGAGATGAGTCCAATAACGGTGGTGTCATCTGCAAACTTGATTAGCTTGACAGACTGGTGGGTGGAGGTGCAGCAGTTGGTGTACAGGGAGAAGAGCAGAGGAGAAAGAACACAGCCCTGAGGGGAGCCGGTGCTGATGGTCCGGGAGTCCGAGACATTCTTTCCCAGCCTCACATGCTGCTTCCTGTCCGTCAGGAAGTCAGTGATCCACCGGCAGATGGGATCAGGCACATTCATCTGGGAAAGCTTGCCTCGGAGATGGTCTGGAAGGATGGTGTTGAAGGCAGAGCTGAAGTCCACAAACAGGATCCTGGCGTAGGTTCCTGGGGAGTCCAGATGCTGCAGGATGAAGTGTAGGGCCATGTTGATGGCGTCGTCTACAGACCTGTTGGCTCTGTATGCAAACTGCAGGGGATCCAGGAGGGGGGCCGTGAGGGTCTTGAGATGGGAGAGAACCAGGCGCTCAAATGACTTCATGACCACAGATGTCAGAGCCACGGGTCTGTAGTCATTTAGTCCAGTGATCCTAGGTTTCTTGGGGACAGGGATTATGGTAGAGGACTTGAAGCATGCAGGCACATGACATGCCTGCAGTGAGGAGTTGAAAATGCCAAAAAACACTGGGGCCAGCTCATTTGCACAGTGTCTGAGGGTGGCAGGAGACACACCGTCTGGGCCGGGAGCTTTTCGAGCATTCAGACTCATAAACTGCTTCCTCACATCTGCTTCATGAATATGAAGAGTTGTGGTGGGAGGAGGTGGTGTGAAATCCTCTTTTGTGTGGGGTGAGGAGGGGGGTGTTGTAGGTGAAGTGATTGAAGGTGGTGATGGCTCTATGGAGGGGGGGAGAGGTGGGGGAATGAGTGTCCAAAGTGTCTCTATTGTTGGGGCCGTTGGAGGTGTGAAGGCTGCCTGATGGCTCGTCAAAACGGCAGTAAAAGTCGTTAAGGGTGTTGGCCAAGAGCAAGTCATCAGTGGAGTGGGGGGTTTTAGGCTTGTAGTTGGTGATATTCCTAAAACCTTTCCACACAGAGGCCGAGTCATTCTCTGAGATCTGCTGCTGCATCTTCTCAGAGTGCTGATGTTTAGCAATGTCCACTTCTTTAGTGAACCTGTACTTGGCCTCTCTGTAGCAGTCCCTGTCTCCGCTTGTGAACGCCTTTCTCTTTTCCAGCCACAGCTTTTTGAGTTTAGGAGTAAACCAGGGTTTGACATTGTTATAACTCACCCTGGTGCGTGATGGCACAATGCTGTCCTCACAGAAGTGGATATAGGAGGTGACAGTGTCCGTAAACTCGTCCAAGCTGTTAGAAGCAGCCTTCATTGTGTCCCAGTCCGTAGACTCCAAACACGTGCGAAGCTCCTCCACAGCCTCGTTGCTCCACAGTTTTTTGGTCCACACGACAGGTTTGGAGAGCTTCAGCCTCTGTCTGTACGCGGGGATCAGGTGGATCATGACGTGGTCAGAAAGTCCAAGTGAAGCGCGGGCACCGCACGATAGGCCCCGCTGATCGTGCTGTAACAGTGGTCTAATGTCCTCTCCTCTCTGGTCGGGCATTTGGTCGGCATCAGCATACGGAATGTGTTGCTCTGACAAGAATACACTGGGTTCTGGTTTTATAGGATAAAATATCACACCTACGTCAATACAGTTCAAAAATACATGGTGACAGACGGGCAAAAGTTCAACCCGTACAAACAAGGGTACATCACGTACACTTCTAATAACCTTACACCGACATATAACTTCTCCTTTCTACATTACTTGCCTTTTAAGGTAATAACTTCAGGTCTTAGCATCTCTAAGAGCTAATAATCGACCCTCGTCATTAATCACTAAGTAGAGTACTTTGCAGCCAGTCTCAAACTGAAGTAGAAGACGCTTAGGCCTCCACTCAGACCTGCTACTAGATTAATATGTGTATTGTAAGCGTGCATGCAATTAACCTGCTATGTTCTCATTTCCCCTCCACATGTATCATCTGGACACTCGCACCAGTGAAGTTTAAAACCTCCTAGAATGGAACATCAACTCTAACCAAGCACATTTATGCATTGTGTATAAAATGAACTCAACCTGTAAGAATAGAAAGGTCAATGTGATGACAGACATATTCAATGCAATATAAACCCTGTAGGAAATATTACTGATAAATGATACTGTGAAACATGTTATTAATACATTCTTCATAAGGCAAATTATATGGTAGCAATAAAAGAATCTCTGAATCCCAACATTCCCTCTTTTGACATTCCAACAGGAATGTCACCATACTTCATGTTGTATCACTCCCTGCCCCACTCTATGGGTTCCAGGTTCATCTGGTAGATGCCCCCAACCCAGCCAGGGTTCGCAACCCTCGCCACTATCTTTACCAACAATCCTCTGACACAAGGAATGATACAACATCCAGCGATGACCAATATTCCCAAAAATACAGCCAATCAGCACATCACTGATATAGCCACACCTTTCCATTGTCCAAACACAGATGTCATCCAGGATGCCAGCGGGTTTTCAATACCTGAGTGCTCATGCATGGTTTTAGACAAAGTTTTCAGGCCCTCCAGAGCCCGAGTAACTGAGCCATCTGGGGCAGTATTATTAGGGATAAAAGTGCAGCACATGTCTCCAGACATCGAGCACACACCTCCCCTCTCTGCCAATAGCATGTCAAGCGCCATCCTATTTTGGACTCCCATCAGTGAACTTGGACCCAATTGTTCTGTCAACCCCATCATGGCGTCCCTGGTTAGGTTAGAAAGTCTCAGCAGATTGTAATGAACATAGTTAATGCGGTCAACATTCTTATTAGGTGTTACCCAAAGGAATATACTCTCAAATCCTGCAGCTATCGGATTCACCAGCTTATACTCGTCTGGAACTCCCCTAGGCACTCGTATGGAGTCTATCCAAGTCGGCGAGTTCAGGCGAGGATCATAAGCATGTGTACCTTGGGTCCCTCTTTTGACCAAAACATGTCTCTGACGTCTGGCGGCTAGAGTACGTGTGTTGCGTTGTGGAATAGCCTTTACCTGATTCCCAATCAGCATGAGCGGAGCTCCTAATCGCACATCCCAGATAGCAAGGAAACATTGAAACAATGTTGAGTTAATATCAGGCTGTGTCATTGAATCAACGTTGAAGTGTGACGTTGACCTAACGTCACTCTTGCACCCTTTTTTAACGTTGAAACAACGTCAGGTTTCAACATTGATTCAACATCAAAACCTGACGTTGTTTCAACGTTATATTTTCTAATACTGCTGACATTGAAACAATGTCAGATTCTGATATTGAAACACTGTTGAGCTATGGTGTTGATTTTCCACCTCTTTCGCACAGTTGCTTTTTATTAAAACAACAGTTAAATCATGACTGGAAATCTACCTTTCTTTATAGGTATTTTAACCAATACTAAACTACTGCATGTTTCCATCAATACTTAAACCACCTAAACACATAATTGTACTTATTCCTTAAATTGGACACCCTTTATAAAAAAAACCCAAATGTCTCACAATGTATCATGTCAACATTAATATCCTAAAATAAGAAAGCATTGCATGTGATGTAAGAGAGAAAAAAAATAAACAAAAAAAGGTCAATAGGCATGTTTCGTTTGCTAAATACTTTATTAAAAGACAGTTTCCTATTTACGTTTATATGATTCACAGAAGTTTGTAATTTTTTTGCATGATGTGCGTCCTGCACCCACCCAAACGATCTGGGGCGTATCGGAGCCATTTCTGCACTGCTTGTGCAAAGACAAACTCGGACATAGAGTTTGCCCCTAACTGCTGCGTCAGGCTCCAATCAAGGCAAAGCGTCTCACCTATAGACACATTTTAAGAGATGGAATTAGCGTGTCTCATGTCTTAAATGTGTAGGCAAGTGCTTGTGTGTTTAATCAACAGGCCGTTGTTATGTATTTAAATCACATCTGACAGCTATTACAATTTATAGTTACAAAGTGTACATAACCTTTATATACTTACCATTGCCTTATTTGCCTCTTGTGATTGAAGAGCTGGCTCTGCATTGTTTAGCTCCTCAATGTTGTGCAAGGGCAAATCCAGAGGCAGTACCCCAGCATCTACCGATTCATTGCGGATGGCTCTGACCTCCTCACGGAGTTCATTAACAGCTCTCGTCAGGTCTGACAGAAAAAGATAATTTTTTTTTAAGTATTTAAGAATACAGACAACTTGTCAAACGTTTCCTTGTGTCACACACAGATATGTACAAAGACACTAGACAGTATTTTATTACCTGGTATTTTCACTCGAGGGGCCTGGGGAAACCATTTTTTGGTGGGCTGCTCATCCTCTGAGTCACTATATGTGTACAGGGGATTTGGTCTAAAGAAAAAAAGTTGAAAACGGTCATAAGTAATTACAAATGTGCTTTTGGAATATTTTTTCCTAAAGTTACAGTTTGATTTATAACAACACACACAGGAAACAGATGTGCAAGAAGGTACAGTATACAAGGAATTTTTGAAGTGCACAAGTGTACACGGCTTTGCATTTATAAAAAGTTTACAAGCTTCCACTTTTTGGACTATATTATGTGGTGATATTGCAGTATGCAAGCACCACAGATATGTATAAAAGACAAGATCATAAATTCTTAGCAATCAAAGATATGTTTGTGAAATAAAAAAAAAGTTTTACTTGTGCTTTCTTTTATGACTGGTCTGAGTTTCAGCTTCGGACTGAAGGTCAGACATATCACAGTGTTCACTTAGATATTTCTGAAGACTGCGTTCTGCTTCGTGAAATGTGTCTGGAAGTACAAACACAATGTATGGCCAGACATAAATTAGGACACGAAAAACTTGTTATTGTTACATTTATACAACACCAATCCAGATGATACCCACCATGGCTTATTAGAAGTCAGACTGGTGCATAGGTGAGCCATGTTGCACCAGGATGAACTCTCCTCTTTACTGTGTCGTGGATCCTGAATGTGTCTCACGGAGGATATGGAGGCCATGACAATTTCTCCCCATTTATCCATGATCTAGGGACTATTTCTGTACCACCAGTGCTAAACTGCACAATGCACCAGTCTTTCATTTTTATCTTTTTTTTAATTTGGAGTCCTTTTTTGCCCTGTCTAGGATAAACAGGAAACAGATAATTACAATATATTTCATAGTCACTACAAAACTTGATCTATTGATTGAACTAAATAATAAATAATAGCTTAAAATGTATATAGGCAACAATTACAAGCAAACCCGTATATGTAAGCATTTAAACACTGAAGATAATAAAATTAACAGTATTTTGTCTAAGTCTGCCATTGTAGGAATTCATGGCACCGAGACAAAAACATGGCGCACAGTGTGGCGTCAAAATAGGCGCACACCTTTGACGCTGCGTTTTCTCCGTCTTCCTCGTCCACACGTAGATGCTAAACGCAGTTTACGTGTGGACAAAAGGTGCAAACGCAAGTTAGGTGAGCGTGCAACATAAAGTTAGGTGAGCGTGCAACATAAAGTTAGGTGAGCGTGCGAATCGAAGCGGGTGCTCACCAATCATTAAAAGTAACAAAGTCATTGAACACATTTATACAGTTACCTTTACGTTTATCAATCATATATCACAGATTTACAATTTTTTGTAGTACTATGCTAAAAAGCAACTACAGAGCGAAAGTCTGGGTCAAGCGCCGAGGCGACGGCAAGAACAAAGGAACCCTCGAAGCGTTAAAGCTAGCTTTGTAAGGGAATATAACGGAAAAGTATGAAACGAAAATGTTTTCTTTGTTGATAGACTTTGTTTGCAGTGCAATTTATTTGTTGCCGGATTGTAAGATGAAAGTAGACACAATTTCGGGCTCCCACATTTTATCCGAAACTTTACATTAACAAGTTTGTTTTGTTTTTTTTACTGTTATTCAAATGCAACCGTGGAAATAACTAATAGAACAAAAGTCATTCATTCTTACCTTATACTAATCGTGGTGCAGGCCAGTGCAGTGCATGAACTGATGCCTTCTCCGGTCAATTCCGCTGAGAGTAAATCTAATGTCCCGCTCTACAAGCTCTACAACCAAGACAATGGTTACCTGGAGGGATGTACCAATGTGATAGGGGTGCTGCGGAATAGTCCAAGTGGTAGCAGCTTTAATTTCCCGCTCAACCATAAATCGATGGTTTTTCAACGTGATTGTTGTCACCTTGTCAACTATAAATAGATCAACAATCAACGATGACAGAACAACAGTGAATCAATGTTATTTCAATGTCAGTGTAAGGTTTCATCAGTATTTCAATGTTGTTTCAACATTGGTTTTGTGTTGACATTTCAATCCTGACGATTCTGATGGTTCAGATGGAAAATCAACATCTGTTCAATGTCTCCTTGCTATCTGGGATGTCCCTACGCTTCCTATAGGAACACGAACCAACAGAGTATTCTCCCCACAATAATAATAGAGCCCACTTCTTGCCCAGGTTCCAATTACCGTGCTAGGGCCACTTACATTGTTGGTGGTTCGTCCCTGAAGTGTGACGGCACACCAAGTTGGGTCGATCTCTCCCACCTTGTACTTTTCATTATCAGCAGAGAACTTAAAACATGTTATCTTGTTTTGGCAGAAATGGTCCCACTGTTGTCTGACGCTTTCCATCTACTACTTGCTCCTGTACACTTAATGACGTCACACAAATCAAACATCAATGAGCTGGTAGACCCTTTAACATAGTTCAACTCTATGCCATTATTTCTGCTGAGACATTCATCACCTTTACCTGACCCCTCGCGCTTTTGTCTTTCTAGCGATCCTGTTTTAGGACCTAGAGCCTCAGGAACTGCTGGGCTGGACTGGCCTCCGTGTTCAGACAAGGGGTCCGGAGTGCCTTGCAAAATACAGACAATAAACAACAGAGCCATGGTTACTATTATTGCATATAATAAACATGTAGTTGTAAGGAACCTTTTAATAAGTTTCTTCCCATTACGTGTCTCTGATTCGTTTGTTTGCATCATGTTATATAAACTTTGTATTCTAGAATCGTTGTATAAATTTTAGATTCTGGAGTGGAACTCCCCTCTTTGTGGAGCCTTTAACTTATCACTGCCCCTTTCTGATGGCGTGGCGACCTTCTCGGCTGCTGCTCTTCTTTCTTTGGCCTTCCAGGTAGACTACTGGATGGCCCGTGGCACAGGTGAGAGGGTTTATTCTGCCTCTGTTTGTTGACACCTGTGTTGGTTGAAGCCTCTTTCTCAACCAAGCTCTCATGTGCTGGTGCACACTGCGACCAGTGATACCAGGTGTCGCCCTTCCCTTTCAGTTGAACTGCTGTAGTTGTCCTGGCAACGACCTCGTATGGACCAGTCCAGCGTGGCTCCTTCCACTTTTGCTTAATGACCTTTAGCCACACTGCCTTTGCGTCCGGGACCTCTCCGTTCCCCGTGGGTCTCTCACAAGTGACCTGTTTTGTAAAGCTGGACACAAGAGCTTTCAACTCATTAAAATATTCTGCATGAGACCTGTTGCTTGTCCTGGGCTGCTCCACCGGGACCACCGTCCAGGGTGCTGGAAACTGTCTCCCCGTCAGCAGCTCGTAAGGCGTGAAACCTCAGTGTCCAGTTGGTCCAACCTTAGTTCACCTCGTCCGTCCAGTCACCGTCCATTTACACACATCCATTCATACGTATTCACACCAGGTAAACATAACTAACCTCTCACCTATAAATGATTCTCTCTAACTGAGTGTGTGTGTGTATATGTCGTCCTCAAATGCTCTCTCATCTCACCCGTTGCACTTCTGACCTTTCACCAGACCAGAGGCTCATCAAATAGCCTCGTCTAACCTGCTCCTCAGAATAACTTAGACTCTGCTTTCATTAATGCACTCTCTGCAACTTAGTCTTTCTGAAAGACACACACTGTTTAAACCTCTGAATGCAATATCAATGCTGCAGATTATATTATTAATGCAATAGTAATGATGATGATTATTTACCAATAGCAGTAAAATAATTTCCCTGCTCCACACTCCCTCTCTCGACCTCTGGAACACCAGAGGTCGCAATACATTGTGTCCTCGCTCTGACCCTCTCTAGCCATCCTCTGGCTCAGCAAATCAGACAACCTCATGTCATCCAATTGGTCCAGTAATAAACACCAGCTCCCACTCGAGAACACTCCATGCGTAAGATTAGGTTTTCTCAGTCCCTCTCTTGTGGTCGCCGAGATCTTCTGCAAAGGAAACAAAACACCTTTTCCTGCACCTCCCTAACTGTCAAGTGTTCGCAAGTTGCGATTTCCTCCAGGCCCCCAGGTGGAGTCTTCTCCGTCTTTGTGGAGTCTTCACTGGTCAAGGCCGGTTTCTCTACTGGCCAGGCCGGTTTTTTACTGTCAAGTGTTCTCTGACTGTGAGGTGCCCACACTTGACAAAGACCAGACTTTGAATTTCACTCAACTTTATTTTGACCAGGTAGATAGGTAGGTAGCAGCAGGTAAAGAACCGATAGCCCGTCTTGTTCAAAGTCTTCCTCACAGTGGAAAAGTGGATCGTACTTTGTTTGCTGTCCTCTCAGTATGTTGCACACGGGTCAAATGACTGCTGCATGCATTTTAAGGTCTACTAGGCACGCCCACCCTTGATTGCTCTAATGTGGCTCACCTGGCAGGGCGGCGCACACCAGGCCGCGCTTAGTTGTTGATTGCACCCAAGGTCTAAACAGCGGCCATGCGCAAGCAGCAGCACCGAACAGGTAGTGGGCAGGAGGAGGAAGAGAGGAATAACAGCCACACCTACTAGGTCAGCGCGACACTAACTTATCCTATTTGGGACTCTGTAATCAGAGGCCTGATCCTAATTATGTTCTTGACTTATAGACTTGTATTTATATATATTCTTCAGCATTACTCATCACTTTAAAACTCTTAAAGCGCTGCTTTCACGTCCGGTTGCTCGCTCTATTTTCCCTTATCTGATCATCAACATCCTGTACACAAACTGTCGCTGCTGCAAGTGCCTTCACTCTAATCTTAAGTCACCTTTTTTAACAAGAAAATCATTATAGATGCCTATTCTACTAAAAGATCCAAAAGAAAACAACCACTTTAATCAATTAAGTTTAAGCATATGAGCAATTACTCCTGCATACATTTCATCATAGCTAAATGCTGCCTAGAAACAACTCCTGTGTGTTAACACTAACTTCATTTTAAAACCTCACATTTCCTATGTTATAACCTGTTTTTGGTTTAGCCTTTTTATTTCATTTTGCTCATTTTAATGTAACAATACCTTCTAATTCTAGTTTATCAGACTTAATCAAAACATATGCTTTCCTTCCTTTGGTCCTTCTTTAAGTTCAGTTAAAAGCTAAATGAATTTGAGGCCTTTTGCCTGGAATTAATACTGTCATGTGTGTTTCTGGACTCTGTGTCTGTAAGCGTGTGCAATCCTTTAATAACTCATATCATCCTCACAGTAGATTGGCTAATCATAGCGCTAGCCAAAGGCTCGTGACCCTCAAGAGACGAATTGAGCCACAACTCCTTTAAAGGCACAAAATGCAATATGTATAAAAATCATTTCTATTTATAATCTCTCCCCTTTATCCTAAAAATAAATCTATGTCATAAAAATAAACTTAAAACAGAACAGTTATCAGTCATGTGTTTCTTCAATTAATAGTAACATGAGTTACATCAAAAAAACGTTTCCCCTTTAGCATTTGGCATTCTCCCAACAATATACTATAATACCATAATCTAACCCCAGTCAATAAAACAGAAATTTTCTCTGGTAAAAGCAAATTGTTTGTCCATATTTATTCATCCCCACCTTCATCCAGTCACACATTCACTCACCTGAATTCACACCATATATTTGCTAATAGTGGAGCCTCCCGCGCAAGTGATCAGATTCTCCACCCTCAGCAAAATGAGCTCATTCATTTGTTTCATTTTGTCACAGTAAAATAGTTCTTTATGCTTTTGGACTGGATTAAATCGCTACAATCCTTTTAGACAGGGACTTAGACCTGATCACAGGTAGGCTTCTCCTCAGCCAGTTGAAATCTGGAAAGCCCACCTTATATTTGCTCTCCCGAGAATTTTCAGCGCTGTTATTCACTGTTGCAGGCCTGCTTAGAACAAAAATGAGAAAAAAGAGAGCTGATTATTAGCTCATCAAAGCACAAAACAAAATCACCTGACAGGTTTTCTCTAAGTGCACTGTTACAAAAATAATGGGCCCCTCTCAGACATGTCCATGGTTAATCAAACTCCCTATATTAAAACAACAAGAACATTCCAAAGCAAACTGACCGAATCAATCCATCACTACAACAACAACCTCAAAAATCCTAAACACAGAACATTTTACCACAAGTTCTTCAGGGTCCTGTCACTCCGAAGTCAACTGACATAATTTCACCTGCTCAATACACAGAAAGTGTTGTTAACCGCCACAGTCACAGTGTCTCCTCCAGTGCAAGCTTCACTCACACAGTCAGACAGGAAACCCAAGTTCCTCTTTTTCTTTTCCTGTCCCGAGTCATTCAACTACTTTGCATACTGAGTCATCTCTCAAGAAGTTGCCGTGACAAGAGAAATACATGTTCAAACATTACCACCTTATTAAATTATTTTATTTCTTTCTACAGTGATCACTACTGTTGATCACTCAGTACCAGGGCACTCCTAAGTCACTTTTTTAAACTACTTTAATCACCTCTTCGTTTTCCCATAACTCACTCCCTCTGTCATAAAGCTTCTTTGAGTTATTCCTCAACTTCAAACTCAAATGTATTTTATTAAACATTCACACCATTCTATCATTCATACAAATAGCGTGCTGTTCTTCATTGCGTATGTTTGTGTTCTAAGCCAGGTTTAATCAATGTCTATGCATTAATCATCATGAGCTTGTCTTGTCTTTGTAAGGTTAATGCATTTTCTGTTTGTGTGTGTGATTTTGCATGTGTTGCTTTGCAGTGTTTCAGACTCCTTCACAATTTTCCACTTAAACAGTCAGTTTTCTCCTTCCCAAATTTGCTAACCCAAATTCTGATTTCCCACCTTAAATAACAGCATTCCTTGTCCTCAGCCAGAAGTTAGGGCTCCACTTGTCAGGTTTATGGAGACATGGCGCTGTGAACAATTCAACCAGAAAGAGAAGGAGTGTTTTCTCTCTTTGGCTCATCACTGGTCATTGTTAATGACCTTTCCCCCTCTGCCTCAGCCCAGCGGCTTTACCCTTGAAGTCCCGTCTTCTTCACTTCATCTCACCAGTGAGTCTGAGCTCACAGGGACTGAGGCCGAGTACTCGTGACTGTGCCTGCCTTAGGTTGTCCCAGGGTTTCGAGGTGGGATCTTACCCGTCATGGGCTATCCAGCCTTCCATACTCGCCTGATGCGGGGGCCAAGTGAGCAGGGGTGCTATGAGGGGAGGGGACACACTGGCTCTGGAAATTACAGGAGTGTAAGCTGCTTCCTTCATTGCATCTTATATTAAACTATCTCACTTCTGATTCTTTCCTAGAATAATTTCACATATGGCACTTTGTGTATGTGTGTTTTCTATTCATTAATGTAATTGTCAGTTATTTTCTCTCTTTATTTTACTTTTTTCTTTATCTGTTTGTTTGTGACGTTCTACTTTAGTTCTACTAAATCTTGATGTAAAAACAATACCCCCTCTTTCACGCACACACTCTGCAGTTTGCCTACGCACACACTGGCTCTCTCAGACTTCCTCTGTTCACACACTCGCCTATGAGTTATTATTAGTTATTTATTATTTTGTACAAATCACACAGAATCATTCAAATCGAGTACTCACAGCATTCACACACTTAGAATCACTCAAAATACGCTTTCCTAAGAGTATTTTATCAAACATGCTTTCAAGAATCAGAAAGAGGAAGTAGACAACACTCAGTAACTGCGTCCGTCCTCTTAAAAGAGAAGAGAAATAAACACATATGGGACAATTCTCCCCATCTTAGACAAAATGTGACCTTAAATGTCCTTTTCTAAGTTATGTTCTTCTCTATACACAACTCTTGGCCTCCAGGGCATAACCTTTGGACTTATAATTCTGATATGAGTCCACACAGTACAGAAAACCTGCAAGTTCAGTTTTTTCTTTTTTAAATTCTCCACACACTTGAAGAACTGTTTGTCATTTATCTGCCCAAGAACTTCATCAAATGGACCTCGCCGGGTCCAGTAATCTTCAGCACATGTATCTCATCGCCGCCAGTGAGGATTTAAAACAGTTTCTTATCAGCATTCACTTATCAAATGGACCGCAGCCGATCCAGCAATATCGACACAATTGTGTATCCTCATGTACACAACTTAATCTTCACTTGTATCACAGCACATCTAGTAATATCTTCAGAATTACTTCATCATAGTAAACATTGATTTTCCTTTAAAATCAATTTACCATTAGAACTCAAGATCACAGCTGACTCGATTCTCTGAATCTTGAGTCAGTTAAACACCTTGCTCAACTCAAGGTGTCCTTTTCTCAGACTTCCTTGTCTGAGCTCACTCTTTTTACCCCGGCATCTCCACCAGAATGTTACGAGATCTTCCACTCTTACTTGGTGAAAGAAGGTAACTTCGTAAGTTCTCTCCACTGTCTCACAGTAGCAAACAGCCTGCGCATTCAGAAGATCCCCTTCTCACTGTAATTCAATTCTCATAGACCCAAAAGTAAGCATGTTATCTCCCTAGTCAAAAGTGAAACCGTTCCTCACACAGTAATTCTTAATCCAACCTTAAAGTGATACAAACACCCTTCGTGTTTTGAAACTAAAAGAGTAAGGAAGAGCACCCAACTTTCACTGCGCATGTTGTTACTGAACAACACACAGACCCAGACCCAGGGCAATCCTTCCTGGATCATTTATCAACATCCAAACCAACACAGTCTGCCTTGATTATTTTTCTGGACCTCAGCGGATCCACCAAAATTCATGTAGGTATATCAACCATTCACCGATTTATTTCTTCCTCAGACCACGTCGGATCTGTTAATATCAACAAAGCTGCACACTCAGAATTGTACAGCTGATTCTTCCCATCAGACCGCGCCGGATCTGTTACTTCAGCACAATAAAGACTGATTTTCCTTCAAAATCAGTTTACCAAGAGCCACAGAACCATTTCTGACTCGATTTTCTGAACTTCTGTGTCACTTAAACATCCTGACAGCACCAGGTGTTTTCTGTCGGACTTCCTCTTTGAAGATCAAGTATAGAGGGTGTCTGTCCTGCAAAGTTTTTGTTGGGCAGCACATAATTTCTCCACATATTTCCTTACAGCTTTGAATTCTTTATCTGCTGCTTTAGTTGTTCTTGGACAAGACATGTGGATGGCTTTGCTCAGCTCCTCCAGCTGATCATTTAGTGGCTTATATAGCGTTGGTTCACTAGATGTCATAGTTGAGCTCTTCATTTTGGTTCCTCTGAGATTTCCCCAAAATGGCTGCTATATGACTCCTCCTTGAGGCGACTTCCCTATTTCTTTATCAGATGTCCTGCAGCCACCGAACAGTCACTTCCTCCTTCCGTCAGAAGCGCTGTGGCAGCCCGAGCAGTCACTTCCTCTTTTCGTACCCTGCTTGATATAACCAGCACTGGGTCAGAACAACATTTGCTTCATAAATTCTCAAAACAGCCACAATTATCAGCGCTACAAAATAAACACACCACACCAGCTGCAACTCTTGCTCTAAAAACCAAGCACAGAGCTTTTATACTTCATGCAACTTGTAGACCGATCCTCAGTAAAAAGAGGAAGTGCGGGCCAACCCACTGTGGAAACTCTCACTCTTCTAACTAACTGTGCTGTGCCAGAACTTGGGCTAAGCCTTCACGTAGTTCTACACAATCAGCCAGAAAGCTGGGAAACTCTGGTTCGGTTAAAATCTCTGCTCTAGAAAAATCAAACTCTCTATCTGATGTTTCACAACAAACAAACACCTCCACTAACACCTCTCCAAGCTCCCCATGAGTGACAGGTGTCAGCAAAATAGTGAAGGTAAAACCAGTTAATGTCCTAGAATCAAACGTCTGATAGGGGAACCTTTCCTCCATTCACTGTGCACTCACTCCTTCATTTATTACTACACGTTTCTGGTTGATCAACGTGCCTGTTCCGTTAAACTTAAAAGGGGAAGTGGCCGCACCCAAATATTAACTACGCACTTTCTCAACCCGAAAAGAGAAAGGAAAAGAGACTTCAAAGCCTCTCACCCAGCCTGCAGCCAGCAGCACTTTAATTACTTCAGACGGTTTCTTACGTCACTGTTTTCAACTTTAACTCGTGGATCACAGCTGATTAGAGATGGACCGATCCGATATTACGTATCGGTCCGATACTGACCTAAATTACTGGATCGGATATCGGAGAAAAATAAAAAATGTAATCCGATCCATTAAATATCACGAAAGCACCTCACAAAACTTGCAACACACCGTAACTCGCCTCAGAACGTTAGCACGTCGGAGCAGTGGCTGTGGCATGCGGGACCTGTCGTGGTCTGGATAGCATTTGGAGCTTCGCTAGCAACCTGGCATTTCATCTCCGACAAAGTTATCCCCGAGAGAAGTAAAGCAAGTGTGTAAGTCCATCTCTGAATGTTTGTAAAGCATTCCTGCGTTAAGCTTAACAAGCGACTGCCTCTCGCTCTCCGGCTGCTACTTCAGTCGTGAAACTGATCAGCTGATCGGCTTTTCTGTCGCGAGTCCGTCTCTCTTGTTTGTTTTTGGTCCACTTTGCACCAGAAAGAGCAAACCAGCGGCTGAACAACAGCAGCACGTTTAAGCTTGATAAGCTGTTGTTAGAATTTATTTAATATTACTTTCTACACCAGGATCTTTTTCTACGTAGCTGACGGCTGGTAACTGTGCAGGGGCGGATCTAGCAAAGTTTAGCCAGGGGGGCCGATAGGGCATGAACAGGGAAAAGGGGGCACAAAGACATACTTTTCTTTCTTATTCTCATTTAAAATGTCGAGCTTTTAATAAATAATTATCTGACACCCAAAGTTTTAATTTGATGTAAAATGAATAGAAGTCAATTACTGTATATAGTGCCTATTAAGTCTAATATATATACCCTAGTAAGCTATAGTACTTTTTACTTTGGGAAGGTACCATCTGTGCAGTCTGCAATTTTGTTGAAGAAAGATGTTGAATCTATTTAATATTTCTTGAAAAATAATTGATTTCTGTGTATTTTTTCCACACTGCATCAAATTAAGGTTGATTACGTCGATTAAGCATCATGAGGTGGAGCGTGAGGGGTGGTTCCCTATTTTTTATTTATTTATTTTTGTTGTTGCTGGGAGTTGGAACCCTATTAGTTAGGTTGCTTAATATTTACGCTAAGTACTCTTTAAAATACCAGAATAGGGAGGATGGTGTAGGTTTAAGTTTATTAGATTGATCAGTATTGCTGAACTATGAAATATTTTTTTTGTATACAGGTATAACAGAATAGCTTTAGTGTAGTTGTTGTTTTAAACTTGAGTATGAACTTGCAGACTTGCAAAATGCAGCAAGATATTTTAAAAAACAGTTTTGTTGATTAAAAAACACTATATCGGATTCATATCGGTATCGGCAGATATCCAAATTTATGATATCGGTATCGGTATCGGACATAAAAAAGTGGTATCGTGCCATCTCTACAGCTGATCCGGATATGGAGCGGCGGAGCTCCCCTCAGACGCTACTAATCGTTCTCTGATGCGGGAACGCGTAATCTACCCTGTCCAATAATACTGAATTTCAAACTCATCAAATGCACGCTCGCAGAAGGAAGAAAACGCCCGCTCTGCCTCACGCGGATCTTCTCCGGGTCTCCCACTATATATTACCAAGCACCTAAATATAAGGAAACACCGGAACAAAAAGCTAGGTAAGTCTGACCGTCTTATTTCTGCAGCCACTGTAAAACCATAAGGCGTTTCTTCCGTTTCACCACAACATATACATTTCATGTAAAGAAGATCCCCTGTACGTGAATATTCAATTTGGCACAATCCCGAAATGAGCATGCCTTTCTCTAGGTACGGATGCAACTACTACAGCCCCTGCAGCATTATTATCAAAATTACTTCAACACATAAACCAAGACTTGCTTCAAACTCAATTTACTGTGCCCCTCAAGCTCACGGCTGGCTTGAGTCTGTTAAATCATATGTCAACTCCTCGGACTTCTTGTCCGGTATTTATTCTCAACACATGTCACAATTCCTCAGAGCTTCTGTCCGGCATTTACTCTTAAAACATGTATTTATTAAGTGTCTCTCAAGATGATCCTCTGCGATCACCAGGGCTATATCTGAGGCCACAAAGTCTCAGCGGGGCCCCACCCCTAGTTTAATACCCAGGAAACGTCTTTCCCGGGGGTGGAATCCTTCGGTTCCGTGACTTTAGACACTTCTTAATCCTTTTATTCCTTACACAAATCAGTCTCTCTTCTCTATTTCTTCAACAACGACGTCTCAAGTTACTTTTAGCTCAGTACTGCTTTTTCCTAGTCAACCGTGAATGCAACAATTCTCTCAAGTTTCACTTTCGTTGCAAATAAAGATTTCTATTTTAAACAAAACTCAAAACAGAGATCAACGGATGACCACTTGACTACTTGTTTTAGAATTATATTCCAATAGAGCACAATTTCTGTTTAAGAGGTTTGTGCCTTACCTTTTTTTCTGTGGGCCCAATAGTCAAATTGATCACCGTGACGTCTGCCGTCTGATCCACTGATCCGGCCTCAACCTCCGCCGACAACAAACACCTGAACCTCGTTCTACTGATCTTCAGTTGCCCGCATCCTCCACCAAATACTGTGAAATCGATCAACTTTAGACCAGACAACAAACGACGGAGGCTCCGGAAAAGTGCAATCAAACGATGAGTTTTATTATCACAGGAGAACAACCAACCATCAGCATACGGAATGTGTTGCTCTGACAAGAATACACTGGGTTCTGGTTTTATAGGATAAAATATCACACCTACGTCAATACAGTTCAAAAATACATGGTGACAGACGGGCAAAAGTTCAACCCGTACAAACAAGGGTACATCACGTACACTTCTAATAACCTTACACCGACATATAACTTCTCCTTTCTACATTACTTGCCTTTTAAGGTAATAACTTCAGGTCTTAGCATCTCTAAGAGCTAATAATCGACCCTCATCATTAATCACTAAGTAGAGTACTTTGCAGCCAGTCTCAAACTGAAGTAGAAGACGCTTAGGCCTCCACTCAGACCTGCTACTAGATTAATATGTGTATTGTAAGCATGCATGCAATTAACCTGCTATGTTCTCATTTCCCCTCCGCATGTATCATCTGGACACTCTCACCAGTGAAGCTTAAAACCTTCTAGAATGGAACATCAACTCTAACCAAGCACATTTATGCATTGTGTATAAAATGAACTCAACCTGTAAGAATAGAAAGGTCAATGTGATGACAGACATATTCAATGCAATATAAACCCTGTAGGAAATATTACTGATAAATGATACTGTGAAACATGTTATTAATACATTCTTCATAAGGCAAATTATATGGTAGCAATAAAAGAATCTCTTAATCCCAACACGTTCTACAACAAACCTTCAGTGTCCCTATGATACGCTCCTGGTGGTAAGACATGATCCAGCTGTTTATTCCAGGCCTAACTCGAACCACAGCCTTAATCGTGTCAGACAGTGTTTTTCAAAGCGATGAGAAAGTAAAATAAATGTACATGTGTAGATTCATTCCACACGGTTCTCATGTTTCCAAACGTGTAACATACAGACATGTTGAGTGGGCGAAAGCGCAACATACCGACGATTTGTCACAGTGTCGATATGTTACGCTTTGGGATAAGAACATGTTGCTCCTTTATGGCCATCGTGTGGATACAGTCTTTATCTGTTCAGTTGTAGGAAGCAGGATGTAGAACCTTCACTCATTTTTTGTTTAACAAACTTTAGCCACATACCAAAAGCACAACGAGGGTAAAAGAGGACGAAACACTGTAAAACCTGCTCCACAGTAAAGTAGAAAGTTTGATTTTTAAATTTTTTTTTTAAACTGACAGCATTTTGTGCTGTTGAAATTTGAACTTATTCCTTATTAAATATTGACCTTATCACACACCGGATCAAATAGTGAAACTGGAAGTGAGATTTAAAGCTTCTGTTTCTTGTTACGTTTGATGTGATTAACTGTGTGTGAAGAGACAAAGACAGGAGTGAGAATATTGCACATGTTCATTTTATTAAAGATACAGCTGAAACCAGATATTTACAGACACTTCAGGAAAAAAAAAAATTTTCTTTACTGTCAAACATCAAATCAGAGTAAACATTTTTGTTCAGATCAATAAATATTAACATATTTTTGTATTTGTGAAATGTCCGAATAGAGAAAGATATTTGTTGTGGGTTTTTTATTACTTTCATCAGAGTCAGAAGCATACAGTACATGCACTTCTTAGTATTTAGTAGAATTACTGTCAAACTGTTTCACTTCAGCCAAACGTTTCAGATTTCCTTCCACAAACTTTCTCAACAGTTTTCTTGAATCTGGGCTCACTGAGAGACGGAACTGGTCTAACTGGGTCGGGTTTGTAGGCCTTCTTGCTGTCACTCACCTTTTCAGTGCTGCCCACAAATTTTCTCTGGGACTGAGATCAGGGCTTTGTGATGGCCACTCTGACACCCTGACTTTGCTGTCTTTAAAACACTTTATAACTAATTTCCAGGTATGTTTGGGGTTATTGACCATTCAGAAGACCAGTTTACACCCAAGCTTCAACGTTGTGGCTGATGTCTTCAGATGTTGCCTAAACATGTACGTGCCATCTATTTTGTGAAATGCAACAGTCCCTTCTGCAGCAAAACAGCTCCACAACATGATGCTGTCGCCCCCACACTTCACAGTTGGGATGATGTTCTGAGGCTTCAAAGCTTCCTCCTTTTTCCTCGAATATACAGTTTATCATTACAGTTCAGTTTTTGTTTGGTCAGACCTCAGGACATGTCGCCAAAGATTAAGACTTTCGTCCCCATGTTGCAAACTGTAGTCTGACTTTTTTATGATGGTTTTGAAGTGATGACTTTCTCCTCCAGAGTAACCTTTCAGCTCATGGTACAGCAGCGGTCCCCAACCCCGGATCTCGGACCGGTACCGGTCCGTGAGTCGTTTGGTGCCGGGCCGCGAGAGTTGAGGCTCAGGTGTGAAATGTATAGTTTTCAGGGATTTTATCAGTTTCCAGTGTTATTTTGTTATCGTTTTTATCGTTAACTCTGTTTTCCTGGATCTTTATGAATAAATCTTCTTTTTTTCGGTACCGGTACTAGTTTTATTTTGTTGTATTTATCCGCGACACCTTAAAGGCCAGTCCATGAAAATATTTTTGGGCATAAACCGGTCCGTGGCGCAAAAAAGGTTGGGGACCGCTGTGGTAAAGGACTCATTTTACTGTGGATGGTGACGCTGTTTTTCTAGTGTCAGTCAACATCTTCACAAGGTCTTTTCCTGTTGTCCTGGGTTTGTTTTGCACATTTCACACAAACATTTTCCTCTTTGGGACTCAGAATCCGTCTCCTTCCCAAGCGGTTTGATGGTTGTACGTTCCCATGTTTTTATACTTGTGTATTATTGTCTGAACTGATGAATGTGGGACCTTCAGTTATCTGGAAATTGCACCAGTAGATGAGCCGCACATGTGGAAGTCCACAGTTGTATTCCTGAAGTCTTGTTAGATAAAGACACAATAAACTTAGTGCATGAAAGTAATGAAAAAAAACATGTTCTTTGTCTTTATACTGACATTACACAAATACAAATTTTTTTTAAAAATGTTAATATTTATTGATCTAAAACCGAACAAAAAACAGTTTGATCTTTGACAGTAAAGAAAATTTTTTTTATGAAGTGTATGTAAATATCTGGTTTCACCTGTGTACTAAAGTATCCTTGTAAAAGCTGTGGTTCTGTTTAAATCTTTAATTATTCTATAAAATTCACATTGACAGAAATAATAAAGATTTTTTTCAGGCATCAGTCTGCAATTATTTTTCAAGGTCATAACCTGAAGCAGAGTAGCACCAACTCTCATTTGTTATATTTAAAGGAAGTGCTATTAAATTGACTTTAGTTTAGTGAGTTTGTGACCATAATTATATTAATCATTAAAATAACTGCACCAATCAGATTGAATAAGAACACACAATGGTTAAAACATGTTGCTCACAGTGTGAAGGTTCAATAATTTTGTCACTTTTATAAACAAAGCGCTGCAGAAACATCAAAATCTGTCTGTCTTTCTTTCTGACAGACGATCAAATCTGAGATGGACCTGGATAAATTCATTCAGAAGGTGCTGCAGACATTTCCTACACTGGAATTAAAGGTCAGTGAAAGCATCTCTCAGCACACAGAGGTAAACATGGACACATGTGATGCTGTCATCCTCCCAATGATCACAGACCTGTGCACTTATATTTCTGCAGTTTTGTCCAGCAGCAGTTTCTGTGTCATTAACCAAACACAACTTTGAAATCCTACCACTGCAAGATTGTTGATGTCATCCCACAACACTTAATGTTGTTAACATCATGCTACATCAGCTCCCTTATATTTGTTTCATTATTGTGTCTTAAATGTAAAAAACTCCAGGGGGTGAAACAAGCAGCAGAGAACCTGAAGGATGTGCTGGAGGGCAGAAGTCGTGAGGTTTGTGTTTCCATAAACATTATGAATTTGTTGACTGAATTTGTAGAATAAAAGTGCAGGTGATAGGAAATATAAATAACTGCAACTTGAATCTTTACTGAAGCTCAGTATTTGACGCAGAGTTCACACTCACTGCTGAAATAACTAATAATGATTAATATAATAAATATAATATTTGCCATATTATAGTTACATTACCAAAGTTAGATGACTTTAGCCTCATGAACAACATTAGCTACTTGTTATTTACTAACTAATCTTAAAATGACTGTTCAGTACAGAAATGAAGCCCAACAATCATGTTTTACAGTCCTGTGGTCTCAGCCTCAGATACTTTAAATCACGCAGAGCTCATGTAAAAACAAACAAACAAATGAAAAAAATATGTTCTCATTCATTTCTGTGAAACAAAGCTGTATGAAACGTTTCCAGTTGTTAGTATCATGGTTGCTAGGCAACCTGGGCAGCGCAATGGAGGCCAGACCGTCCCATTTCACAAGTCTACAGGCCCCACCCCTGCTCTACAAAGAATGGCCCACAGGCTCATATGAAGAACTAAAGAACATATGATAGAACTGCCAAAAAAAAGCCCAACAATAACATTTTTAAGTTATCTAAGTGACTTATATATATTTAACCTGAGTAGCGAAAGACGGCGGTGGGTTTGAAAACGATTTGCCGGGAGGCCGGTGTTCTCACCGGCTCTAGTGAGCCTTGCACCCCGGCTAACTATCGAACTACCAAGCTAGTGGGTAACAGACGTCTCCGAAAACGTCGGAGCGCTTTTGAAAATATGTGGTGTCTTGATAAACTGAGCAGATATTTGAGGTTTACACAGCTACATTCTCGCCTGAAAATATGTTAAACGTTTATTTTGTGACCCAGAAAGAATAATAAGAGTAATATTAAAACTGACTAGCTGCCGACATTGTTGGAAACTGAGCAGGGCCGCGCTATGAATTCTGGGACAGAGCTACTTACTGGGCTTAAGCCCGGGTTGTTTTTTCAGAAGCCCGGGGTCTTTTGGAGTGCAATATTTCACCATGTTTGGTTTTCATAAACTGGAGATTTGAACTAGTTAATATAAAACTTCTGTTTTGGACTTTAAGCTCCCCATATTGTTCACCTTAATCTCATCCAGTGTCTACTGTGAATTCATTCCCAGTAAGTCGTCACTTATGCCGCCCACAATGTTGTTAACATCTGCCCTCTGGCGATCAGCCCAAACCAGCTGTGTTAACAGAACGTTTCTCTGTTGAAAATAATTTGACTGTAAAACTGATTTCTGAGATTTATGAAAAGAAAGTTCAAACCTTTGCAAAGGGACCAATACAACATGAGCTACTTGCACTTATAAATATTAACATCTCCTTATGGCAATTGTATGAATACAGTTTTTCTCTTCATTATGAACACAGTTTATATTTTTTGTCTTAAATCTTCACTCATTCTTTAGGTAAAAGAGGATAAAACACTGAATGCTGAACAGAAAAATAGAAAAAAGTCTCCCATCAAATCTGAGTATTTTCTTAGTCATATATGTAGAAATCTACCACAGGAATAGGAATGAATATTTAGTTTGTTTGTTTTTTAAACTGGTGGTGGTGGGGGCTTTCATCTGTTTAATTGATGATGTCATACCTGAGGAATTGTCCACACCTATCCATCAAATAGCCTTTGAGTCACTTGTCCACTTCCCTTTGGTCCCTTTAAAAAGAGGCTGTCACATGTGAAGAAAGTGTCTCTTCAGAGAAAGTCAACAGTCTTCAGTCGTCTCAGGTGGCCTTCAAGGATGAGGACAAGGAGTTCCAACAGCAGTGCTGTTATCATGGGAGATTTGTGTGACCTTGGCAGGCCTCCAGCTGGCTCCAGTGGGGTAGCCGCATGAGGGAAGATCTGGTTGTTTTGGTTTAGTGCGAACAACCGCATCCAATTTTTTACAGTTGGTCTAATGTCCATCACTGATCACCACAAAACATGTTGCTCACAGTGTGAAGCTTCAGTGATTTTGTCACTTTTATCAACAAAGCACTGCAGAAATATCAACATCTGTCTTTCTTTCTGACAGATGATAAACTCTGAGAAGGAGAAGGATGGATTCATTCAGAAGCTGAAGAAAACATTTTCTACAATGGACTCAAAGCTCAGTGAAAGCATCTCTCAGCAGACAGAGGTAAACATGGACATATGTGATGCTGTCATCCTCCCAATGATCACAGACCTGTGCACTTATATTCCTGCAGTTTTGTCCAGCAGCAGTTTCTGTGTCATTAACCAAACACAACTCTGAAAGAAGCCAAAAGGTTTATTATAATGATTATTTCTCAGATAGCTGCAATATGAACTGTGGTCCATCCCAAGGCAGCTGCCTCGTTCCACTTCTCTATTCAGTTTTCATGAACGATCTGCCGTATGTCTTGGGCAAATCTCATCTTGTAATCTACATCGATGTTTCCACCATGTTTAATTCATCTAGTGACAACTTCGAATTGTCCAGCTTATTACAACAAGACTTGCTGAACGTGTTTTACTGGATGAGTAAAAATAACATGATTCTAGTTAATCTAAACCTAAATCTATGTTAACTGGAAGTAGACTATGTTTAGTCAACAGTCCACAATGAATTCTCTCCAAAGCTGGATCAGTATAAGAACAGGTCACCCAGATTAAACTAATTGGTGTTACTATAAATCACCACCTCTCAGCATAGAGACTCTGTCATCAAGAAAATGAGACAGACCATAGCTGTGGTTAGGAAATGCACCTTCTAAATAAGATGTTATTAATGCACGATCGAATAGATAATAAACGTTTTTGGCTTCCAGTACAAACTATATTACACTTTGGCTTCTTTTTATTTATAAAGAAAGCATCACTGTTAAACACAACACATTGTATCATATGAAATACAGCAATTAGCAATCACTGTTGTGGAAGCTAATGGGGCTCCTTATATATAAGTAAAAAAATAAATAAAAACACTTAATGTTGTTAACACTGGCACTGCCAGGCTTCTACCTTTCTACCTTTAAAACCCGCCTTCCAGCCAAATGGCTGGTATCATGCTACAGTGCGATCGTGGCTCAAGAGTTGGGAGTTCGCCTTGTAATCGGAAGGTTGCCGGTTCGAGCCCCGGCTTGGACAGTCTCGGTCGTTGTGTCCTTGGGCAAGACACTTCACCCGTTGCCTACTGGTGGTGGTCAGAGGGCCCGGTGGCGCCAGTGTTCGGCAGCCTCGCCTCTGTCAGTGCGCCCCAGGGTGGCTGTGGCTACAATGTAGCTTGCCATCATCAGTGTGTGATTGTGTGTGTGAATGGGTGGATGACTGGATATGTAAAGCGCTTTGGGGTCCTTAGGGACTAGTAAGGCGCTATATAAATACAGGCCATTTACCATTTACCATTACAGTGGGGCAAAAAAGTATTTAGTCAGCCACCGATTGTGCAAGTTCCCCCACTTAAAATGATGACAGAGGTCAGTAATTTGCACCAGAGGTACACTTCAACTGTGAGAGACAGAATGTGAAAAAAAAATCCATGAATCCACATGGTAGGATTTGTAAAGAATTTATCCGTAAATCAGGGTGGAAAATAAGTATTTGGTCACCTCAAACATGGAAAATCTCTGGCTCTCACAGACCTGTAACGTCTTCTGTAAGACGCTTTTCTGTCCCCCACTCGTTACCTGTATGAATGGCACCTGTTTGAACTCATCATCTGTATAAAAGACACCTGTCCACTAGGGGTGCAACGATATTCGTATCGATATTGAACCGTTCGATACAGTGCTTTCGGTTTGGTACGCATATGTATGAACAATACAACATTTGTAATTTATTTTATCAACTTTCCTTCTGACGATGCTGTCTGTGTTGAGCGCTCAGTTAATCTGCGTTCGACTACTCTGCCTAGGCTGCACTGTCGAGCGCAGATCCACTGAGCGCTCAACACAGACAGCATAGTCAGAAGGAAGAGCACAGGGCAAGCTAGCGAGACAGAAGTTAAGCTCTCCTTGCAACATGTCAAATTGAACCTCCCCCACCCTCATTCAGATCTGGCGTTTGGAATTATTTTGGTTTTCATGTGACGTATGACCCTGAAGGTAAGCGCGTCATGGACTAAAGTAAAACAGTATGTTGGATGTGCCACGCAATGCTCAATTAACATGGGTGGGAGCTAGTGTGTTAGCGCAGTTAGCTCGTTAACGTGTTGGCCGTCTAGCCCCATGCACAGGGCTATCAGGGGTAGCTCGTTAACGGAGATTTGCCGTGTTGTGGCGTTAAGGTCATTTCAACGAGATTAACCTGAAAGCACTAGTGGGAACAGAACGAATATGACTGCACATTTACGCCGACATCATCCTAGTGCAAAGACAAAAACAACAAGCATGCTACAAACTTTACCCGAGTCATTTAGACAGCCGTTAGCACATGATTCTCCTTATGGGGACCTGATATGTTTAATATGCTGCTGAGAATATAGCCCAGAAGAAGCGTATAGTATAGCTTTTATTTTGGAAAGAGACATTTCTCTGTAATAAACTCTCTTTTCCAAAGATGAGTGATTCCTCAATCAGATACAGGGCTCGCAATATCGCTAGCCCAACGTCCCGGGGCTAGCGATTTTTCCAGTCGGGCTACCAAAATCTATATATGTCAATGCTTTTGCATTCTTTCGGAAATGTAGCTGGGTAATTATGTCATTGGCATCGGTGAGCAACTGTCAATATGTGACATATTGAAATCGCGTTTGAATTTGCGCTTGTTTTTTGCTTTCACTTTGCAATCGCCCGAACTGTGTATAGAGAGCGACAACACTGATTGGTGAGTGGTGATAATTTGTGCACCAATTCCTCTGACATCGTCTTATTAATCGTTAGCTTACTATGCAAACATGACAAGTGAAATCTCCCGCAGCTTAAACATGTGAGAGGTTGATCGCGCAGAGAATCGCTGAGCGTTATGTGAGTCCGCGTGTAAAAGCAGCAGGATATATATTTTAGTTCTGCTGAGCCAAATAAGACAGGTCAGGGTGAAGAAGTGACAGCCAAAGAAAAGCTTACCACAAAACGGAAAAGTTATGACAAATCAGACTATAAGGCAAAAAGAAAGTGCAGCTTTATGGTTTCATGAACAAAATAATTTCTGTGGCTGTGATATGATGAGCTATATAACCAGGGGTGCACATAAGTGGTCCGCAGGTGCGCATTCGCTGTCAAAATAAAAAACACGCACAAGGGTTAGGGTTAAATTTAAAAACTGTACTTCTGAGTTAAAATATATATTTATAATTTTAATAAATGACAAATTAAAAAGGCATGAACATTTCTTTTTGTATCGAAAAAATATCGAACCGTGACACCAAAGTATCGAACCGAACCGAACCGTGAATTTTGTGTATCGTTGCACCCCTACTGTCCACAGCCTCAAACAGTCAGACTCCAAACTCTGCCATGGCCAAGACCAAAGAGCTCTCGAAGGACACCAGGAAAAGTATTGTAGACCTGCACCAGACTGGGAAGAGTGAATCTACAATAGGCAAGCAGCTTGGTGTGAAAAAAATCAACTGTGGGAGCAATCATCAGAAAATGGAAGACATACAAGACCACTGATAATCTCCCACGATCTGGGGCTCCACGCAAGATCTCATCCCGTGGGGTCAAAATGATCATGAGAACGGTGAGCAAAGATCCCAGAACCACACGGGGGGACCTGGTGAATGACCTGCAGAGAGCTGGGACCAAAGTAACAAAGGTCACCATCAGTAACACACTACAACGGCAGGGAATCAAATCCCGCAGTGCCAGACGTGTTCCGCTGCTGAAGCCAGTGCATGTCCAGGCCCGTCTGAAGTTTGCCAGAGAGCACATGGATGATACAGCAGAGGATTGGGAGAATGTCATGTGGTCAGATGAAACCAAAGTAGAACTTTTTGGTATAAACTCAACTCGTCGTGTTTGGAGGACGAAGAATACTGAGTTGCATCCCAAGAACACCATACCTACTGTGAAGCATGGGGGTGGAAACATCATGCTATGGGGCTGTTTTTCTGCCAAGGGGACAGGACGACTGATCCGTGTTAAGGACAGAATGAATGGGGCCATGTATCGTGAGATTTTGAGCCAAAACCTCCTTCCATCAGTGAGAACTTTGAAGATGAAACGAGGCTGGGTCTTCCAACATGACAATGATCCAAAACACACCGCCCGGGCAACAAAGGAGTGGCTCCGTAAGAAGCATTTGAAAGTCCTGGAGTGGCCTAGCCAGTCTCCAGACCTCAACCCCATAGAAAATCTGTGGCGGGAGTTGAAAGTCCGTGTTGCTCGGCGACAGCCCCAAAACATCACTGCTCTCGAGAAGATCTGCATGAAGGAATGGGCCAAAATACCAGCTACTGTGTGTGCAAACCTGGTAAAGACCTATAGTAAACGTTTGACCTCTGTTATTGCCAACAAAGGTTATGTTACAAAGTATTCAGTTGTATTTTTGTCATTGACCAAATACTTATTTGCCACCCTGATTTATGAATAAATTCTTTACAAATCCTACCATGTGAATTCATGGATTTTTTTCTTCACATTTTGTCTCTCACAGTTGAAGTGTACCTCTGGTGCAAATTACTGACCTCTGTCATCATTTTAGGTGGGGGAACTTGCACAATCGGTGGCTGACTAAATACTTTTTTGCCCCACTGTACATCAACTCCCTTATGTTTACACAATACAACTTTAATGTGAGTCTGGTTGTGTTTCATCAGTGTTTCCTAATCATGAGAGTTTCTGCTCTTTCTTCATGTAACATTTCACCTGCAGTGGAAGAAGAACACTGATATCATCAAACAGCTCGACCAGGTGAAACAAAAAGCAGAAGGCCTGAAGAAACAGCTGGAGCCCCAAACTCAGGAGGTTTGTTTTTCCATTTCTCTATAATTGAATAGAATAAAAGTGCACATCAGTATGTCTGTGAAGGTGTCCTCTGTTCAAAATGTGAACATTGGCATCCTCGAAAGAGTGTCCTTTATCCTTAAGATGCAGATGGACTGCTGAGTCTTGTCCTGTGGAGGTGGCTCTTCTATGTTGTGCCATGCGCTTGTGAAGTGGCTGTTTGGTCTCTCCAATGTAGAGGTCTGGGCATTCCTCGCTGCACTGTACAGCATACACCACATTGTTAAGTCTGTGTTTTGGCGTTTTATCTTTCGGGTGAACCAGTTTTTGTCTGAGCGTGTTGCTGGGTCTGAAATGCACCGGGATGTCATGCTTGGAGAAAACTCTCCTGAGTTTTTCTGATACACCGGCTACATAGGGGATGACAATGTTGTTGCGTCTGTCCTTCTTATCCTCCCTCGCTGGTGTCTGGTCTTCTTTTCTGTACCTCTTTGCTGACTTTAAGAACGCCCATCAGTACTTACTCACCAGCAGACTTTACAGTATAAACGAAAAATAAAGAAATCTAAATCTAAGGGTCTAAATATATCATCCATACATGATATTGAGGCAGTCTACAACCAAACCTCAGTCAATGTCATGGTAAATTTTCTGTGGGAGGCAGAGTTGTGGACTCTCAGGCAAAACTGTGCTGGAAATAGTTTTATTGCTAAATTCCCAGAAAACAGGTGACGTGAACATGAACTGGGAACTAACTCTTTGAAATATTACTACAGAAACTTTCTAAACAGACAAGACACACAGCTAGACCGAGCTCACAACACCAAATAGACGGAGACACAGACATCATATACACAAGAGGACATCAGGACAGAGAGGAGACACTCGGGGAACACAGCTGGACATGATGCACACAGGACAGGAGACTGAAATAAAACAGGAAACATGAGAAACACACACTGAGACACACTGAGTGCAAATGAGACGGAGAGACGTGACTGGGGACCAGAAAGGCAAATAAGCATGGAGACAAGACTGAGACACAAATAACAAACAGAATTAGACACAAGAGGACGGGGAACACAGAGGGAGGGCTTATTCTAACCTAAACACACCTAAAGCATAAAATAAATGAAACCAACATAGAATATTCAAACATTATAAAGTCCAGAGACCTGGAACCACTGTGTCACTGACTCAGGACCATGACAGTCAAAGCAGCAACTTCACTTCTGGTGTTTGTGATCATGTAGAGGATCAGCTCTGTTTCAGCTTCTCATTAAACTAAAGCTGCTGCTTCACTTTACGTACATGATTTGTTGGCTTTGTGTGATGGTGCTGCTCTCATAGGCTGATGGAGAGGAGCAGACTCACTGCTGTGTAAAAGGATCGTTCCTGATCTGATTGTCATTCACGTGTTAGAAGCAACAAGTTTCAGTTTTCCAGTTTGGAAAGTCTCCTGTTGATCTCAGTAGAGAGCATTTCTTCCTTCTTCTCTTTCTTCATGTAACATTTCACCTGCAGTGGACGGAGAAAACTGAAACCATCCATCAGCTCCAGCAGTTGAAACAAGCAGCAGAGATCCTGAAGATTCAGCTGGAGTCCAAAAATCAGCAGGTTTGTCTTTTCATCATAAATATTCTGAAATTGCTGACTCAGCTCTGATGAATTATTATGAATAAAATAATAGTCCAAATCAGTATTTACACACTAACAGACTATTTAGATAAATAAATAAATAAATAAATAAATAAAACTAAATGTAAAGGTATAAAATATATTTTAAATACAAATTTAGAAGCTATACATGCTGCTGTTGATCTCAGGATGAGGAACAGTCACCTTCCTCCCTGTAAAGTGATTTTTAGATGTTGATGAAAGAGGATGAAACACTTTACAATCAACTCTTCGGTAAAGTAGAAAATGTTTTTCCATCAAATCAGAGTGTTTTCTAACTTTGATATGTAGAATCTACCAGAGCTGAATATTTGGTCTAATGTAGGTTTTTCTTAAACTGACAGCATTTTGTGTTGTTGAAATTTGGTTCTATAAACTTTATATTGGCAGCAATAATAACATTTCTTTCCACTATGTTTTTATTTATTGTTCTGATTACAGTTGAAGCAGAGTAGCAGCTCATAAGCTGAAGCACCAACCCTCAGCAGTTTTAGTTGAGTTTAGTTTTTATGAGTTTGTGACTTTACATAATTTAGATTCTTTACATTTTATCATTTATTTATTTCTATAGCACATCGTGAGGTTTGTGTTTCCATAAACATTATGAATTTGTTGACTGAATTTGTAGAATAAAAGTGCAGGTGATAGGAAATATAAATAACTGCAACTTGAATCTTTACTGAAGCTCAGTATTTGACGCAGAGTTCACACTCACTGCTGAAATAACTAATAATGATTAATATAATAAATATAATATTTGCCATATTATAGTTACATTACCAAAGTTAGATGACTTTAGCCTCATGAACAACATTAGCTACTTGTTATTTACTAACTAATCTTAAAATGACTGTTCAGTACAGAAATGAAGCCCAACAATCATGTTTTACAGTCCTGTGGTCTCAGCCTCAGATACTTTAAATCACGCAGAGCTCATGTAAAAACAAACAAACAAATGAAAAAAATATGTTCTCATTCATTTCTGTGAAACAAAGCTGTATGAAACGTTTCCAGTTGTTAGTATCATGGTTGCTAGGCAACCTGGGCAGCGCAATGGAGGCCAGACCGTCCCATTTCACAAGTCTACAGGCCCCACCCCTGCTCTACAAAGAATGGCCCACAGGCTCATATGAAGAACTAAAGAACATATGATAGAACTGCCAAAAAAAAGCCCAACAATAACATTTTTAAGTTATCTAAGTGACTTATATATATTTAACCTGAGTAGCGAAAGACGGCGGTGGGTTTGAAAACGATTTGCCGGGAGGCCGGTGTTCTCACCGGCTCTAGTGAGCCTTGCACCCCGGCTAACTATCGAACTACCAAGCTAGTGGGTAACAGACGTCTCCGAAAACGTCGGAGCGCTTTTGAAAATATGTGGTGTCTTGATAAACTGAGCAGATATTTGAGGTTTACACAGCTACATTCTCGCCTGAAAATATGTTAAACGTTTATTTTGTGACCCAGAAAGAATAATAAGAGTAATATTAAAACTGACTAGCTGCCGACATTGTTGGAAACTGAGCAGGGCCGCGCTATGAATTCTGGGACAGAGCTACTTACTGGGCTTAAGCCCGGGTTGTTTTTTCAGAAGCCCGGGGTCTTTTGGAGTGCAATATTTCACCATGTTTGGTTTTCATAAACTGGAGATTTGAACTAGTTAATATAAAACTTCTGTTTTGGACTTTAAGCTCCCCATATTGTTCACCTTAATCTCATCCAGTGTCTACTGTGAATTCATTCCCAGTAAGTCGTCACTTATGCCGCCCACAATGTTGTTAACATCTGCCCTCTGGCGATCAGCCCAAACCAGCTGTGTTAACAGAACGTTTCTCTGTTGAAAATAATTTGACTGTAAAACTGATTTCTGAGATTTATGAAAAGAAAGTTCAAACCTTTGCAAAGGGACCAATACAACATGAGCTACTTGCACTTATAAATATTAACATCTCCTTATGGCAATTGTATGAATACAGTTTTTCTCTTCATTATGAACACAGTTTATATTTTTTGTCTTAAATCTTCACTCATTCTTTAGGTAAAAGAGGATAAAACACTGAATGCTGAACAGAAAAATAGAAAAAAGTCTCCCATCAAATCTGAGTATTTTCTTAGTCATATATGTAGAAATCTACCACAGGAATAGGAATGAATATTTAGTTTGTTTGTTTTTTAAACTGGTGGTGGTGGGGGCTTTCATCTGTTTAATTGATGATGTCATACCTGAGGAATTGTCCACACCTATCCATCAAATAGCCTTTGAGTCACTTGTCCACTTCCCTTTGGTCCCTTTAAAAAGAGGCTGTCACATGTGAAGAAAGTGTCTCTTCAGAGAAAGTCAACAGTCTTCAGTCGTCTCAGGTGGCCTTCAAGGATGAGGACAAGGAGTTCCAACAGCAGTGCTGTTATCATGGGAGATTTGTGTGACCTTGGCAGGCCTCCAGCTGGCTCCAGTGGGGTAGCCGCATGAGGGAAGATCTGGTTGTTTTGGTTTAGTGCGAACAACCGCATCCAATTTTTTACAGTTGGTCTAATGTCCATCACTGATCACCACAAAACATGTTGCTCACAGTGTGAAGCTTCAGTGATTTTGTCACTTTTATCAACAAAGCACTGCAGAAATATCAACATCTGTCTTTCTTTCTGACAGATGATAAACTCTGAGAAGGAGAAGGATGGATTCATTCAGAAGCTGAAGAAAACATTTTCTACAATGGACTCAAAGCTCAGTGAAAGCATCTCTCAGCAGACAGAGGTAAACATGGACATATGTGATGCTGTCATCCTCCCAATGATCACAGACCTGTGCACTTATATTCCTGCAGTTTTGTCCAGCAGCAGTTTCTGTGTCATTAACCAAACACAACTCTGAAAGAAGCCAAAAGGTTTATTATAATGATTATTTCTCAGATAGCTGCAATATGAACTGTGGTCCATCCCAAGGCAGCTGCCTCGTTCCACTTCTCTATTCAGTTTTCATGAACGATCTGCCGTATGTCTTGGGCAAATCTCATCTTGTAATCTACATCGATGTTTCCACCATGTTTAATTCATCTAGTGACAACTTCGAATTGTCCAGCTTATTACAACAAGACTTGCTGAACGTGTTTTACTGGATGAGTAAAAATAACATGATTCTAGTTAATCTAAACCTAAATCTATGTTAACTGGAAGTAGACTATGTTTAGTCAACAGTCCACAATGAATTCTCTCCAAAGCTGGATCAGTATAAGAACAGGTCACCCAGATTAAACTAATTGGTGTTACTATAAATCACCACCTCTCAGCATAGAGACTCTGTCATCAAGAAAATGAGACAGACCATAGCTGTGGTTAGGAAATGCACCTTCTAAATAAGATGTTATTAATGCACGATCGAATAGATAATAAACGTTTTTGGCTTCCAGTACAAACTATATTACACTTTGGCTTCTTTTTATTTATAAAGAAAGCATCACTGTTAAACACAACACATTGTATCATATGAAATACAGCAATTAGCAATCACTGTTGTGGAAGCTAATGGGGCTCCTTATATATAAGTAAAAAAATAAATAAAAACACTTAATGTTGTTAACACTGGCACTGCCAGGCTTCTACCTTTCTACCTTTAAAACCCGCCTTCCAGCCAAATGGCTGGTATCATGCTACAGTGCGATCGTGGCTCAAGAGTTGGGAGTTCGCCTTGTAATCGGAAGGTTGCCGGTTCGAGCCCCGGCTTGGACAGTCTCGGTCGTTGTGTCCTTGGGCAAGACACTTCACCCGTTGCCTACTGGTGGTGGTCAGAGGGCCCGGTGGCGCCAGTGTTCGGCAGCCTCGCCTCTGTCAGTGCGCCCCAGGGTGGCTGTGGCTACAATGTAGCTTGCCATCATCAGTGTGTGATTGTGTGTGTGAATGGGTGGATGACTGGATATGTAAAGCGCTTTGGGGTCCTTAGGGACTAGTAAGGCGCTATATAAATACAGGCCATTTACCATTTACCATTACAGTGGGGCAAAAAAGTATTTAGTCAGCCACCGATTGTGCAAGTTCCCCCACTTAAAATGATGACAGAGGTCAGTAATTTGCACCAGAGGTACACTTCAACTGTGAGAGACAGAATGTGAAAAAAAAATCCATGAATCCACATGGTAGGATTTGTAAAGAATTTATCCGTAAATCAGGGTGGAAAATAAGTATTTGGTCACCTCAAACATGGAAAATCTCTGGCTCTCACAGACCTGTAACGTCTTCTGTAAGACGCTTTTCTGTCCCCCACTCGTTACCTGTATGAATGGCACCTGTTTGAACTCATCATCTGTATAAAAGACACCTGTCCACTAGGGGTGCAACGATATTCGTATCGATATTGAACCGTTCGATACAGTGCTTTCGGTTTGGTACGCATATGTATGAACAATACAACATTTGTAATTTATTTTATCAACTTTCCTTCTGACGATGCTGTCTGTGTTGAGCGCTCAGTTAATCTGCGTTCGACTACTCTGCCTAGGCTGCACTGTCGAGCGCAGATCCACTGAGCGCTCAACACAGACAGCATAGTCAGAAGGAAGAGCACAGGGCAAGCTAGCGAGACAGAAGTTAAGCTCTCCTTGCAACATGTCAAATTGAACCTCCCCCACCCTCATTCAGATCTGGCGTTTGGAATTATTTTGGTTTTCATGTGACGTATGACCCTGAAGGTAAGCGCGTCATGGACTAAAGTAAAACAGTATGTTGGATGTGCCACGCAATGCTCAATTAACATGGGTGGGAGCTAGTGTGTTAGCGCAGTTAGCTCGTTAACGTGTTGGCCGTCTAGCCCCATGCACAGGGCTATCAGGGGTAGCTCGTTAACGGAGATTTGCCGTGTTGTGGCGTTAAGGTCATTTCAACGAGATTAACCTGAAAGCACTAGTGGGAACAGAACGAATATGACTGCACATTTACGCCGACATCATCCTAGTGCAAAGACAAAAACAACAAGCATGCTACAAACTTTACCCGAGTCATTTAGACAGCCGTTAGCACATGATTCTCCTTATGGGGACCTGATATGTTTAATATGCTGCTGAGAATATAGCCCAGAAGAAGCGTATAGTATAGCTTTTATTTTGGAAAGAGACATTTCTCTGTAATAAACTCTCTTTTCCAAAGATGAGTGATTCCTCAATCAGATACAGGGCTCGCAATATCGCTAGCCCAACGTCCCGGGGCTAGCGATTTTTCCAGTCGGGCTACCAAAATCTATATATGTCAATGCTTTTGCATTCTTTCGGAAATGTAGCTGGGTAATTATGTCATTGGCATCGGTGAGCAACTGTCAATATGTGACATATTGAAATCGCGTTTGAATTTGCGCTTGTTTTTTGCTTTCACTTTGCAATCGCCCGAACTGTGTATAGAGAGCGACAACACTGATTGGTGAGTGGTGATAATTTGTGCACCAATTCCTCTGACATCGTCTTATTAATCGTTAGCTTACTATGCAAACATGACAAGTGAAATCTCCCGCAGCTTAAACATGTGAGAGGTTGATCGCGCAGAGAATCGCTGAGCGTTATGTGAGTCCGCGTGTAAAAGCAGCAGGATATATATTTTAGTTCTGCTGAGCCAAATAAGACAGGTCAGGGTGAAGAAGTGACAGCCAAAGAAAAGCTTACCACAAAACGGAAAAGTTATGACAAATCAGACTATAAGGCAAAAAGAAAGTGCAGCTTTATGGTTTCATGAACAAAATAATTTCTGTGGCTGTGATATGATGAGCTATATAACCAGGGGTGCACATAAGTGGTCCGCAGGTGCGCATTCGCTGTCAAAATAAAAAACACGCACAAGGGTTAGGGTTAAATTTAAAAACTGTACTTCTGAGTTAAAATATATATTTATAATTTTAATAAATGACAAATTAAAAAGGCATGAACATTTCTTTTTGTATCGAAAAAATATCGAACCGTGACACCAAAGTATCGAACCGAACCGAACCGTGAATTTTGTGTATCGTTGCACCCCTACTGTCCACAGCCTCAAACAGTCAGACTCCAAACTCTGCCATGGCCAAGACCAAAGAGCTCTCGAAGGACACCAGGAAAAGTATTGTAGACCTGCACCAGACTGGGAAGAGTGAATCTACAATAGGCAAGCAGCTTGGTGTGAAAAAAATCAACTGTGGGAGCAATCATCAGAAAATGGAAGACATACAAGACCACTGATAATCTCCCACGATCTGGGGCTCCACGCAAGATCTCATCCCGTGGGGTCAAAATGATCATGAGAACGGTGAGCAAAGATCCCAGAACCACACGGGGGGACCTGGTGAATGACCTGCAGAGAGCTGGGACCAAAGTAACAAAGGTCACCATCAGTAACACACTACAACGGCAGGGAATCAAATCCCGCAGTGCCAGACGTGTTCCGCTGCTGAAGCCAGTGCATGTCCAGGCCCGTCTGAAGTTTGCCAGAGAGCACATGGATGATACAGCAGAGGATTGGGAGAATGTCATGTGGTCAGATGAAACCAAAGTAGAACTTTTTGGTATAAACTCAACTCGTCGTGTTTGGAGGACGAAGAATACTGAGTTGCATCCCAAGAACACCATACCTACTGTGAAGCATGGGGGTGGAAACATCATGCTATGGGGCTGTTTTTCTGCCAAGGGGACAGGACGACTGATCCGTGTTAAGGACAGAATGAATGGGGCCATGTATCGTGAGATTTTGAGCCAAAACCTCCTTCCATCAGTGAGAACTTTGAAGATGAAACGAGGCTGGGTCTTCCAACATGACAATGATCCAAAACACACCGCCCGGGCAACAAAGGAGTGGCTCCGTAAGAAGCATTTGAAAGTCCTGGAGTGGCCTAGCCAGTCTCCAGACCTCAACCCCATAGAAAATCTGTGGCGGGAGTTGAAAGTCCGTGTTGCTCGGCGACAGCCCCAAAACATCACTGCTCTCGAGAAGATCTGCATGAAGGAATGGGCCAAAATACCAGCTACTGTGTGTGCAAACCTGGTAAAGACCTATAGTAAACGTTTGACCTCTGTTATTGCCAACAAAGGTTATGTTACAAAGTATTCAGTTGTATTTTTGTCATTGACCAAATACTTATTTGCCACCCTGATTTATGAATAAATTCTTTACAAATCCTACCATGTGAATTCATGGATTTTTTTCTTCACATTTTGTCTCTCACAGTTGAAGTGTACCTCTGGTGCAAATTACTGACCTCTGTCATCATTTTAGGTGGGGGAACTTGCACAATCGGTGGCTGACTAAATACTTTTTTGCCCCACTGTACATCAACTCCCTTATGTTTACACAATACAACTTTAATGTGAGTCTGGTTGTGTTTCATCAGTGTTTCCTAATCATGAGAGTTTCTGCTCTTTCTTCATGTAACATTTCACCTGCAGTGGAAGAAGAACACTGATATCATCAAACAGCTCGACCAGGTGAAACAAAAAGCAGAAGGCCTGAAGAAACAGCTGGAGCCCCAAACTCAGGAGGTTTGTTTTTCCATTTCTCTATAATTGAATAGAATAAAAGTGCACATCAGTATGTCTGTGAAGGTGTCCTCTGTTCAAAATGTGAACATTGGCATCCTCGAAAGAGTGTCCTTTATCCTTAAGATGCAGATGGACTGCTGAGTCTTGTCCTGTGGAGGTGGCTCTTCTATGTTGTGCCATGCGCTTGTGAAGTGGCTGTTTGGTCTCTCCAATGTAGAGGTCTGGGCATTCCTCGCTGCACTGTACAGCATACACCACATTGTTAAGTCTGTGTTTTGGCGTTTTATCTTTCGGGTGAACCAGTTTTTGTCTGAGCGTGTTGCTGGGTCTGAAATGCACCGGGATGTCATGCTTGGAGAAAACTCTCCTGAGTTTTTCTGATACACCGGCTACATAGGGGATGACAATGTTGTTGCGTCTGTCCTTCTTATCCTCCCTCGCTGGTGTCTGGTCTTCTTTTCTGTACCTCTTTGCTGACTTTAAGAACGCCCATCAGTACTTACTCACCAGCAGACTTTACAGTATAAACGAAAAATAAAGAAATCTAAATCTAAGGGTCTAAATATATCATCCATACATGATATTGAGGCAGTCTACAACCAAACCTCAGTCAATGTCATGGTAAATTTTCTGTGGGAGGCAGAGTTGTGGACTCTCAGGCAAAACTGTGCTGGAAATAGTTTTATTGCTAAATTCCCAGAAAACAGGTGACGTGAACATGAACTGGGAACTAACTCTTTGAAATATTACTACAGAAACTTTCTAAACAGACAAGACACACAGCTAGACCGAGCTCACAACACCAAATAGACGGAGACACAGACATCATATACACAAGAGGACATCAGGACAGAGAGGAGACACTCGGGGAACACAGCTGGACATGATGCACACAGGACAGGAGACTGAAATAAAACAGGAAACATGAGAAACACACACTGAGACACACTGAGTGCAAATGAGACGGAGAGACGTGACTGGGGACCAGAAAGGCAAATAAGCATGGAGACAAGACTGAGACACAAATAACAAACAGAATTAGACACAAGAGGACGGGGAACACAGAGGGAGGGCTTATTCTAACCTAAACACACCTAAAGCATAAAATAAATGAAACCAACATAGAATATTCAAACATTATAAAGTCCAGAGACCTGGAACCACTGTGTCACTGACTCAGGACCATGACAGTCAAAGCAGCAACTTCACTTCTGGTGTTTGTGATCATGTAGAGGATCAGCTCTGTTTCAGCTTCTCATTAAACTAAAGCTGCTGCTTCACTTTACGTACATGATTTGTTGGCTTTGTGTGATGGTGCTGCTCTCATAGGCTGATGGAGAGGAGCAGACTCACTGCTGTGTAAAAGGATCGTTCCTGATCTGATTGTCATTCACGTGTTAGAAGCAACAAGTTTCAGTTTTCCAGTTTGGAAAGTCTCCTGTTGATCTCAGTAGAGAGCATTTCTTCCTTCTTCTCTTTCTTCATGTAACATTTCACCTGCAGTGGACGGAGAAAACTGAAACCATCCATCAGCTCCAGCAGTTGAAACAAGCAGCAGAGATCCTGAAGATTCAGCTGGAGTCCAAAAATCAGCAGGTTTGTCTTTTCATCATAAATATTCTGAAATTGCTGACTCAGCTCTGATGAATTATTATGAATAAAATAATAGTCCAAATCAGTATTTACACACTAACAGACTATTTAGATAAATAAATAAATAAATAAATAAATAAAACTAAATGTAAAGGTATAAAATATATTTTAAATACAAATTTAGAAGCTATACATGCTGCTGTTGATCTCAGGATGAGGAACAGTCACCTTCCTCCCTGTAAAGTGATTTTTAGATGTTGATGAAAGAGGATGAAACACTTTACAATCAACTCTTCGGTAAAGTAGAAAATGTTTTTCCATCAAATCAGAGTGTTTTCTAACTTTGATATGTAGAATCTACCAGAGCTGAATATTTGGTCTAATGTAGGTTTTTCTTAAACTGACAGCATTTTGTGTTGTTGAAATTTGGTTCTATAAACTTTATATTGGCAGCAATAATAACATTTCTTTCCACTATGTTTTTATTTATTGTTCTGATTACAGTTGAAGCAGAGTAGCAGCTCATAAGCTGAAGCACCAACCCTCAGCAGTTTTAGTTGAGTTTAGTTTTTATGAGTTTGTGACTTTACATAATTTAGATTCTTTACATTTTATCATTTATTTATTTCTATAGCACATTTCATCCCAACAGCAATGTTGATCAAAGTGATTTACAAAAATACAAAATAACTGGTAAAATAACTTGTAATATTAGTACCAAACATCAAATACCAAATAACTCTCATACTCTATTAAAAGCCAGTGAATATAAATGTATTTTAAGATAAGATTTAAAAGATTGACAGTAGGAGTCTGTCTGATGTGTAGGCGTCGATTATTCCACAGTTTAGGAGCTATGACCCCAAACGCTCAATCACCTCTGTGAACCAGTTTTGACCTTTGTATGGCTAAAAGCAAAAGATCATTTGATCTAAGAGACCTAGAAGGTGGTCAGATAAATACCTGAGAGCCTGTCCCTTCAGGGCTTTGTAAGTTAACAATCAAATTTTAAAATGAATTCTGAAGTGAACACGGAGCAAGTGAAGAGAGGCAAGCGCCGGGGAAATATGTTCAAGTCTTTTAGTTCGTGTCAGAAGACGAGCTGCAGCATCTGGACCAACTGCAGTCTTACATGGCAGGTCTGGTTAACTCAAACATTTAAGGAGTTCCAGCTATTCCAGCTAACAAAAGCATGGATCGTCCTTTCAAAGTTTTTAAAAGATAAAAATGATCTCATCTTAGATAAAAGCCTAAGTTTGAAAAAAGGCTGCTGTACAACTGAGCTGATCTGTTTTCAAAGGTGAAATTACTGTCAAATACAACCCCAAAATTTTTGGCATGTGATTTAATAAAAGGCTAAAAACTGTGCAGGTTAAAAGGAGAGTTTCTGGGATTGCCACATAGTCCAGAAATTATGATTTCAGTTTTGTTTTCATTAAAATTCAGGAAGTTAAAGGCCATTCAGGCTTTAACTTCACAGAGAAACTGAAGTAAGGGTTCTAGTGAGGCAGAGCAGCTTCAGTTCAGTTGAAGAAAGATCTGAGTGTCATTGAGATATGAATGGAAACAATATTATATTTTCCAAAAAATAGACCTGGAAGCAGCATATTAATAGATAATAAAATTGGCCTTGGTGTAGATGCCTGGGGAACACCACAAGTAAGGGGAGCTGAGGAAGAGATAAAATCTCCAAAGCTCACAGAGAAAGTCCTGTCAGACAGGTAAGACCTGAACCACTCTGATGGAAGGACCTTGATGCTGCAATGCTCCAACTGTGAGATCAAGATTATGTGGTCAGCAGTATCAAAGGCAGCGGTCAGATCCAAAAGCAAAAACAGAGCCGAGTCTCCTGAGTCAGTGGTTAATAAAAGATCATTAAGAACTTTTAAAATTGTAGTTTCAGTGCTGTGAGGAGGATTTAAACCAGACTGAAACCTCTCAAGAACATAGTGTCCATTTACAAAAGATTGGAGCTGAACAAATACAATCTTTCCCAAATTCTTCATAGGAAAGGAAGCTTTGAAATAGGCCTGAAATTTGCGAGGACAGAGGAATGGAGATTAGTTTTTGTAAGTACAGGCTTTACAACAGCTTGTTTAAAACAGGCTGGCACAACACCTGAACTAAGTTAACTGCTGTTAAAAATCCTTGAGATGTCAGAACTGCAGTTTTCTTGCAGTTTTTTATCTTATTGATTTTTTTTTTAAGTAATAGAAAATTGTTCCAATTATTGTTGGCACGATAGCAGCTAAAAAGGTTGAAAAGTGTAGAATAAAATCCTTGTGATATTTTGAAGGTGTGTATACAGCTGCAACATCAGAAGTTCAAAACTTTATTAAGAGTCACTTAAGAGTTATTTGCAGGTGAGCTTCTTCCTAAAACCAGCAGCCACTCCACCACCACATCTACTCATTGTCAGCATGTTAAGATATTCACAGTCTGAAGGTAAAAGTTCAGTAAAACAGCTGGACTCACCGGCTCTCACAAGCTTTGATCCAGTTCCTGATTAGTGAAGAAGTCCTTAAGAATTTATTTTTAACAAAACTTTTACGTTTTTTTTGCTAGCGATCAAGCATTAACGAGACTTAGTGGGACCAGTGGCTCAGCGGCTGATGTGGATGCCCGACCTATCAGCCGCAGGTTCTGAGGGTTTACTTCACCCTGTGAGGAAGGGGAGGATGCTGGCATGGGGTTATTGTAGTAAACCCAACAAGAGGTGTAAGCCATATACAGAGAACACCAGTAATCGAATCCAGTCGGGATAGCATGAAGTGTTTTGCACATCATGCCAAGGTAGCCTTCATTTTCACTAATAAGCCAATGCATTTTCCAACTGATAAGCCAACTGATAAGCCAATGACAGCCAACTGACAGCCAATAAGCCAATGCATTTTCCACGGCATCTGCGACGCCCTCTCAGTTGAAGTACAGTTCAGTTCATTTTTTATTTCATACATGTGCATTCACAATCATCACAAAATACCATTCCATTCATTTGTTTGAAAAGGAGTAGGCAGAAATATACACTTATTAGTATTACCCCCTCAAACAGAGACCAGCTGGAACTCCTGATAGGAATTGTGGGGAGAAGGTTCCCTGATATCCACGACTGCAATAAACAGGTTTTAAATAAGAAGATCTTTTAGCCAGGGGTGTTTGGTGATCATATACAAACAGGAAGTTAGCATTTTTAAGACAAATAATAAATAAAACATGTACAGTCTGTATCATTAAAGTGAGAGGACACAATGGTTGGAAACATGTTGCTCACAGTGTGAAGCTTCGATAATTTTGTCACTTTTATAAACGAAGCACTGCAGAAACATCAACATATGTCTGTCTTTTTTTCTGACAGATGATCAAATCTGAGAGGAAGAAGGATGAAATCATTCAGGAGTTGATGAAAACATTTCCTGCACTGGACTCAAAGGTCAGTGAAAGCATCTCTCAGCACACAGAGGTAAACATGGACACATGTGATGCTGTCATCCTCCCAATGATCACAGACCTGTGCACTTATATTCCTGCAGTTTTGTCCAGCAGCAGCTTCTGTATCATTAACCAAACACAACTTTGAAATCCTACCACTGCAAGATTGTTGACATCATCCCACAACACTTAATGTTGTTAGCATCATGCTACATCAGCTCCCTTATATTTACATAATGCAGCTTTAATGTGACTGGTTGTGTTTTCATTATTGTGTCTTAAACATGAACATTTCTTCCTTCTGCTCTTTCTTCATGTAACATTTCTCCTGCAGTGGAAGGAGAATACTAAAATCATCAATCAGCTCCAGGAGGTGAAAGAAACAGCAGAGAAACTGGAGCAGCTGGAGAAAAAAAATCAAGAGGTTTGTGTTTCCATTATAAACATTTTGAATTTACTGAGCCAACTCTCTGTATGAATAGAATAATTGCACAGATCAATATTTACTCACCATCAGACTGTACATTATAAATGAATCAATAAATCAAAATCTTAGCATCTAAATTATTTTTAAAAATCCCAGATATAATAAATTTAGCTTAAAAATTAAAAATTAAGCTTTTTAATTTAGCTTTTACTTAACGTTTATTTATTTTATGCTTATTTATCCTGTTATTCTATTTATATTATTAATTTAGGTTTTACCTAATATTTATTGATTTTATTCTTGGTCATTTTTTATCTTCTTTCTCTTCTTATATTTATATTGTATCCCATTCTTAATTATTTTATCTTTTTATAAAAGATGTATGTATCCATGATCGTTATGTTAATGAGAGTGTGGGGAGTGAGTTGGAGGGCGAGGTGGGGTGGGCTGCCTCTTTATGAACAGAGTAATTGCACACATCAATATTTACTCACCATCAGTATACAGTATAAATGAATCAATAAATCTAGCATCTTAGCATCTCAATTATAAAAAAAAATAATAAATCCCAGATATATACATGTAAGAATATCAGAAAAAACGGTGTGCATGCATAATCCCAAAAGGTTGATTCTGTCCATCTGGACGTAGCGTTTTCAGTGGGAGAAACGTTTTGTCACTCATCCAACTTCTTCAGTTTCAGCTGACTGCAGGTTTCCCCAACCTTATAAACCGTAGATTTATATAATTAATTAAAAAAATCAGCAGAACTGATGAACAATGGGCTGTGTGTTATGGGAATTATATAATTTTTATATCATGTTTATTCTTCTATATCTATTATTAGTAATGGAAGTAAAAGTAAGTTTTAGTTTTAGAGACTCTACATTGAAAGATATTTCATTAGTGTTATTTACAAATATTAATTTATATTATCCAGTTTATATTTACATAATACAGATTTTCTTTCCAGCTTTAATTGAACTCTTATTGTGTTATTTAATATTGTGTCTTAAACATGAACATTTCTTTCTTCTGCTCTTTCTTCATGTAACATTTCAGCTCCAGGGTAAGACAGACAGTAAAATCATCAAACAGCTTCAGCAGGACAAAGAAACAGCAGAGAAGCTGAAGAAGCAGATGGAGTCCAAAAATTGGGAGGTTTGTCTTTCCATTATAAACAATCAGAATTTGCTGACTCGACTCTCTTTGGTAATACAGAATAGAACAGAATAGCCACATTATTGTCATTCAGAACATTTAGTGTCAGTATTTACATCAAACTATACAATATAAATAAACATTATCCCACCACACACTGATTTATTATTATTATTATTATTGAGTCCAGTTAGAAAAAACGTCTTGATGCAAAGATCCAGATGATCATAATGTCTCATTATTTAGTGTAAACACACAGTCATAGATAAAGTTCAGTTTTTGGATTTTGGTTTATTGTTGGCTGATCTGTCATTATGGAAACTGTATCATTTCAACAGTGACAGTTTATTATATTTACAGATAATATGTATCAGAAAAAAATCACAACAATTACAACAACAAAATTTCAACAATTATAACAAAGTTAGACGGTGCATAAATTTAGGAGCCAACAGAGATATTGCATCAACACTTAGTTGAGCTTCATTTGCAAATATAATTCAAGACACCTCAGATAGCCTTTGATGAGTGTCTGGATAGATGAAGGCATGTTTGATCCTTCTTCCATACAAAAAAGCAGAAAAGCATCAACAGCCTGATTCAAATCATCCCACAAAATTTCAATGACATCCAAGTCAGGGGAATGTGGTGTTATTCTTCCACAGCACAGTGTTAATCCTTCTCATCTAAATGAGCTTTTATACAACAAGCGATTCTGTTTGTGGTGTGAGTGCAGAAAGGCCTTCTTTTCATTAGCCTCCCATACATATGTACAAATACACATCTTCAGCAAGATGCTCTGCAGGGTTTTGGAGGTGATTCATTCTGACAGTCCACTGCATATGAAGCTCCTGTAATTTTCTTGGCCTGACCTGAGTTCAACCACAGCTGTGCCTGTGCTCTTCTATTTCCTGATTACTGTCCTTTTAGATGAAACTGAGTTCAAACCTCTGAGAGATGTTTTTGCAGCCTTCCCCTGAACCACAGTACTGACAATCTTTGTTTTCAGATTTTTTGAGAATTACTTTGAGGATCCAGTTCTGTCAGTGTTCAGTGTCTAAGAGAAGCACAACTTGAAAGTTTCCACCTTAAATACATTTTCTTATGATTGGACATGCTTGCCTATAAAGTTCAAGGATTAACAAGCTAATCCAACTGATTTAGTGTTGCAAGTAATCAGTATTGAACAGTTTGCATTCAAATCAGTAAAATTACAACGATACCCAAATTGTTGCACAGCCAGCTTTTACAACTAACTCCATTCTGTACGTCTAAATACTGCTTCACTAAAAATAGATGTTTGTGAAACACTCCAGTACTCAGATGTAGGAAATGAGGAGGAAATGAAATACATACTGCTGTTATCTTTTTGTTGAATGAAGAGTGAATTTTTATGCAGGGAGAGATGTTCCCAGATGTTTTCACATGATTGTTCATTTCAAAACCTTTTAACAAATAATTCAAAAACAGTTTTTGGTGACACAATATGAACAGATATGTATGTGTGCCTGCTGAAATTCTCACCATATAAATATGAAAACTGCCCACATTTAGATCAAGTGCTTAACTTCAGAAAAATTCATTAAAGAGATAAAACGCTTGAATTGTTCCTTTTCGGTTTAAATCCCGACTGAACAGTCTCAACTTTACAGAGAAATCTCAACACTGGGTCCAGACCCGTTCTGCCTGATGTCTGATGTAGAGGATCAGCTCTGTTCCAGCTTTTCATTAAGACAAAAAGCACTGCTGTTTCACTTACATGCAGGATTTCTTTGCTTTGTGTGATGGTGCTGCTGTCATAGAATATAATAGAATAGAATAGAATAGCCTTTATTGTCATTGTACAGAGTACAACAAAATTGGAGTGCCACTCCCTTGGTGCAAGTTTCAATAATAAATATAAATGTAAAATATAAAAAGTACAAAAAAAAACAAAAAACAAAAAAAACAATCGTAAGTACTCAAACAATAGTATGTACAATATATACAGGATAGCAGCATTAATATAATGACAGTATGAATAGCAGTATAATATAATGACAGTGACGGTATGGAATAGGTTCAATTGTTTTTGTGCTTATTTACTACTGTGATAGCTCTGGGAAAGAAGCTATCCCTGAATCTGTTTGTCCTGGTTTTATGTGACCTGTACCGTCGGCCTGACGGTAATAGTTCAAACAGTTGGTTGCTGGGGTGAGAGTAGTCCTTGATGATATTGCCAGCTCTGCTGAGGTACCGAGAGTTTGCAGTGACCTCCAGGCTGGGCAGAGAGCAGCCAGTGATCTTCTGGGCTGTGTTGATGACCCTCTGCAGTACTTTCCTGTCCGCAGCTGAGCACCCTGCATACCATGTTGTTATGCCGTACGTTAGGATGCTCTCTATGGTGGCTCTGTAAAATGTCACCAGCAGCCTCTCCTCCAGGTTGTTCCTCCTAAGCACTCTCAGAAAGTGGAGACGCTGCTGGGCCTTTTTAACCACCGCTGTAGTATTTGCAGTCCAGGAGAGGTCATCAGATATCTGCACGCCCAGAAACCTCATGGAGTGTACCCTCTCCACACAGCTCCCGTGAATGTAAAGTGGGGCCGGGTCTGCTCTGCCCTTCCTGAAGTCCAAGATAAGTTCTTTAGTTTTCGTGGTGTTCAGTTGGAGGTTGTTAACTGAACACCACTCAGTCAGTCTGTTGACCTCATCTCTGTAGTCCGACTCATCCCCCCTTGAGATGAGTCCAACCACTGTGGTGTCATCCGCGAACTTTATGATGGTGTTTGAGAGATGGGTAGGGGAGCAGTCAGATGTGTAGAGCGTAAACAGGAGGGGACTCAAAACACATCCTTGTGGAGACCCGGTGCTGAGTGTGATGGTGCTGGACCGGTGGGGGCCGAGTCTGACAGACTGTGGTCTATTTGTCAGGAAGTCCTTGATCCAGAGGCAGATGGGGGTGGAGAGTCCCAGGTGAGACAGTTTCTGGACCAGGATCTCCGGGATGATATGATTGAATGCTGAGCTGAAGTCCAGAAAGAGCATTCTCACATAGCTTCCTCGGTGCTCCAGGTGACTCAGCGCAGTGTGGAGCGCTATGGTGATAGCATCCTCCGTGGAACGATTTGTCCTGTAGGCAAATTGGTGGGGGTCCAGAGTGGGAGGCAGACCGGCCCTGATGTGCTGACAGACCAGTCTCTCAAAGCACTTCATCACTACAGGCGTAAGTGCAACAGGCCTGTAGTCATTTGGGCTGGCCACAGCTGTCTTGTTGGCGATGGGGATGATGGTGGAGGTTTTGAGGCAGGGCGGGACGGTGTTTGATGACAAGGAAAGGTTGAAGATTTTAGTGAAGACTCCGGTCAGTTCGTCAGCACATGCTCTGAGAACCTTTCCATGTATTCCATCAGGACCTGCCGCCTTCCTGGGATTCACTGACCTTAGAACACACCTCACTTGATGCTCCCTAAGTGTTAGTGTGCCAGTGCTGGGGGCGGGTGGAAGTGGTGTGGCAGCTGAGGGCCTGGTCGTCTCAAAGCGGGCGAAGAAACGGTTTAGATCCTCAGCCAGTGAGGCATCAGTCCTAGATGTTGCCTGGTTATTACTTCTGTGGTTGGTAATGTGATTGATCCCCTGCCACATTTTTCTGGGGTCGTTGTCAGCAAAGTGATCTTCAATCCTCCTCCTATAGGCAGCCTTAGCTTTCCTGATGCCTCTACTCAGGTCTGCCCTGGCCGCCCTATACGCAGCCCTGTCCCCTGACTTGAAGGCAGTGTTGTGGCTTTTTAGGAGGGATTGCACTTCGCTATTCATCCAGGGTTTTTGATTTGGAAACACCCTGACCCTTTTGTTGACGGTGACATTGTCAACACAGTTCCTGATGTACGAGAGTACAGTGTCCGTGTACTCCTGGAGGTTGTGGCTGGAGAATAAATCCCATACAGTTGTTGAGAAGCAGTCCTGCAGTTGAGACAGGGCTCCTTCAGGCCAGGTTTTTATTGTCTTTGTCTGGGGCTTTGTTTTTCTCAGCAGGGGGATGTAGGTGGGGGTGAGGGACATGCAGAGGTGGTAAGATCCAGCCAGGTGGGGGAGGGGTGTCGCTCTGAAAGCATGCTTGATGTTTGAATAGACATGGTCCAAAGTGTGTTCTCCTCTTGTAGCAAAGTCCACAAACTGGACAAATTTAGGAAGCACAGTCTTTAGGCACGCTTTGTTAAAGTCGCCGGCGACAATAAAAACCCCACCGGGGTGGGCAAGCTGTTGTTTGTTTATGGTGTTGAGCAAGAGGCTGAGAGCCGTGCTACCGTTAGCATCCGGCGGTATATAAACAGCTATCACAATAACTACTGTAAACTCCCTCGGGATGTAAAAAGGTCTGCACGAGACTGCCAGAACCTCCAAATCAGGAGAACAGTGTGTGTGAATGATCCTGCTGTTACAACACCACTCGTTATGCACGTAAACACATAGCCCCCCTCCTCTGCTTTTACCTGAGTTGCTGTTTCTGTCATGCCGGTGTAGCGTGCGGCCTGCTAACTCGACTGCAGCGTCGGGAATCAGCGGGTGAAGCCACGTCTCCATAATAAGAATAATGCTACAGTTACGTGCAAAGATTGTGTTGGCTATCTGTAGCTCCAATTCGTCTAGTTTGTGGGTGATGGATCTGGCGTTCGATAGGAAAAGGCTCGGAAGTGCTGGCCGGTGTGGATGTTTGCGTAGCCTAGCGTCTGAGCCCGACCGGCATCCCCTCTTCTGCTTTCTTTCCCTCCGTCGCCTTCTACGCTTGCTGGGCGGGCAGACCATCCACGGTGACCCTGGCGGTCTCGCTATCTCCACCAGGATGTTGTGTGTTCGCTGATAGTCGCCAGAAACAGACAAACTATATTTAAAACCTAGGTCAATTAGGTTCTGGCGACTGTAAGAGATGGCGGCGTTGCAAACATTCGAAAATATCCACATTAAAAGTAAAAACGAGCACCAAACTGGAGAGCTAAGAGCCGCTGCACCCGTGCGCGCCGCCATCTTGGAGGACTTGACAGAAACAAGTAGAAACAAGAGGAAGTTTATTTTTATTCTTTTATTGTTATTTTTGATTGGATTAACTGTGTGTGAAAAGATAAACACAAGAGTAAGACTATTGCAGATGATCATTTCATGTAAGAGATGCTACAGTATCCTTATAAAAGTTGTGGTTATATTGAAATTCATAATTATTCTTTAAATGTTGACAGTAATAAGAAATGTGCTATCAGATGTCAAAGTAAATGGGACCATTATTTGTTGTGGTTCAAGTTCATAAACTGAATTCAAAGTACACAGAGCAGAGTCGTGCCAACCCCAATAGTGAAGACTCAGTCTGAAAGTGTTGCTCAGAAGACAGATAAACATGGACGTATGTGATGGCTGCTATACCAATGATCATAGACCTGCACACTCATTATGTCCCTCTGTGTGACTTTCTGCTTAATGTGAAGTCGTTAGTGGAAATTAAGATGCTGATATGATTTGTTTGATGTGACCAACTTGCTAATTTTTGACTTTTTATTGAGAAACAAGAAACACAAGTTAAAAAATACCCCATAGCACAGTAGTGTTAATACTTTTAGTTATTGATTGATGAATTGATTTATGTAAATTGGATTAGTGTAAGAAAATTGATAGATGGGAGGTTTTTAATTAAATGACATTTATTGAAATTCAAATACACGAGTTGTTTTAGTCATATTTTTCTATAAGCAGGCCTGAAAAATGACAGAAAGCGCTCACAAAATGTCAACGCATGAGATTTTTTTCCATGTCCTTTAATGTGCAGTCAGAGAAAAATGATTCTATAATTAGCATCAGCTTCATCAGGACAAAGAGAAGACGAGATGCTGAGAGGAAAATGTAGGATTTGAGGGACCAGTTAAACACTTAAAAATAAGATGTGTTCTAAAACCTTTGACTGGTGATCTACATAAGAATGACAGCTGTTTTACTACATTAAGAAATAAACTAATCTAAATAAATTAGGATATTGCAAAAGTGATTAGAAGAATATTTCCATTAAAAATATACTGATGTTTTCATTTCTCTCTGCTATTTGGAAAAGATGCTCCAGGCTGAGAAGACGAGGAATGATGAAAGTGACAGAAAACTCAAAGAGGTAAATCTTTTCACCCAAAGCAGTTCGCTGCTGTCGTCTCTCTTTTATCTCTTTGTATACAATCCAAATTTGGAATTTCTTCACAAACATTAATTTTCCAGCACAAAAACATATTTAAGTTCATAGCTGTGATCTTTTTCTTCATCTCTCTTCTGTCTTTTAGTTGGTAAAGCAGCTCCAGCACGAGAAGAAGAAAACTGAGAAAAATCTCAATGAGGTAAATCTTTGTCACCCAAATCAATCACCTGCTATTATCTCTGTTTTCTACGTGTTCAGGTTACAATCACACATGAGAACAAACCTCAGACACCAAATAGCTCAAGTTTGTTCTCACTGTTTTCAAACTTGAAACTTAAAAACATCATCAACCACTTTATATTTACATAACACGTTATAATTTATTTTAAACAGAATTTTTTTCTTTAGTAAAGTTTGTGAATGTATTGTTATATCATGTCTTATAAAAGAGCACGTCTCCAGTCACGTGTCCTCTCACCTGCTGTTGGAGAAAAAGTATTCAGACTTAAACAATCAGCTCTAGCAGGAGAAACCCTGAAAAAACTAAAGTCCAGAAATCAGGGATCAACAAATCATCTCTCTGTTATAATCCTGCTGAATTTTCTTCTAAACATAAAAAAAATGCAAAAAGGTTTCAAAAAAAGACAAATGCTGAAAGTCATTAACTTGGATATTTAGCATACAAAAAATAAACATTTTAATTCCAGTTCATCGTTTTATCTCTGAGCGCACTCTCAGTGTTTTTGTCTAAGGTGACGACTGCACATTAGGTTTATGAATCTTTAAACTGGATCCATTTAAACAATAAAGGTCACTGCCCCAGTCTGGTAGAAGAGAAGTTGCTCACACATCAAAGTGAATTTAATTTGACTGAACAGATATTCTTGCTGTGTGACTTATAATTGCTGCAGTGTAAAAGAGACTCAACAGTATTTATACGTTTTTTTTGCATCACACATTCAGTAGTTTTAATAAGGTACAGTTTAACAGCTCACACATTTAAAATGTATTTGGCAAGAAGAGATTGTAAGGAAACTTACAAGATACTGTAAATTAAACAATCAGAGGTTTGCAGCTGATTTCAAACTAAATCTCAGATCATAACCTGTTTATGTGATCAGCACAGGTTACCACAGTGATTAACCAGGTAAAAAGAGAGAAACTTCTGTGACACAGACAACTCTGACTTTAATGTAGACATGAAATATTAAACTTTGGAGCCATCCTCTCAAAAACTGCAGACAGTGTTTAAGCAGATTTAACTCCGTTTGCGATGCTGGAGTTAAGAAATAGGTGTTGTCACTTATAGTTTGTTAGAGCAGCGGTCTCCAACCTTTTTTGCGCCACGGACCGGTTTATGCCCGACAATATTTTCACGGACCAGCCTTTAATGTGTCGCAGATAAATACAACAAAATAAAACTAGTACCGGTACCGAAAAAAAGATTTATTTATAACACACGTGAAAAGACCCAGGAAAACCGAGTTAACGATCAAAACGATAACAAAATAACTCTGAAAACTGATAAAAACCCTGAAAACCATACATTTCACACCTGAGCCTCAACTCTCTCCCGGTACCGGTCCAAGGCCCGGGGGTTGGTGACCGCTGTGTTACACCATGTGTAGATCCATCTTGTACAAGTACAATATTACAATATTAACGGTTTGTTTGGTTGGTTGGTGCTAATTGATATTAGTTTGTGTTAGTTAACTAGTGAAAGAACCTAACTAATAATCAGACTAAGGGGGCACTTTTGTACTGCCCATAGCTGCAGCAATGAGATTTATGTTAAGAAAAACAAGAATCTACTGTCCACATTCACTGTCCGTCTCTGAAGCAGTCAGTGGTTCTTCAGTTATAAAACAGGAAAATCCACCTGTTAGCTTTAATGTTAGCAGAGCACTTTAAGCTGTTAGTCAGGTGCACTGGAGGTTCGCCTGACTAACAGCTAAAGTTTGACACTGTCATTTTGATTTTTCTTCGTGGGGTCAGGTGTACAGACCGAGAGCTGCTATGAGGTGGCAGAGCGGATGTTCACAAGCTGTGAGCAGCACTATTTTATGCTATATTAAGGTGTAGTATAACCCCCAGTAACCCTCTGGGTTAAATATCTTTTCCCAAGCTCACCCAAAAGGTTTCCAACATAACAGGTTACTGTGATGTTTCCCTGTCATCTCTTTTTGTATGATACATATACTGAAATGACAACTTGAAGCATGCATGAAAACAATCGTGAGAAACTAAACCATCCTACAACTACCACCTTTTCCGCACTATAAGGCGCACTTAAAATCCTTTAAATTTTTCAAAAATCAACAGTGCACCTTATAATCCAGTGTGCTTATGTATGAATCCTGGTTGTATTTACTGACCTCGAATGATTTTATTTGGTACACTGCGCTCAAAAATTTCTACAAAAAGATTTTAGTACGACTTTGCTAAGCTACAAAGCTGCACCACTTGATGGATTGTTGGAGCATTACAGCTACTGTAGTCCAGAGCCTCACGAAGTAATCTGGGTCCAAAACTCCGTCCGTTTCAGGTCCCAAAGTCACACGATCACTGCAGCATCACTGAGAGTTAAAAACTGTCTAAATCCTTTCATCTTTAATAAAATGATCAGCGTTTCTGCTTTACCAACAAGTAAGTTTAACATCCAGGCATCAATGAAAACTGAATTTATTACATTTAATAAGAAGAATTTAAATAGAAGTTAGCAGGAAGTTAGCTCTCTAGTTTTGTTAGTCACCTAAATATAATATACCATGTTCTGACTGAGAGATTTCTGAATGGTACAAAAGTGGAGGAAGCAAGAAGAATGAGTTGAGTAAAGTTTGATGTATCTGACTGTTTCGTTTCGCTAAATGCGCCTTATGGCCCGAAAAATACAGTAAACTGTAATAAAACAAAAATTATAAACAGAGTTTAAACTATTGGTTGGAGGAGTTCAATGGAAATTCAATGTTTCTCTGGAGTTTTTATTGACATGAGGCCAGTTATATTTAAGTAAAGTGGAGCTGTAACTGGAGCTTTAGTGAAGTGTGGAAAATATACTGAAAATCTGGAAGTTCTTCACTAAAATTATTTTTTCCTCCAAAAACATGTTTCAGTTAATAGCTGTGATCTTTGTTTTTATCTCTCTCCTGACTTGTAGTTGGTAAAGATGCTCGAGGACGAGAAGAAGAAAACTGAGGAAAATCTCAATGAGGTAAATCTTTGTCACCCAAATCAATCACCTGCTATTATCTCTTTTTAACATGTTCTACATGTGCATCACACCTAAGTTTCTTACTGAAGCATGATTGGGAATCCTTACATTCATCAGCATGTTTGTACAGCCAGATGGGACAAAAGTGACTGTAGTTTTTACAGCTGTGATGAATTCAAAAGAGGAACACTAACTGATCTCTGCCAACAGGAGATCCACAGCAGCCGTCAAGCAACAGCTGCACCATCATATACGCGGAGTATATATTATTAAAGTCACTTTTAATACTGAAGAGTGCTTGAGGTCAAAGCACTTAATGATGGAGAAACTTGATGTCTGTTATGTCACTGATTCAGTCAGTTGTTCAACTTGTAACACTTTATTCAATCAAGACTCAGTTAAGTGAAGTGAGGGAAAGCTCTTGTTATCCATCCAGATTTCACAAATACTAAAGTTGGTTTAGTTTTTGTTCAATTTTATTAAAAATAAATAAACCTTATTAACTAAAACATGTTGAAAAAGCACTGCTGTGTCTGATTTATTAACTTCATTTTATTTTTTAACCCTTTAAGACCTACCATAGAACCAAGTCCGCCAGAACTTATATTATATTTTTACATGCTGTGGTGCCATTTTTGGGAGCATTTCAAGTTGCTATACATCAATACAACCATTACAGCCTAAATTTTAATAATATGCATGCATTAAGTGCATAGTAATTACATAAATTGCAAAAACTACAAAATAATTGAAAATTGTTTTTGTTTTTTTAACATATATTTCTAGTTCTAGTTCTCAAAATAATTTAAGAGGCTTATCCCTCAAAACTGTAAATACAAAAAAGTTGCACAAAATAGTTTCCCACCACAGGAAATTTATTTTGAGTGTCTTCATAGTTTTATTTTTGAAATACACCAATTTCTATACACTGCAGGAAAAACGAAAATAAATATTATAATGAAAATTTGCAAAAAAGCAGCATATGCATCAAAATAAAATATTTCCAGCAGTGCAACATGAGTCCTAAGCATCCCAGAAATGACTCAGAAAGTCATAAAGTCAAACATAACTTTTAAAAACACCAGTATAAACTCATGAGGCCTTGATGGTAAAAAAAAAACTACATTTCCGCGAAAATGACGTCACTTCCGGTTTCGGGCAGGTCATGTGGGCATGCGATAGATCGTGCTAATGGACGTAGGAAGTGTTATGAACAGCTGATTGGATCGGCAAAGCCTGTTTCTGGAATATTATGTTTTTGTTGCTGCAAGTGCTTTTTATGCAGTTTTTGCAAAGCTATATGTGGAAGGAAACCGTGACCTAGGACAAGCTGACGGCATAAGATGTAAGTACAACTCCTCTGGTTTCATATGCAAAAAAAATTATTGCGCTACCTCACGTGGTTGCAGTGCTACCGGGATTTAAAAATAGTTACACAAAACAGAGCGTGCCCGCTCCGACCGGTTTTAAAGGGTTAAACAATTTTCTTAAACTTACTTTAAGTTATTAAACCAACCGATCAATTAATTGATCAGGTAACAACTCACGAGCTAAAGAACTATTCTGGGAACATTTGTGTGTCTGCATGTTTAATAGGGTTAATATTTTTTTCACTTTTCTGTGTCAGACAAACACAACAGTAATGTTGCTGTACCTGTGTTATGGTGTTTCAGAAACATTTGTATATAAAAGTCTTTGTTTTAATATTAACTGAAGTAAGAAATGGAAAAAAACAATTGTTTTAATACTTTTAATACTAAATTTCAAACTTATTACGAAAATAAATTAAATTCCAAAACATGCTTCTCTTGTGTCTTATTCTGTATGTAAACATATATATATATACATATACATATACAAATATATACATTTAAATATATATACATTTTTTTCCTCATACATCCTATTTTCGCTGGGTGTCACCCAAAAGCAGACACGATGTGGGGGGGTGCAGGAGAGCTGTGGATCGTGGGCAGGCAGGTGAGTGCTTACAGGTGGGTGACAGCATAGGAGGAAACCAGGTGAGCCTTGGATCAGCCGACTAGAGGCGGGCCATTCTTCAGCAGGGAAGTATAGCTGAGCCCCGATTGCCAACACCCGAGTGCATGACACTGGGATTGTTTTTAGATTTTTTTGTTGATTATTTTGAAACAATTAACAAATTTAAAGATGAACAAATTAAATGAAAGTAGTAACTGACATCCACACTGCTTCTGTTGGGTAACTTTGTTTTAAAATATGTTTATATATATGTGTAAGTTATTTTCCTTGCCATGGTGACCAATGTTCACTCTAAGCTGCGCGCGTGCGCAATTGCACACTGCTGGCACGGTCTCTGCGCACAGAAAATCTACGTTGCGCACAAAAAAAAAATTAACCTGAATTGAAATTAAAATTAAAACTTTAACAATTCTGTTTTGCAGTGTTAGTCAGTGACTGGCTGCTCCAGTATTGTGGGATTAGAACGATGCCACCTCATCCCATAGTCCAGCCAATAATGTGATTCACATTCATATATATGCAGCTAATCAACGTCATTGACAGGCTATGACAGCTTCCTTATGTGCCGACACTGGTGTTTTAGCGAGCAAAGCGGCGTGGCTGATGTGGACTGAAGCCACGTTAATGACAACGTGTACAACCATTGGAGATGTGAGCAGGACAGACGGAACAACTGACGGAAAAAGTGTGGACTTTATACCAGTTTTTAAATTGTGTTGATCGGCCACGTAAAACCAGAGTTATGATAAAAATATCTGCAATGTTTGGTTTTCTTCCTGAATACTGTCGTTGTTTATATTTACTGCGGGAAGAAATGGTAAAAACAGCATTTTATAAGGAAAACACTCAAAAGCGCTCTCCACCTGTGAGCAAAAACAAAACCAAAAAAACCCCTACCCTTTCCTATTGGTCTAAAAATATACTATGTCGACCAATCAAAAAATTATATGACAACATGGCATTTAGTTGTTTAGGAAGGGGGGAAGTTTTGGAGTGACAGCGGTGTTTTGAGATGTGAGAATTAAAAGTAGTGTGTAGTATAATCAATGGTTTTGTTGTGTGTGTGTGTCAGAACAATGAGGCGACTGGTGAATGTTACAAGTGTTACGGTGTGTTCACACCGAACGCGATGGACGCGAATAGAGCGTCAGGTTTACATGTAAAGTCAATGGAAAAGCGCGATGACCCGCGATTGCGGCTCCCGCCAAAATTCGGAAGCAGATTTGCGTCGCGAAAACACGAAAACGCTTGAAACGTGCGTCAGTCTAGCGCGCTTGGAGCGCTTGACTCGCGAAAAAAAAAACGCGCGTGAGTTTTTGTGTTGCATTTTGTGCATACGCGTGTTACGCGTCTAACGCTCGAGTTGGAAAAATCTGAACTCCAGCGTCAAATCGCGCCGCAACAACCAATCAGGAGCCTGGTGACGTGGCTGTGACCTAGGTCAAAGGGGCAGATCCAGCCAAAGCCTTTCATACTTCAATGATGGGAAGGCTAATCAATGCCGTAGCAAACAACCCGGAGCTGTACGACACCAGCTGCTTTCTGTACCGAGACAGGAATAAAAAGGACCGAGCTTGGAGGAAGATATGTGAAGAGATCGGGCAACCTGGTAAGTTCATTCATGTCTCTTAAGTTTTCGCTGACCTGGGGAAGCCGCAGAAAAGCTAGCAAGCACCGCTATTTTCCCACTGACGTACAAATACCGTTCTGCTTTTATGCATGTTGTCATTTAGGAATATATTTTATTGTTTAATAATAAACAGCACACAGTGGTCCCGCTGTTCATCCGTCACTGCTTCGCAAACATACTCCCATGGAGACATGGACACTGTGGGCAGCCCACTGTAGCCCCCATGTACTGGCATGAAATGTAGGGTGTATTTGTCCACAGCGTACACAAACAGTATGCAAATGCTCTGGGTGTGGACTGCCCTACTGAGATTCCACTGCGCAGGGTCCCACTGTCTCACAAGTCACGTCAGCTGCCCACCAGTGCTCCACAGTGAACCATGGTACAAAGAAAAATTGACCTGACACACTGATATGTTTTTATTACTGGGAAGAGTTTATTAACGTGACCCACTCCTCCCCTGCAGCTGAGCCTGGGGCCACACCTCCTCAGTACATTACTGCCACTAACTCATATCAAACATGGAGTAGAACATTGCTCCATATACCACTGGGAACTGTGGAGCTGTGTGAGGAGGCCAAACTTGCAATTATATCAAGCAGGACCCAAATAGGTGTGTCTGTGTGGGCACACTTACTATAATAAAAGTGCTGAGGGGCAAAACTACTGCGGGTACATGGACTAACCCACAGGGAGAACAAACAGGATTTTCTCTGAGCGATCTGTACTGGGGTAAACTAAATGGGCAAAACTGCCTCAGCTTTCTTTCCTTTATTTTGGTTTTTACTGTTTAACTCTTACTTTCACATTTCTATAAGGTTGTAAGAAATATAGCAGCAAATTTTCCCCTTGCAGCCAAAATACACCAAAAAGCTGTAAACTCTCAATAAAATTGATAAGATAACAAAGAAACAGTCCTCACTAACAGTGTTTTTTTATTGTTGCCGCAGTGTTTATGAAACTTAAGTGTTACTTAGTAGCAGGCTCAAAGTTCATGCTGTAAGTGAAACTATCACTGATCATTTGTACTTGTTTTTCTTTAACAGTCATTCAGTAAGTTGCAGAGAGAGAGAGAGCACAGTCAACAGGTGCGTTGTCGTAAATTAGGGTTGAAAGTTGAAAGTCCGTGTTGCTCGGCGACAGCCCCAAAACATCACTGCTCTCGAGAAGATCTGCATGGAGGAATGGGCCAAAATACCAGCTACTGTGTGTGCAAACCTGGTAAAGACCTATAGTAAACGTTTGACCTCTGTTATTGCCAACAAAGGTTATGTTACAAAGTATTGAGTTGTATTTTTGTTATTGACCAAATACTTATTTTCCACCCTAATTTCCGAATAAATTCTTTACAAATCCTACCATGTGGATTCATGGATTTTTTTTTTTTTCACATTCTGTCTCTCACAGTTGAAGTGTACCTCTGGTGCAAATTACTGACCTCTGTCATCATTTTAGGTGGGGGAACTTGCACAATCGGTGGCTGACTAAATACTTTTTTGCCCCACTGTACATACATGAATCTAAAGGTCTAAAATATGAGAAAAAGAATTTCTGATATGCAAACATGTTGATCTCATTAAATGAACAGAGTCGCCTCCTTTACAGAGATTTTCTGGATGTTGGTAAAAAAGGATGTTTGTTTATTTATTTTTTAACTGGCAGCATTTAATGTTGTTGTTGTTTGAGTTTATTCCTTATTAAGTACTGATGTTATCACACAGCTGATCAAACAGCACTGAGTGAAGTGAGATTTAAAGCTTCTGTTTATTGTTATGTTTGATGTGATTAACTGTGTGTGAAGAGACAAAGACAAGAGTGAGAATATTGACATGTTCATTACATTAAAAATAAATGTGCTGTCAGACTTCAGAGTATTTGAGACCTCCATGTTTTGTGGGGCGGGGTTTGTGTGGTTGAAGGTCATAAGGTGGAGCAGAGTAGCACCAACCGTAGGTAGGTGTGTTTAAATAAAGTGCTGAAGACATAAAGTGACTTTAGCTTTTATGGATTTGTGACTGCAATCAAAATAATTTATTTTCTTTGTATGTTATTGTATAAAGTCTGTGTCATTAAAAACACAATAATCAGATTGAGTAAGAGGACACGATGGTTGGAAACATGTTGCTCACAGTGTGGAGCTTCAATCATTTTGTCACTTTTATCAACAAAGTGCTGAAACATCAAAATCTGTCTGTCTTTATTTCTGACAGACGATCAAACCTGAGACGGATGAATTCATTCAGAAGCTGATGGAAACATTTCTTACACTGGACTCAAAGCTCAGTGAAAGCATCTCTCAGCAGACAAAGGTAAACATGGACACATGTGATGCTGTCATCCTCCCAATGATCACAGACCTGTGCACTTATATTCCTGCAGTTTTGTTCAGCAGCAGTTTCTGTTCTCACTTCAACCAAACACAACTTTGAAATCCTACCACTGCAAGATTGTTGACTATTATATTATAATAGTCCTATTATAAGACTATATATAATAATATACAATACAATGTATTTTATTTTAATATCGATTAACAAAAAAGAAAAAAAAAGTCACAAGCAAAGTGGGAACACAGCACGGCACATGTTTAAACATATTTATTTATCAAAATCATTTATTAATCAAATAAACACAGCATGTATTTTTTCACCCCTAAAAATACATGTTCAAAACACCACAACAGTACCCTGATAGTTCACAAAAATGTCACATGGAATTAAACAGAAGCTGGCAACTCAGCTCTGTAGAGTGGGCAATCACAAAGAAGCAGTTATTTCAAGTTGTAGACGCAAGCTGCTCTTCATATTTTTGGTCAACAGATGTCACCAAAGAGGACTGTTTAGAAAAGCTTTCAGTAATGAACCGTTTTTCAATACAAGCTTCAGAAAGATTCATTTGGTCATTGGTAAACCTGAGTATCTGATCAGTGTGCATTTAGTCCTCTACTGCCACCTTCATTATGATAGCTGAGATAACACCTACCATGTGAATGCTTTCCCCTTTTTGAACACTGCAAAGACGGATATGGTTTCATCTTGATTATTTTATACAGGCTCAAAGTTCAGCATTTGACACACTGTACAACTAACCAGAATCAACAATAGATGTTAAATGGATTTTTCGAGCATTACACTTTGATTAACACGGTTTATTTTTTGCATAACTCTGAGCATATATGAGGGATCTGGAGTTAATAAAGTTAAGGCCAGCAGGTTAATGATTTTCAAACGTCACCCTTGTAGGCTCACACAACTTTCCACGAGTAAGTCTCTTTCAAATTGTCTATTTTTAAGTTCTACGTGCTTTTCTGATGTCTAGTTATGAAGTCTGATTATAGTATAATTTATTTCACTGACATAAATAAATCCGTGTAAATGTAATTAAACATTTTACAAACGAATGACACAGGTTTAAAATATTTCATTTGAAAGCAGAAAAGAAAGTTTTGAAAGTGAAAGTATACTGTAGAGGTCTGTGCAGAGTCATTCTTCCAAGTATTTTTTCTTCTGTTTGTGTAAAGAAAACTGAAGGCATTAAAACATTGTAAATATTTTATATTTGACTGATTTACAGCAGCTGTGCACAGTCAAGCAGCTAAAAAGTCAATTTGCAGTCTACACTCACAGCAAACTGTCTCTGTTGGCTGAAGTTTACCAGTTGTGATTCCAACTTTTCATAAACGGCCATTTTATGGATTTTATGGTGAGGCCAGCTTTTGTCCATGTGCAGAAAATTATGAGATGGAAAACAATAAATAATAAAATTTAAAATACTTTTATTATGGATATCTTTTGAAATAAAGGAGAACATGTGCAAACATCAGATATGGTTATCCAACTCTGAACTTGTAATCTATAAACACAGATTTTGATCCGATCACTTTGTATTTATTTGTTGTTTATTGCATATTGCACTATTTTTATTCTTTACCCTGCTGCTGTAACAAACCAATTTCCCTTGTGGATCAATACAGTACCTATTTATGAAACCTTATTATCTGATAGCTAAGCTTTCTTTGAGGCCCATTACACAATCAAAACAATCAGCAGCAGACAGAGTTCATCTCAAAGCTAAAGATGACACTGACCAAAAGTTATTCTCTAGGCTGCAATTTAGCACTAATGTGAAGTAATGTGAAGTAATGTGTTCACTTTAATCAGTAACAAAATGTCTGGTGCCTTAACTCTGGAGTTAATGGAAAGTTATAGTGCTAAGTGCATGTTGAAGGCCTCATGACAGTACTTGACATATTAAAACATGTAACATGTAAAATATGTTTTTAGTCTTGAATAAGTTGATTTTAATGACCTCTTGTGGCCACACTTGTATTTATTTTGATGTATTTTCAGAGGAGGATGCTTCCACAGAAAGATGCACTCTCCCTTTCTCCAGCCAAAGTCTTCAGTATTTTCATTTTCCATCTTCTAATACACTTAAATCGAGGTAAGTTTGATGTTACATGCGTAATATTTTTTATTACAGTGCATATAAATAAAATAGTAAATATGTTACATTTGGTACAAACAGTAGTTAATAGTTTGATTTTTATGATTTGTTGCCTGCCCGCAAGTGTTTATTTAATTATTTAGTGAAACAGGTTTCTTCATCAAAATTTTTAAAACGAGAAAGAAAAATAATGCTCTGAGTGTCATCTTTAACTATATATATATACATTCACACCTGCTGCAAAAATGAAAAAACACATCTATCTTTCTTTTTTTCTTTCGTTCTTTGTCTTTTCCTCCTGTCTATAGTGGAGTCTAAGGTGGTTGGTCCACATCAACCAGTAGTTGCATTAGTTGATGATGATGTTATTTTACCGTGTCACGTGGAGCCTGCAGAGGATGTGACAGCTGAGATATTGGAGTGGACACGATCTGACTTGAACCCAAGATTTGTCCATGTGTGGCGATCCGGTCAGGATCTGGTGAATACAAGAAATCCTTCATACAGGGGAAGATCATCACTGTTCATCAATGAACTGAAGCATGGAAACATTTCACTGAAACTCTCCAGAGTAAAACTCTCTGATGAAGGAACATATGAATGCAGCATTCCTTTAATGGAGAAAAAATCTTTTGTTAAGCTTGTGGTTGGTAAGTAGACTTCAGAAAAGAGAACACGCTAAATGCATCAGAATTTTGTAATATTAATAATTTAATGATTGTGAATTACTGTCCATATTAGGAGTTTTTTCACCCACTAACATCTTTTGTAAACTCTTTGCTCAGCATCAGATGCTGCCACCTCACCTGTCATCAGTTTATCAGGGATTGACAAAAACAGAGGAGGAGTGGTGTTACAGTGTGAGTCTGCAGGCTGGTATCCAGAGCCTGAGCTGCTGTGGTTGGACGGGGAGGGAAACCTCCTCTCTGCTGGACCTACAGAGACCCTCAGAGGTCCTGATGACCTCTATACTGTCAGCAGCAGAGTGACTGTGGAGAAGAGACACAGCAACAACATCACCTGCAGAGTCCAACAGAAGAAAATCAGCCAGAACAGAGAGACACACATACATGTTCCAGGTTCAAATTATATTATTGCATTCATGATAGAAACACTTTTTGAACATCTGAAGTCCAGATTTCTAGTTTATTTGTTTTTTGTTTTTTTTACCATTTCAGAGGATTTCTTTGAGGTCCCATCCAGTTCTCCCTCTGTCATCATTGGTTTGGCTGTTTGTTTGGCTCTTTGCATCATGCTGTTAATTTCATCAGCTGCTGTCCTTTTATGTAGAATGAAGAAACACAGTGAGTCACTGATAAATTTTTCCTACCTCTACTATAAATCAATGTTTTCATTTTCATTCCTTCTCATTTATTTTTAATTTCAAAAAGAGAACAACAGAAGCCCAGAGGATCAGACTGATGTGGGAGGTGCTGAAGTTCCTCTGAGAGGCTCTTCTCCCAAAACTAAGAATAAGACTTCATGCGTGAGTGGATAAACACGAACAAGTTAAATATCAAGATGTTCATTGTTTTTCAGAAATGAAATGGAATATTAATCCTAATTTCAAAATAAAACTATCTGAAATAATGCTTAACAGAAAAAAGAAAAAAAACTGCACACGGTTACCACACAGACATCATGTGCATTATGGGCATTTACTAAGTGTTAGTAGAAAGAACTCTCTATTGATGTTAAAGGAATGAAGCAGAAACAATGTGAAAACATCAGTGTGATTTCATTCATCATTATTAGATTACTACTTCAGTAATGTCACACCAGTCTCTGTTTTGGTAAAAATGTTGCTACTGATGAAATTATTTTATATAATCAAGCTTTTCCTGGACTTCACACATCACCAACAGAGACAGTAGGTGTGCTCATACATAAAAGAAACATATTGATTTAAAAATACAACCCAGCAATGAAAAACAAGTTTTTCTACCTCACAGGGGATTTCTTAAAGTCACCCCGCAGTTCTTCAGCTGAGACACTTGAGTTAGAAAACACAAACACTGCAGTTGTCTTTACTCGCGAGGACAAGTGACAGAGCACTCCTACACGTAAGAGACACTCACAGACTTGCGCTCTGTCACCGTCTGCGTTCTTTATTTATACAAGCGAAATGAATACATTCGTTCAGTGACATGAGCATGTGTGTGTGTGTGTGTGCGAGGTCAGAACTGCTTGTTCAACTTCTTACTATCGCTGTGGAAAGATTCAGATACAAATATCAGAACACGTTTCATAAAGAACAATCAGTTCTGAGCAATCAAAAGAACAATCAGTTCTAAACAAGGAAAAGGCCATCATGCAGTATTCTATCATCAATAAACTTATATCACTAAAAGCTTATACTGACTACTCAGTACAATTTTCCATTGACACTACCTCATGATTGCGTTTTATCTCATATTTATTAACTGTAGCTTTAATCAGTGTTGCGCTCATTTTGTAATTCACATTACACTTTAAACTAATGTGTTACATTATTTATTACCCGCAGTAAGTAATCCATTACACTATGTGTTATATTAGTTTTGTATTACTCCATAACAAACCCCAAAATGCGGTGTCATGGTCCTGGGTCGAGCGACCCAGTATTTGAGTTTCATGTATCTTTTGTATTCATTTGCACCTAGCTTAGTTCACCTAGTTAATTTCCAGATTGCAGTTTAGTTTTGTTCCTTAGTTGTTTATGTCATCTCCCCCTGTACTAAGTCCGCCTGGTTCATGTGTCATGTCTGCGTGGTTATGTTTAGTTCTTGTCATGTCTAATCTCCATGTTTCCTGTTTTACTTTGTAAGTCTGTATTCATTGTCAGTGTATTCAGTTTCACTTCTCCTGTCCTGTCGTTAGGTTCATGTGTGTCAGCTGTGTTCCCATGTGTGGCCACTTCCCCTGATCATCCCTCATGTGTATTTAGTCTCTGTGTTTCATACAGTCTGTGTCGCGTCGTCTGTGTTCCCACCCTCCATGTTGTCACAGCCAGTCCTTGTAGTCATAGTTATGGTTTCCTGTGTCTTCATAGTTTATCCTGGTATCACTTTCCCAGTTTAGTTATAGTTTAGTTTTGTCACTACGCTTTTGCCTTGTTTGCACTCCTTGTCCTCAGCCACAATAAAGGCTCGCTTTTCGTTCGAAATCCAGTTTTGTGTCCTCACCTCTGTCTGCTCTTGGGTCCTCTACTCACTCCACACGGTCTGCCCCGGCAGTCCGTGACATGCACTTACCCATAATCACCATTTAACAAGAAAAACCTTAGGAGGACAATCCCACACACTGACACAAATCTTCATCCTAATAATGGCACCAGAGGTGACAAAAGTAGAGATATTCTGTACTTAAGTAGATGTACAGAGATCTGTGTTAGAAAAATACTCAGTAAAAGTTAAATTACTGATTCAGGCTATTTAAACGGGTAAATGTAAAAAATACAGACTGAAATTTACTCAAAGTAAGAAAGTAAAAGCAGCTCCTTGGAGGACATTGTTACCAGTTATTTTGTTCAAAGCTACGTAATAATGAAATAATATCAGTAAATGGGAATACAAATATAAGTTGAGTATAAATTTTAATTCTAATATATTTAATTAGCTTGAATTACTTAAGAAGAGATTGAGCAGACAAAAAAAAGAAAAATTTAAAACTCTATTTTCTGTTGTCTCCATTGTAGAGGGTTTGACTTTTCCTCTAAACAGAAGATGAGAATAGAAGAGGTTAAAGTGGGATTTCTCCATCTCTGAGTGAAGTCATCTCTTTCTTTTCTCTCCCTGTGAAAAACAGCAGCTGGACCTTTAAGATGACTTGACAGCTGCACATATAAAGGCTAATTTACACACAGAGCCCTCAAACACTGACATAGATGTAACTGTGAAGCTGGATTTAAGAAACAAGGGCTTAAAGTTTTAAAAACATGTTTAGCGCCATCTTCTGTCAATTTGGTACATGACGTCATGTGGTTGGTTGTTTGCGGCTGATAGACTTACATTAGTTTATGTTGTTAGCTGTTAGGTCTGCGCTTTGCTGGTTTAGACTTATTCCTGTGAACAAAGCAAGACAGAGCTCGATCCATTTTAACTTGCAAGGGGAGCTGATTGGACCAGGGTCTTGGAGCTGCAAGCTCCTCACCTGATCCCAGACAACTCCCAAGAGCCAGCCTCCCCTACAGCCTTTTATTAACTCTGTGGTCACACAAACATCTCATTAATCATGCAACAGATAAAACACTCACATGTGAACATGTGTCATGTGTGTCTGCAACAGAGAACATCTGATGTGTGTGTCTCTATGAGCATGTGATGTGATCAGTGGTGTGTGTGTGTCTGTGTAGGAAACAGAAGTCAGTATTCATCCTAAAGATGTAATCATCTTACACAATGACAATCATATTGATCCACAATTCTCTAACATTAGCTAACTAGTGAGAGAATCGAGAACTGAGAGGAAAATAACTACAGTAAAACTAAAAATCAGTTTATTTGACTACATTTGTGCTGTTTGTTTTTTGTCTAGCTGCACTCAAACGTTTGGGTTTTTAAAGCACTTTACAAATGAGCACTGTGTGGAGGAGAGCAACTCTGAGTCACGGGACCAACACAAACTGATTTTTCCTCCTCTGGCCGAGTGTACCAAGTTGTGCAACCAGCTGCTGCCATCAGCGCTGTTTTACAACATAACGGCCGCTACAAGCAAATCACAGCACAAATATAACTAAGTTTCTTACTGAATCCCATCAAAGTAGGTCAATGTGTGGCAAGGAAAAAGCAGATGCTCAGATGAAGAGATGCCACACTAGGGGTCCACTTTAACCTCTGACTTTGGCACATGTCATCTCTTTTTATGCGACATCTCCTGGCTCAAATCAGTTTGATATTTGAAGGCTCACAGTGATGTAAAATAATGACTCCTCAGCAGTGCGTAAAAAAAAAAGTAACAAGCCTGTTCTGAAAATATAATTAGTCAAAAGTACAGATATTTGTTTAAAAATGTGAGTACAACTAAAAGGATCTCAGAAAAATACTCAAGTAAAGATACTGAAAAATTATACTGAAGTACAGTAACAAGGTATTTGTACTTGGCTTGTCTGCCATCTCTTAGTGGCCAATAACTTGGACGTCGAAACTTCCGGAGGAACAAAAGAGGAGGGAGGAAGCTGAAAAGAATCTGCAGGACATTAAAGAAGAGGTTTGTATTTGTTATTTGGTATATATTTGTCATGTGTGTGAGTGTGTCCCTATTAAATGTCTCTTTATCTCTGTATTGTAAAGTTATGAAGGAGATTATTTTGCTTATTTTGTAACAAATGTCTAAAAAAGTAACTGTTTCTATATATTAAACAGACTTATAATCCACGTTGAAATTCAAAGAAAGGACTGGCTTGCAGAAATGTGTCAGAATTAAATGAAATCGCCAGTTTATTGTCATTCGGAACAGTTAGTGCACATCAGAATGAAATTCCAGTGCATTTACTCATCATCAAATATAAAAATAAATAAATAAAATTAATGTCTAAAGGCATAAAATGCAAGAAAGATCCATGTGAGAATAAAAAATAAGAAATATTTTAGTTTATTAGTAAGGAAATGAATAAGGAAAAGCTGCGCAGGATCTTAAATATATTGAACATCAACAAAAGCAGCAGAAAAGTGTACAATCATCGTTCAGCCATGAAATGACACTGCTGTAAATATAGAGTCATGGGGGACAGAGGGGATGGGGGAGGCAGTTAGGGTGGGTGGTTGGTGTGCTGATGGTTGGAGACTGAAACTATTGTAACATCTGGCTGTCCTGGTCCTGATGCTGCTAAACCTCTTTCCAGAGGGCAGCAGGTAGCACAGTGCATGATGGGGGTGGGCGGAGTCTCTGATGATGTTATGGACTCTGCTGAGACAGCATCTGTGCTCGACTTCCTGGATGGATGGAGGAGAAGTCCTGGTGATCTTCTCTGCAGTGATCTCCTCTCTGAGGCCCTGAAGCTGTAAAACCAGATGCAGACACAGCTGCTCAGCACACTTTGATGCTGCCTCAGTAGAAAGTGGAGATGCTGGAGGAGAAAGTTGTGCTCTCCTCATCCAAAATGCAAAGCTCCGACACTGCTGAGACTGTTCAACCAGTGCTGTTTAATGACTAGTCCAGACTGTCCGTTATCTAAGGCCTACACTGAAACATTGTACTGTGGCATGGTGGTTAACACCATTTCCAAGAAGCAAGCAGGTCTTGGGTTCAAATCCCCCATCTTGACTGGATTTGCGTGTTCTCCCCGTGTCTGCACGGGTTCTCTCCAGATTCCCACCACAGTCCAAAGACATGTTAGTGGTGTTAGGTTAGCAGATGATTCTAAATTGCTCATAGATGTGATGGTTGTCTGTCTCTGTCTTTATTGAGGAGTAATAGGTCAGGGCTAGTTATTTTAGGTTCAGCAGCTAACAAGAGGGTGTGTTGGTCAGAACACAGGAAAGAGGACACGGGGCTTCCACATTGCTGAACTGTCACAGTCAGCTGGTTTATTGTCACCTCAAAGCTCAGTGTAGCCAATAGTCTGTAGTAAATAATAAGTTATTGTTAGACCAAATATATTACAGCAACAGTGGTTCAACTAATATAAACTCAAAATATAAAGTTACACATCCATCTATGCATATAATGTCCATGACATAATATATAAAAACTCAAATTATGTAAATATTACATTACTTGGTTCAAATATACAGAGAACTCAGATTAAACACAGTGGTGATGTCATACTACAAACATAGACATTCACCGGCTATAACCATCATTAATGGCGCCATCGTGTGGCTGAATGGAAGTACTACACTATGGCAGCAGTTGGTGGCACAAGCCTTTAATCACCACGTGAAATTGCGCCGCTATGACTCGGTAGAAAGTCAAAGCCGCGGCAAAACTTGAGTTTGCAACTCAACAAATTAAAGGTAACTTACGTTCAGACATTAACTTAACATTCGGAGCATCACCGTGAAGGATTGCAAACAGGAACACAGCTTACAGGATGAGGGAATAACAAAAAACTGACCTGGAAGTACTTTCTCTCCCTCTGGAGCAGCAGCGCAGCACATCAAACTCTGTCAGTGCGCCCCAGGGTGGCTGTGGCTACAATGTAATAATAATAATACAATAATAATACAATACAATAATAATAGTACAATAAAAAACACACCAATCAGACTGTGTAAGGGGACACAATTGTTGGAAACATGTTGCTCACAGTGTGAAGCTTCAGTAATTTTGGCACTTTTATCAACAAAGCGCTGCAGAAACATCAACATCTGTCTTTCTTTCTGACAGATGATCAACTCTAAGTTAGAGAAGGCTGAATTCATTCAGAAGCGGATGCAGACATTTCTTACACTGGACTCAGAGGTCAGTGAAAGCATCTCTCAGCACACAGAGGTAAACATGGACACCTGTGATGCTGTCATCCTCCCAATGATCACAGACCTGTGCACTTATATTCCTGCAGTTTTGTCCAGCAGCAGCTTCTGTATCATTAACCAAACACAACTTTGAAATCCTACCACTGCAAGATTGTTGACATCATCCCACAACACTTAATGTTGTTAGCATCATGCTACATCAGCTCCCTTATATTTACATCATACAGCTTTAATGTGACTCATTGTGTTGTGTTTCATTATTGTGTCTGAAGCATGAACGTTTTTTCCTTCAGTTCTTTCTTCATGTGACATTTCAGCTGCAGTTAGAGAAGAATACTGAAATCATCGATCAGCTCAAGCAGGTGAAAGAAGCATCAGAGAAACTGAAGAATCATCTGGAGAACAAAAATCCAGAGGTTTGTCTTTCAGTTATAAACATTGTGATTTTGCTGATTCAACTCTCTTTGTGAAAAGTATAATTCATTCATTTCATTCATTCATTCATTTATTTGTTCATTTTCAGGCACAACAAATACATATTGAACATAATTGTAAACATCAGTATTTACTCACTATCACACTCAACTGTATAAATAAACTAATCTAAATTTAAATGTCTAAAATATGAGAAAAAGAATTTATGATATACAAACTGTGGATCTCAGTAAATGAACACAGTCATCTTCCTTTAACCGAGATTTTGTGGATATGGCAAAAACAGGATGACACACTGTAAAAAATGCTCCACATCAAAGAAGAAAAAAGTCTGTCCTAAAATCAATGTGTCATCAAATTTGATATGTAGCAGTCTGCCAGAGCTGAATATTTATATGTTCTTATGTTAATTTTATCTTCTAAACTGACAGCATTTTATGTTGTTGAAATTTGAGCTTCTATATTAAATATTGACGTTATCACACACCTGATCAAATAGCAGTAAGTGACGTGAGATTTAAAACTTCTGTTTATTGTTGCATTTGATGTGATTAACTGTGTGTGAAGAGACAAAGACAAGAGTGAGAATATTGCTCAGGTTCATTTCATTAAAGATACTGTATCCTTGTTAAAGCTGTGATTTTGTTTACGTTCATTATTATTCTGCAAACCTTAAACAGACAGTAACACAAATAAATGTGCTTTCAGACTTTAGAGTATACGAGACTTGTGTGGTTGAAGGTCATAAGCTGGAACAGAGGAGCCGCAAAGAGCAGTAGTCGTATTTAAATAAAATGTCTAAGAAATGAAGTTATTTTAGTTTTTGTGTGTTTAAACATGTTGCTCACAGTGTGAAGCTTCATCAATTTTGTCACTTTATCAACAAAGTGCTGAAACATCAACATCTGTCTGTCTTTCTTTCTGACAGATGTCCAAATCTGAGACGGAGCTGGATGAAATCATTCAGAGGCTGATGCAAACATTTCCTACACTGGAATCAAAGGTCAGTGAAAGCATCGCTCAGAAGAATGGTGGTGGTGGGGGGGATAAAGTGGAGATGATGGAGGAAGGTTTCGAGAGGGTTTTCAAAATGCTGCGTTTTTCCTGAGATAACGCCGTCTCAGTGTGGATGGGAGGCCGAAACGGAGAGAAAAAGATGCTTTTTCAAACAAAAAAGCATTAGTGTGGACGTAGCCTGAGTGAGTTCTATCAGTGAGGAAGACCAGCAGCCAGATACAAATGGGGGTGCTGATACCTGTGGGAGGGGTCAGTTTTTTCACCACCTCCTGGGGGATGATCAACCAACAAACAGCATTCATACGTGACTGTTCTCGTAAAGCTCAGGTAACGAGCAGAGGACATCGCTCTGTGGAGCAGTTTGGCCAAAGACTGATGTGGAAGGGACTCTACAAGGACTTCATTATTAAGGGAGTTGTTAAAGATGTCTGTAAGGACGTGTGCTAGCTGCTCAGCACACTCTCTGAGTACTCGTCCTTGAATGTTGTCCGGCTCAAAGTTTTACAGACATCAGTCACTCTGAGATTCAGTGTTTTCTCATCAGGGTGAAGACTGTCTTTTATTTCAGGGTGTTGTTGTTGGTTGAAAATGTACAGACAAATTTGTTGACCTCATTGAGACAGTGTGTGTTGTTGTCACACATACTCTCTTCTTATATGAAAACTCTTAATTTAAGACAAAGCTTAATTAATTTACGTATAATGAAATTCAAATACAGTTTTTTTCTTTAGCTTCTCCATTCTTCTGATTCCATATAGAAATTAATTTGTTGCCTCTGTGTAATCACCCACATGCTATAACAAAAAACATAAAAATGTACTTTTGTCTTCTCTGTTTTTGTTTCTTTTTAATTGCAGCTTTCTGGAAACATCAGTCAAGCCCAGAAAGAGAAACAGGAGATGGAGAGAGAAATGGAGAGACTGAGAAATGAGCTCGACTCCACAAAACAACAGGTTCATTTTTTATACACTAACTTCCTGCATTTACATGACTGCCATGTTTAATCAGATCTCTTTCTCTGGTGATTGAAACACTCTGAAGAAAAATTCAGAAATTCTGATTTTATATAATTCATTGAAAATAAGCAGAGCTGTACTGATTATATTTTTTTAGACTGATTTATCTGCTGTTTGCAGTGATGCTGTGATTAACTGTCATTTATTGACAGCAATCTTTATTCTGTTGTATTCTCCGTGCTTGAAGGTGTTTATTTTCATTTATTTTCCAGGCGGTGCCTCATAGATTTGAAACATAAATTCAGGAACTCATCTACAAATGTTGTCGTAGTTGCTGTAGGACATAACTGAACAGCAAAATGACCAAAGAACGTGGCAACCTCGTTCTTTGTGTATTTTTTATTTAGGAATATTTGTCACTGAGCAGACGTGTTCCTTAAACATGATGATGTTGATCAAGGATCTGACCTCACAGCCCATTGTTCCTTCAGTGGTGCTCATATTAGTCATTATGCAAATGTACTGTTTATAAGATTTGGGGAAACCTGCAGTCAGCTGAGACTGAAGAGTCACTTGGATGAGTGACCAAAGGTTTCTCCCACTGAAAACTTACCTGGATGATTGAGCATGCGTAGGGACGATGAAACAAAGGCAAAAGACAAAAAATGCTTTTATGTTTTTACATTTAATTCTGACACTGATGCTTTATCGACCAACACAATACACTAAACACCCTTTAGTGACACTGACATCCAGCTGCACTCAAGTAAAAGCTTAAAAATCTCAATATTTTAATCTTTTCTTTATTTTATAAATCAGACTTGATAAATGTTATATTTTGTGCATTTATTTATTTAACCAATAATCCCTTTTATTTTGGGAGACACGACATTAAAACTCAAATATTTCCTTAGAGTCTTCATTTATTTGCTTTTTTGTATCAGCCAACTTATATTTACATAATACAGCTTTAATTCAGAGCTTTAATGTGACTCTGGTTGTGTTTCCATTATTGTGTCTGAAACATGAACATTTCTTCCTTCTGCTCTTTCTTCCTGTAACATTTCACATGAATACTGAAATCATCAATCAGCTCCAGCAGGAGAAAACAGCAGCAGAGGACCTGGAGGAGAAAAATCGTGAGGTTTGTGTTTCCATTATAAACATTCAGAATTTACTGACTCAACTTTCTTTATCTCTGTATTGTAAAGATTTATGAAGAAAACTTTAAATATTAGTTTGTTTATTTGACACCAACAGTCTATAAAAGTAACTGTTTCTATATATTGAACAAGAATATAATTCATTTTTACATCCAAAGAAAGTGCTGACATGCAGAAACTCATCATCTTCCTTTTTTCATTTATATCAACACTGTTAATTTAAAATACTCAATTAATTATGAACTAATAACGAAATGCAAATGAATGTGTTTCTTTGGGATCATCCTTTTGTAATTTATATCATAGCAGGCTCTTAACCCTCTGGGGTCCAGGGTATAATTGGCCGTTTTTGACTACTTTTGATTTGACCTCTATATTTCACCTTTAAAATATGTTTTTCTTGCCTTATTTGGTATCATTATTTTCAGCACAACCTCAAATATCTGAAATTTGAGTTATTTTTTCATTTTGGTATACTATATTAGCACAGCTGATCTAAATTCAGACAAAAAATTCAAAATCCGAGTAGAAAAAAGTTCTATTTTTTACTGTAAAACCCACAAACATGTTTAACGAATCATTTTCATAACTTGAAATGCAAATAGAAATTGTACATTTCTAAAAATTACGCACAAGTTTTGCAAACAACAAAGTTATATGATACTATTTACCTAAAAATGCAGCCAAGGCCTCAGGGGTTTTTTATATAACCATTTAAGTCTATTTACAGAACAATCAGGTGTTCTGCATCAAATAAGAAGCCACACAAATTATTTGTGCCAGTCCAAAAATGTAGTTTGTGTTCAGTATAAGACAGAGGAGAACAGCACAGGCCTAAACCCTGCAGGTCTGACAGCAGGAGGTGCATCAGTCCAGTTTTCCATGTGGGAACAGCGTTTACACTGGAATCTGCCTTTGATGGCTTTTTTAGAGCAAATGTGAAATTCAGCAGTATAACTGACACACAATACAAGACAATAACTACAAAACAAACTTATTATAGCGTCCAAACACGCTAAACGTCACTAATGTCTCACATATGAAAACTCTCTCTCTGTGTCTTTCACTCGCCTGCTTTCCGTCGCGGGTGTCACTCCTAAAAACTTCCCCTTCTCCCTCAACAACTAAATATCACATGTTGCCATATCATTTTTTTGATTGGCTGACATGGTAAACTCTAACACCAATAGGGAAGGGGTGTTTTTCTTTTTCTTTTTTCACTCGCAAGCGGAGAGTGTTTGCTAGCGCTGTCTGTAGAAAATGCCGTTTTTACCGTTCTTCCCGCTGTAAACACCAGTTTTGTTCAGAAAAAAACATCGTGTGTATTTTTTATCATAACTCTGGTTTTACGTGGCCCATCGACACAATTCAAAAACTGGTATATAGTTTGAAGTCCGCACTTTCGACCCAAGGTGAAATGGAGACTCTGACTTACTGCATCTTGTAGCTGTGTCGTCTTAAATTGGTCATGTGATTTTTTATTTTATTTTTTTTTATTTTTGTCCCGTTTGGATCTATAGCCATCAGAATTGTTGTCTTAAGGCCAAGAAAGATGCCAAGCGGATTTATTTTATTAAGTGGATCATCATGGCCTTGCCATATTGGTCCATTTGATTGACCTTTATTATAATTATGAGTTTATTTTATTTTCAGTTGTTACAAACGGGACAGACATGACTGGGGGATAGGACAGGGGGAAAGAATGAAAGAGAGGGAGAGAAAGAAAACCAAAGGGGAGAAGAGACAGTGAGAAGGGGGGGAAGAGAGAAAAACAAACAAACAAACAAACAAAAAAAACAAAACACCTGGATCACCTGTATGGAGAGAAAAAAAAACAGAAGAGAAAGCAAACAACAAAGAGCAACATAATAAGAAAAAAAAAAGCACCATCACAATAAACTAGCTAGCAATAGATATCAATAATTACTAAATAATAAACGATATTGTGCAGCACGCAAGATAGACAGCGCACAGTGTGCTTTGAGGCAGCAGCCAAGAAAGCTGTAGTCCACGTCTGTGAATACCCGTGTGTACACCTGTGTGGATCAGCATGCTTGCATTCCAAAGGTTTCTCCATGTAATGATCTACTAGGGAGTGTGGCGAGCCACAGCCCTGTCCTCTATGGTATGAAGCAGGTATGGAGGAGATCAAAACTCCAGACATCCAGAGGCCCCCAGAGCACAAGAGACCAAGGAAGACTAACAGAGGGGCAGCCGCGCCACTGTTCTAGTAAGAGCTGAGGAGAGTCCCAGATGAGGGCTCACTCAGCAGCCGCGGAGCAGAAGCCAGGGGGAGTTGCAGTGACGCGCCCGTGAGCTCCGCCGGCAGCCAGCTGTGCCTGAGTGACCGAGCCCCAGGCCGAGAGGCCGGGGGCACCCCACCTCCGAAATGGCCCGAGCGAGCCCCAATGGTCATGTGATTTTGACACGCCGGCGCGTCCGGCGACCCCAGAGGGTTAATTCTATATAGAACTTAATATTTTTTATGTATGAATGTGTGATTGTATTGTGCAATCACACACATGTGTGTTTCCTTCCATTGTTGCAGTTTCTGTATCATTGACCACAAAAGCACTTATAAATCCACCTTATACACATTTTTCAGCACGCAGGCTTTCAATTGAACTCAGTTACACAGCGATAAAAAGTAACCCAAAAAATGGCAAGAAGCTGTTGTATTATTAACTGCAATAGCCGGTCGCATGACAGCCACGGGAAGCCGACGGGTAAAGAGATCGGTTTTTTTTATCGGATTATGTCGTTGAAGAGAATTTTTTTTAAGCCATGTTTCCAAAGTAAGAGCCGACGGATGGTCTGGATATACCAAATATAACGTCTCAGAACACTCCAGCTCACATGTTAGTCTGCTCCAAGCATTCCCACAAAGGTCAGAGTTTTGTAGTAGTTAATACGTCATTTTTCTTAACATAATTGGTGATATAGGTTACAAGCAAGTCTGGCGCTGAACAGAAATTGTCGCGCTATGCTCCTTTGTTTATTGTGCATAAATAGTGAATTGTCCTGACACAATATTGCGTTTCGCTTCTGTTATTATGGTACATTGACAAAAACATATACTTTTATTCACAGGATAAAACAGTTGTTTTGTATCACTAATTGTCCAGTACGATTACAACATACAATATTATTGTCACTGCTACATTTCTGTAATGCTGCCAGAAATTATTTCCATTACTAATTAATTACCGTTGAGCTCAAAGGTTATATATTAATAAACGGTTAACGAATGTGTATTTATGACGACGATTTGTGAGACTGGTAAACTTACCTTTGTTTTGCGGTGCTACAAATGCTTGCATTCGATGCGGTACTTGGATTGTTTTGCCACGAGTTCCCGGCATGCAATGCGCGAAAATCACGTGATTGCTAAACAAGGGAGAGGGTGCATCCGGCCTCCTTGGCTGTAATTGGTCCAGCCCAGAGTCGATCATGACCAATTGGGCAATCCAACACCTTTCATTATATATACCCTTCCTAAAAAAAAAAAAAAAAAAAAAATCGCCGGTATGCCCGATGGCCGGTCCAGCTATGCACACACACACACTTTAACCCCTGACTTTGGCACATGACATCTATATTTATGCGACATCCTCATCCTGGCTCAAATTGGTTTGATGTTTGGAGGCTCAAAGTGATGAATATCCAATAACTAAAGTAAACTTAAAAAGTTCTCAGAAAAATAAATACTCAAGTAAAGTACAGATACCTGAAAATTCTACTGAAGTACAGTAACAAGTATTTGTACTTTGTTTGTTTGCCATCTCTCAGTTGCCAATAACTTCAAGGAGGAAAATCCTGGAGGAACATGTGTCATGTGTGTCTGCAACAGAGAACATCTGATGTGTGTGTCTCTATGAGCATGTGATGTGATCAGTGGTGTGTGTGTGTGTGTGTCTGTGTAGGAAACAGAAGTCAGTATTCATCCTAAAGATGTAATCATCTTACACAATGACAATCATATTGATCCACAATTCTCTAACATTAGCTAACTAGTGAGAGAATCGAGAACTGAGAGGAAAATAACTACAGTAAAACTAAAAATCAGTTTATTTGACTACATTTGTGCTGTTTGTTTTTTGTCTAGCTGCACTCAAACGTTTGGGTTTTTAAAGCACTTTACAAATGAGCACTGTGTGGAGGAGAGCAACTCTGAGTCACGGGACCAACACAAACTGATTTTTCCTCCTCTGGCCGAGTCTACCAAGTTGTGCAACCAGCTGCTGCCATCAGCGCTGTTTTACAACATAACGGCCGCTACATGCAAATCACAGCACAAATATAACTAAGTTTCTTACTGAATCCCATCAAAGTAGGTCAATGTGTTGCAAGGAAAAAGCAGATGCTCAGATGAAGAGATGCCACACTAGGGGTCCACTTTAACCTCTGACTTTGGCACATGTCATCTCTTTTTATGCGACATCTCCTGGCTCAAATCAGTTTGATATTTGAAGGCTCACAGTGATGTAAAATAATGACTCCTCAGCAGTGCGTAAAAAAAAAAAGTAACAAGCCTGTTCTGAAAATATAATTAGTCAAAAGTACAGATATTTGTTTAAAAATGTGAGTACAACTAAAAGGATCTCAGAAAAATACTCAAGTAAAGATACTGAAAAATTATACTGAAGTACAGTAACAAAGTATTTGTACTTGGCTTGTCTGCCATCTCTTAGTGGCCAATAACTTGGACGTCGAAACTTCCGGAGGAACAAAAGAGGAGGGAGGAAGCTGAAAAGAATCTGCAGGACATTAAAGAAAAGGTTTGGATTTGTTATTTGTTATTTATTTGTCATATGTGTGTTTGTGTTTATTTTGAATAAATAAATAATAAAATAAATAATAGTATTAATAATTAATTATATTATTATTATATTATTTAAATAAATAAATAATTACTGGGTTCAAACATACAGAGAACTCAGATTAAACACGGTGGTAACGTCATACTACAAGCAGAGACATTCACTGTCTCTAACCATCATTAAATGCGCCATCGTGTGGCTGAATAAAATTACTACACTATGGCGACACATGCCTTACTCAACACATGAAAACGCGCTATAACCAATGTTCCCTCTAAGCTGCGCGCATGTGCAATCACACACTGCTGGCACGATCTCTGCGCACAAAAAAAATCTAACCTGAATTGAAATTAAAATAAATACTTTAATAATTCATTCTGTTTTCCAATGTGAGTCAGTAAGTGACCAGTGACTGGCTGCTCCAGCAGCAGCAATACAAAGACTGATGTGGAAGGGACTCTACAAGGACTTCATTATTAAGGGAGTTGTTAAAGATTTCTGTAAGGACGTGTGCTAGCTGCTCAGCACACTCTCTGAGTACTCGTCCTTGAATGTTGTCCTGCTGCCTTTCATACACTCACTCTCCTCAGAGTTTTACAGACATCAGTCACTCTGAGATTCAGTGTTTTCTCATCTGGGTGAAGACTGTCTTTTATTTCAGGGTGTTGTTGTTGGTTGAAAATGTACAGAGAAATTCAATTGCTCCATTCAATTGCTCCATTTGCAGCTGGGCAGTAGACAGATGTTCTGCTGTGAGAGTTGCCTGTATTATGGAGGAATGAGTCAAATGCTTCAGAGGTAAACTGTGTACTTTTGTCTGTTACATTAATGTTCTCTGGGTTGCTGTGACGACTAAAGACAGACGAGAGGAGCTGAACAACATCATTAGTAGTAGCAGAAGGTGAAAAGGCAAGCTGAGGCCATTTGGAGTAGTAGTCAGTCAATGCACCAGCAGAGAGCTCTTAATCTTTGTTTTGTGTTCACAATCCTTTGGTGACTTTCATGTGCTACTGCAATCAATGTAGGTCTCACTGTACATGGTGCAATGAGCCTCTGAGAACATAATTACTTAGAGTTGAGAGTTCATTATAGATGTTGTAATAAGGTGCAAGTGATTTGATTGAGGCAGACAAAACACTTTGTATTTGTGAGAGCAAAGCAAGCAGTTCAGGTCAAGTCGAACAGGCAGAATGAAAATCAGCAACTGGAAGTGACGACATGGCAGCAGAAATTTGAGCTACCATTTCAAGATCTGCATCCGAAGTGAGATGTGAAGAAACAGGCAGAAGCAGATGAGATAGACAGTCAGCTGTATGACTCAGAGAACCTGGGCGGTAAATAACAGCAGACCAGCAGGTGATATTCATTCTCGCCCTATGAATTCCTTTGGTGCTCAGCAGCATTGTCAGAGCTTGGTGGTCTGTCCTCGTGAAACATCAGCCTCACAAATATGTTCTCCTTTTCTCTGCAGTCCACACACAAGAAAGAGCTTCTTTTTCAACAGTAGAAAACGTTTGTTCTGTTGCAGACAGTTTGCAGGAAGTAAACGCCGCAGGTTTCTCTGTGCCATGTGGTGGAAATTTCTTTATTCTATGTATTGTTCACATTTTTTAACCATATCACTTTAGTAACAGTTGTATCATTTTGTCACTTAGGTTAGCTTCACAAACGTGTCTTATGTTCTATCACATGTGTTCTACACAGACACACACAGCGGCCGCGGCAGTAAGTCAGAGACGTTCAGGGTTGTGGGGGGTTAGATGATAGATAGATAGATAGATAGATAGATAGATAGATAGATAGATAGATAGATCATCTGTGGAAGAAGGGAGGCAACAGCTCAGTGAAAAACAGTCGTAAATGTCTCTCCTTGAAGGGAAGGTGAGACGAGGCAACGTGTAAGAGTTGTGGAACATCTTTGTGTCTGTGTGTATATAAGATGTGAGGGCGGCGGCCATCATCAGAGAGGACCCTGGTGTTTGTCTACAGCAGTGGTTCCCAAACTTGTTTTTGGTAGGCCCCCCTTTGTTTTACAAGAAAATTCTGCCTCGTTCGGAGGCATGAGAGTTGTTTTTCAGAGTTGTTTCACTTTATGCACACAGTCAATATCTGGGCAGCAGGGATGCAGGAAGCAGGTGATGTGTTTGTAGAGATCACAGAAGCAGTAGGAGCAGCAGGTAGAACAGTGTTGCCTAAAAGGGTGATGTTCAGCCTAACACAGGAATTCTTTTCTTTGTGTATGTAACCAGTTGAAGATCAGGTGGTTGTAGTGGTGTATCGCTGAAGTGCTCTTTCCATGGACTTAGTTTGTTGAACTGCAAATTCCGTTTGTGTTGCCAGTGTAGCATCTTTATCCAGAGTCAATCAGGTCTTTCTCCTAAATAAATAAATAAATCCTATATGTCATTTGTGCATAAGCGAAAAGCATAAAGTACTAAAACAACATTGTTTCTCTGTTAAAAACGGTGATGTTTCTTCGTCCTGTCTGCAGCTGGAAAATAAACTCAAGGATGAGGAAAAGAGGGATGAAGAAACAAAGGAAAAAGTCAAAAAGGTACTTTTATGTTTTTACATTTAATTCTGACATTGATGCTGTTAAATTTTACCAACAAACACAAAACAGTTGTTTCGTTTTATAAATCAGATTTTATAAATGTTATATTTTGTGTGTGAGTGTGTTTAAGTAAAATCTGCTTTTATTTTTGGAGACACTACATTCAAAATCAAATGTATCCTTTGGGCCTTCATTTATTTAAATTATTTAGATAATTCAAATAAAACATTTAAATAAATAAATTGTTACTTATTTATATGAACCAACTTATATTTCCAATATTCAGCTGTTATTTAAAGCTTTAATGTGACTGGTTGTGTTTTCATTATTGTGTCTTAAACATGAACATTTCTTCCTTCTGCTCTTTCTTCATGTAACATTTCACATGAATGCTGAAACCATCAATCAGCTCCTGCAGGAGAAACAAGCAGCAGAGAAACTGAAGAATCAGTTCAAGTCCAAATGTCACGAGGTTTGTTCTTCCACTGTAAACATTTTTAATATGCTGACAAAATCCTCTTTATCTCTGTATTGTAAAGAGTTATGAAGGAAACTTTAGATATTATTTTGTTTATTTGACACCAAATGTCTAATTCATTCAAATTCTCTTATTTCTATATAAAACTTAATTTATTAACTTTTTATGAATGAATGTGTGATTGCATTGTGTAATCACACACGTGTGTTTTGCCTTCCATTGTTGCAGTTGCAGAGTAAGGAAGGAAAATTATTTTGTTTATTTGTTGTCTGTTAAAGTATTTCTATACATAAACATGTTGCTCACAGTGTGAAACCTCATTAATTTTGTCACTTTTATCAACAAAGTGCTGCAGAAACAACATCTGTGTCTTTCTTTCTGACAGATGATCAACTCTGAGAAGGAGGAAATCATTCAGAAGCTGATGGAAACATTTCCTACACTGGACTCAAAGGTCAGTGAAAGCATCTCTCAGCAGACAGAGGTAAACATGGACACCTGTGATGCTGTCATCCTCCCAATGATCACAGACCTGTGCACTTATATTCCTGCAGTTTTGTCCAGCAGCAGTTTCTGTATCATTAACCAAACACAACTTTGAAATCCTACCACTGCAAGATTGTTGACATTATCCCACAACACCTAATGTTGTTAACATCATGCTACATCAGCTCCCTTATATTTACATCATACAGCTTTAATGTGACTGTTTGTGTTTCATTATTGTGTCTTAAACATGAACATTTCTTCCTTCTGCTCTTTCTTCATGTAACATTTCAGCTGCAGTCAGAGAAGAAAACTGGAATCATCAAACAGCAGCTCCAGCAGGTGAAAGACAGAGTAGAGAAACTGAAGAATCAGTTGGAGAAGAATTCTCACGAGGTTTGTCTTTCAGTTGTAAACATTCAAAATGTGCTGACTCAACTCTCTTCATGAATATAATGCACATCAATATTTACTCACCAAATCTGAAGGTCTGAAATATAAAAAAGAATCCAGGATGTATCCAAGTAAGAATATGTGCTGGATCTCAGGGTCTCATTGTCCTAACCCTCCCCACTCAGTTTAAGATCTGCATGTTGAGGCAGTCTACAGCCAAGCATCAGTCACAGCAGAAATTTCTCTGCACAGAGATTTTTTGTATGTTGTGGAAAAAATAAATCAAAGTGATTTTCTGAGATTTTTTAAAAGAAAGTTGAAACCTTTGCAAAGGGATCAATACAGCATGAACAGGGTTCTTACAAGCAGTGACAAAGAAGCAAAATAATAACATCTCCTTTGAGACCGCTCTCTTTCCCAACGTGTAACATGCCAGCGTTTTGCACATCCTGAGGCAAAAGGTTCTACAACAAACCTTCAGTGTCCCATGATACGCTCCTGGTGGTAAGACACGATCCAGCTGTTTATTCCAGGCCTAACTCGAACCACAGCCTTAATCGTGTCAGACAGTGTTTTTCAAAGCGATGAAAAAGTAACATAAATGTACATGTGTAGATTCATTCCACACGGTTCTCATGTTTCCAAACGTGTAACACACCGACATGTTGGGTGGGTGAAAGCACAACATACCGACGATTTGTCACAGTGTCGATATGTTACGCTTTGGGATAAGAACATGTTGCTCCTTTATGGCCATCGTGTGGATACAGTCTTTATCTGTTCAGTTGTAGGAAGCAGGATGTAGAACCTTCACTCATTCTTTGTTTAACAAACTTTAGCCACATACCAAAAGCACAATGAGGGTAAAAGAGGATGAAACACTGTAAAACCTGCTTCACAGTAAAGTAGAAAGTTTGATTTTTTTTTAATTTTTTTTTAAACTGAGGGCATTTTGTGCTGTTGAAATTTGAACTTATTCCTTATTAAATATTGACCTTATCACACACCTGATCAAATAGCATTAAGTGGAAGTGAGATGTAACGTTTCTGTTTATTGTTACGTTTGATGTGATTAACTGTGAGTGAAGAGACAAAGACAAGAGTGAGAATCCTGCACATGTTCATTATATTAAAGATGCAGCTGGAACCAGATATTTACAGACACTTCAGAAAAAAACATTTTGCTTTACTGTCAAACATCAAATCAGAGTAACATTTTTGTTAACATATTTTTTGTATTTGTGAAATGTCCGAATAGAGAAAGATATTTGTTGTGGGTTTTTTATTACTTTCATCAGAGTCAGAAGCATACATGCACATCTTAGTATTTAGTAGAATTACTGTCAAACTGTTTCACTTCAGCCAAACGTTTCAGATTTCCTTCCACAAACTTTCTCAATAGTTTTCTGGAATCTGGGCTCACTGAGAGACAGAACTGGTGTAACTGGGTCGGGTTTGTAGGCCTTCTTGCTGTCACTCACCTTTTCAGTGCTGCCCACAAATCTTCTGTGGGACTGAGATCAGGGCTTTGTGATGGCCACTCCGACACCCTGACTTTGTTGTCTTTAAAACACTTTGTAACTAATTTGGAGGTATGTTTGGGGTCATTGTCCATTCGGAAGACCAGTTTACATCCAAGGTTCAACGTTGTGGCTGATGTCTTCAGATGTTGCCTAAGCGTGTACTGTTTACGTGATCTGTTTTGTGAAATGCATCAGTCCCTTCTGCAGCAAAACAGCTCCACAACATGATGCTGTCGCCTCCACACTTCACAGTTGGGATGTTGTTCTGAGGCTTCAAAGCTTCCTCCTTTTTCCTCAAATATAAAGTTTATCATTACAGTTCAGTTTTTGTTTGGTCAGACCTCAGGACATGTCCCCAAAGATTAAGATTTTTGTCCCCATGTTGCAAACTGTAGTCTGACTTTTTTATGATGGTTTTCAAGTATGTCTTTTTCCTCCAAGAGTGACCTTTCAGCTCGTGGTACAGGACTCACTCAGTGACGCTGTTTTTCTAGTGTCAGTCAGCATCTTCACAAGGTCTTTTCCTGATGTCCTGGGTTTGTTTTGCACATTTCACACAAAAATGTTCCTCTTTTGGACTCAGAATCTGTCTCCTACACGAGCAGTATGACAGTTGTACGTTCCCATGTTTTTATACTTGTGTATTATTGTCTGAACTGATGAATGTGGGACCTTCAGTTATCTGGAAATTGCACCAATAGATGAGCCGCACATGTGGAAGTCCACAGTTGTTTTCCGGAAGTCTTGTTAGATAAAGACACAATAAACTTAGTGCATGAAAGTAATGAAAAAACATGTTCTTTGTCTTTATACTGACATTACACAAATACAAAAATATGTTAACATTTATTGATCTAAAACAAAACAAAAAAGTTTGACGGTAAAGAAAAAAGTTTTTTTATGAAGTGTTTGTAAATATCTGGTTTCACCTGTGCATTAAAGTATCCTTGTAAAAGCTGTGGTTCTGTTTAAATCCTTAATTATTCTATAAAATTCACATTGACAGAAATAATAAAGGTTTTTTTCAGGCATCAGAGTCTACAATTTATTGTCAAGGTCATAACCTGGAGCAGAGTAGCACCAACCCTCATTTGTTGTATTTAAATAAAGTGCTGATGAAATAAATTGACTTTAGTTTAGTGAGTTTGTGACCGTAATTAAATTAATCATTAAAATAACTGCACCAATCGGATTGAGTAAGAGGACACAATAGTTAAAACATGTTGCTCACAGTGTGAAGCTTCAATAATTTTGTCACTTTTATCAACAAAGCACTGCAGAAACATCAACATCTGTTTTTCTTTATTTCTGACAGATGATCAAATCTGAGATGGAGCTGGATAAATTCATTCAGAAGCGGATGCAGACATTTCTTACACTGGACTCAAAGGTCAGTGAAAGCATCTCTCAGCACACAGAGGTAAACATGGACACATGTGATGCTGTCATCCTCCCAATGATCACAGACCTGTGCACTTATATTCCTGCAGTTTTGTCCAGCAGCAGCTTCTGTATCATTAACCAAACACAACTTTGAAATCTTACCACTGCAAGATTGTTGACGTCATCCCACAACACTTAATGTTGTTAACATCATGCTACATCAGCTCCCTTATATTTACATCATACAGCTTTAATGTGACTGGTTGTGTTATCATGATTGTGTTTTAAACATGAACATTTCTTCCTTCTGCTCTTTCTTCATGTAACATTTCACCTGCAGTGGAAGGAGAATACTGAAATCATCAATCAGCTCCAGGAGGTGAAAGAAACAGCAGAGAAACTGAAGCAGCTGGAGAAGCAAAATCAGCAGGTTTGTGTTTCCATTATAAACATTTTGAATTTACTGAGCCAACTCTCTGTATGAATAGAGTAATTGCACACATCAATATTTACTCACCATCAGACTGTACATTATAAATGAATCAATAAATCAAAATATTAGCATCTAAATTATTTAAAAAAATCCCAGATATAATTAATTTAGCTTAAAAATTAAAAATTAAGCTTTTTAATTTAGCTTTTACTTAACGTTTATTTATTTTATGCTTATTTATCCTGTTATTCTATTTATATTATTAATTTAGGTTTTACCTAATATTTATTGATTTTATTCTTATTCATTTTTTATCTTCTTACTCTTCTTATATTTATATTGTATCCCATTCTTAATTATTTTATCTTTTTATAAAAGATGTATGTATCCATGATCGTTTATGTTAATGAGAGTGTGGGGAGTGAGTTGGAGGGCGAGGTGGGGTGGGCTGCCTTTAACCATGTAAAGCACTTTGTATGAAAAGTGCTTTATAAATAAAGATTGACTGATTGATACATGTAAGAATGTAAGAAAAAACAGTGTGCATTCATATTCCCAAAAGGTTGATTCTGTTCATCTGGACGTAGCGTTTTCAGTGGGAGAAACGTTTGTCACTCATCCAAGTAACTTCTTCGTCAGCTTCAGCTGACTGCAGGTTTCCCCGACCTTATGAACAGTAGATTTATATAATCAATTAAAAAAATCAGCAGAACTGATGTGTTGTGGGAATTATATAATTTTTATATCATGTTTATTCTTCGATATCCTTTTTATTTAAGCATTTATTCAATTTATTAAACACATGTGTGGGAAGATACGCAGCACTACATTGTCAACACAGATCTCTGCTCAAAGCATACTTTTAAAATAGTTTTATTATGTCAGGGTTCACGCCCCTTTTCGCGTCAATAAAGAATATAAGTTATAATTAATGACAGTTAAACACGTTTCCGTGTTCAACAACATTTTACCCTATATGGCTGTCTCACCCTCCAGATGTTTCCTGTCGACTTATTCATGGCATGCTTATCTTTAACACCTTCTGCATCAATAGTTGCTAAGCAAGCATAAAGCAAAATATGTTTCACCTTTGTGCATATAATTAGTAAGGAAAAAGTAAAAGCTGGTTTTAGTTTTAGAAACTAAATTGAACAAAAGATATTTATTTACAAATATTAATTTATATTATCCAGCTTATATTTACATAATACAGATTTTATTTCTAGCTTTATTTAAATCCTATTGTGTTATTAATATTGTGTCTTAAACATGAACATTTATTCCTTCTTCTCTTTCTTCATGTAACATTTCTCCTGCAGTGGAAGAAGAATACTAAAATCATCAATCAGCTCCAGCAGGACAAAGAAACAGCAAAGAAGGTGGAGCAGCTTCAGGTTTGTCTTTCTGTTATAAACATTCTGAATTTACTGACCCAACTCTATTTATGAATAGAGTAATTGCACACATCAATATTTACTCACTGTCAGACTCTTTAATATAAATGAATAAATTTATATTAAATTGAAATCTACGTGTCTCAGTTAAATAAAAAAAAAAATCCAGGACACATATATGTAAGTATATAGGAAAAAAATTGTCCATGCATATTCCCAGAAAGTTGATTCTGTTCATCTGGACGCAGCGTTTTACACAATTCATTAAATCAGCAGCACTAATGAACATTGGGCTGTGCGTGCAAAGTATTAGTAAGTAAAAAGTAAAACCTGGTTTTAGTTTCAGAGACACTACATTGAAACTAAGATATTTCCTTACCATCTTCAGTTATTTACAAATATTTATTTATATTTTCCAACTTATATTTTCACAATACAGCTTTTATTTACAGATTTTATTTAACTCTGGTTGTGTTATCATGATTGTGTCTTAAACATGAACATTTCTTCCTTCTGCTCTTTCCTCATGTAACATTTCAGCTCCAGGGTAAGACAGACAGTGAAATCATCAAACAGCTCCAGCAGGACGAAGAAACGGCAAAGAAGCTGAAGCAGCTTCAGGTTTGTCTTTCTGTTATAAACATTCTGAATTTACTGACTTTACTGAACTGAATAATTACATACATCAATATTTACTCACCGTCAGACTCTTCAATATAAATGAATAAATTAATATTAAATTTAAATCATCTGGACGCAGCGTTTTACATAATTCATTAAATCAGCAGCACTGATGAACACTGTTTACATAATACAGCTTTTATTTGACTCTGGTTGTGTTATCATTATTGTCTTAAACATGATTGTTTCTTTCTTCTGCTCTTTCCTCATGTAACATTTCAGCTCCAGGGTGAGACAGACAGTGAAATCATCGATCAGCTCCAGGAGGTGAAAGACACAGCAGAGAATCTGAAGAAGCAGATGGAGTCCAAAAATTGGGAGGTTTGTGTTTCCTTTATACTCAATGAGAATTTGCTGACTCGACTCTCTTTGGTAATACAGAATAGAACAGAATAGCCACATTATTGTCATTCAGAACATATACAGTTAGTGTCAGTATTTACATCAAACTGTACAATATAAATACACATTACCCCACCACACACTGATTTATTATTATTATTGTTATTAAACTGAAATGTAGAGAGTCCAGTTAGAGAAAACTTCTTGATGCAAAGATCCAGATGATCATAATGTCTCATTATTTTTGTTAACACTTAAGCACATCAACACTTAATTGAGCTTTATTTGCAAATATACTTCAAGACACCTCGGATAGTCTTTGATGAGTGTCTGGATCTTAGATGAAGCCATGTTTGATCCTTCTTCCATACAAAAAAGCAAAAAAGCATCAACAGCCTGCTTCAAATTATCCCACAAATTTTCAATGACATCCAATTCAGGGGAATGTGGTGTTATTCTTCCACAGCACAGTTTCAATCTGTCTCATCTAAATGAGCTTTTATACAACAAGCGATTCTGTTTGTGGTGTGAGTGCAGAAAGGCCTTTTTTCAATACCCTCCCATACATATGTACAAATACACATCTTCAGCAAGATGCTCTGCAGGGTTTTGGAGGTGATTCATTCTGACAGTCCGCTGCATATGCAGCTCCTGTAATTTTCTTGGCCTGACCTGAGTTCAACCACAGCTGTGCCTGTGCTCTTCTATTTCCTGATTACTGTCCTTACAGTTGAAACTGAGTTTAAACCTCTGAGAGATGTTTTTGCAGCCTTCCCCTGAACCACAGTACTGACAATCTTTGTTTTCAGATCTTTTGAGAATTACTTTGAGAATCCAGTTCTGTCAGTGTTCAGTGTCAAAGAGAAGCACAACTTGAAAGTTTCCACCTTAAATACATTTTCTTATGATTGGACATGCTTGCCTATGAAGTTCAAGGATTAACAAGCTAATCCAACTGATTTAGTGTTGCAAGTAATCAGTATTCAGTCAGTAAAATTACAACGATACCCAAATTGTTGCACAGCCAGCTTTTACAACTAACTCCATTCTGTACGTCTAAATACTGCTTCAGTAACAATAGATGTTTGTGAAACACTCCAGTACTCAGATGTAGGAAATGAGGAGGAAATGAAATACATGCCACTGTTATCTTTTTGTTGAATGAAGAGTGAATTTTTATGCAGGGAGAGAGGTTCCCAGATGTTTTCATATGATTGTTCATTTCAAAACCTTTTAACATATAATTCAAAAACAGCTTTGGTGACACAAGATAAAACTGAACAGATATGTATGTGTGCCTGCTGAAATTCTCACCATATAAATATGAAAACTGCCCACATTTAGATTAAGTGCTTAACTTCAGAATAATTCATTAAAGAGATAAAACGCTTGAATTGTCCCTTTTCGGTTTAAATCCTGACTAAACAGTCTCGACTTTACAGAGAAATCTCAACACTGGGTCCAGATCTGGTCCCCGTTCTGCCTGATGTCTGATGTAGAGGATCAGCTCTGTTCCAGCTTTTCATTCAGACAAAAAGCACTGTTGTTTCACTTTACATGCATGATTTCTTTGCTTTGTGTGATGGTGCTGCTGTCATAGGTTGACAGAAACGAGTAGACTCAAGAGGAAGTTTATTTTTATTCTTTTATTATTACGTTTGATTGGATTAACTGTGTGTGAAAAGATAAACACAAGAGTAAGACTATTGCAGATGTTCATTTCATTTAAGAGATGCTACAGTATCCTTATAAAAGTTGTGGTTATATTGAAATTCATAATTATTCTATAAATGTTGACAGTAATAAGAAATTTGCTATCAGATGTCAAAGTAAATGGGACCATTATTTGTTGTGGTTCAAGTTCATAAACTGAACTCAAAGTACACAGAGCGGAGTTGTGCCAACCCCAATAGTGAAGACTCAATATGAAAGTGTTGCTCAGAAGACAGATAAACATGGACTTTATGAAATTATGATGCTGATATGATTTGTTTGATGTGACCAACCTGCTAATTTTTTACTTTTTATTGAGAAACAAGAAACACAAGTTAAAAAATACCCCATAGCACCGTAGTGTTAGCCCCAATACTTTTAGTTATTGATTGATGAATTGATTTATGTAAATTGGATTAGTGTAAGGAAATTGATAGATGGGAAGTTTTTAATTAAATGACATTTATTGAAATTCAAATACACGAGTTGTTTTAGTCATATTTTTCTATAAGCAGGCCTGAAAAATGACAGAAAGCACTCACAAAATGTCAACGCATGAGACTTTTTTCATGTCTTTTAATGTGCAGTCAGAGAAATGATTCTATAATTAGCATCAGCTTCATCAGGAGAAAGAGAAGACGAGATGCTGAGAGGAAAATGTAGGATTTGAGGGACCAGTTAAACACTTAAAAATAAGATGTGTTCTAAAACCTTTGACTGGTGATCTACATAAGAATGACAGCTGTTTTACTACATTAAGAAATAAACTAATCTAAATAAATTAGGATATTGCAAAAGTAATTAGAAGAATATTTCCATTAAAAATATACTGATGTTTTCATTTCTCTCTGCTATTTGGAAAAGATGCTTCAGGCTGAGAAGACGAGGAATGATGAAAGTGACAGAAAACTCAAAGAGGTAAATCTTTTTACCCAAAGCAGTTCGCTGCTGTCGTCTCTCTTTTATCTCTTTGTATACAATCCAAATTTGGAATTTCTTCACAAACACTAATTTTTCAGCACAAAAACATATTTCAGTTCATAGCTGTGATCTTTTTCTTCATCTCTCTTTAGTTGGTAAAGCAGCTCGAGGAGAAGAAGAAGAAAACTGAGAAAAATCTCAATGAGGTAAATCTTTGTCACCCAAATCAATCACCTGCTATTATCTCTGTTTTCTACATGTTCAGGTTACAATCACACATGAGAACAAACCTCAGACACCAAATAACTGTTAGTGAAGCTCAAGTTTGTTCTCACTGTTTTCAAACTTGAAACTTAAAAACATCATCAACCACTTTATATTTACATAACACGTTTTAATTTATTTTAAACAGATTTTTTTTCTTTAGTGAAGTTTGTGATTGTATTGTTATATCATCTCTTATAAAAGAGCACATCTCCAGTCATGTGTCCTCTCACCTGCTGTTGGAGAAAAAGTATTCAGACTTAAACAATCAGCTCTAGCAGGAGAAAAAACTAAAGTCCAGAAATCAGGGATTTTATCTCTCTGTTATAATCCTGCTGAATTTTCTTCTAAACATAAAAAATGCAAAAATGTTTCAAAAAAAGACAAATGCTGAAAGTCATTAACTTGGATATTTAGCACACAGAAAATAAACATTTTAATTCCAGTTCATTATTTTATCTCTGAGCGCACTCTCAGTGTTCTTGTCTAAGGTGACGACTGCACATTAGGTTTATGAATCTTTAAACTGGATCGATGTAAACAATAAAGGCCCCACAGTCTGATAAAGTTGCTCACACATCAAAGTGAATTTAATTTGACTGAACAGATATTCTTGCTGTGTGACTTGTAATTGCTGCAGTGTAGAAGAGACTCAGCAGTATTTATGTTTTTTTGCATCACACAATTAATGGATGCACACTGATCATTCAGTAGTTTTAGTAAGGTACGGTTTAACAGCTCACACATTTAAAATGTATTTGGCAAGAAGAGATTGTAAGGAAACTTACAAGATACTGTAAATTAAACAATCAGAGGTTTTCAACTGATTTCAAACCAAATCTCAGATCATAACCTGCTGCTGTTTATGTGATCAGCACAGGTTACCATAGTGATTAACCAGGTAAAAAGAGAGAAACTTCGGTGACACAGAAAACTCTGACTTTAATGTAAACATGAAATATTAAACTATGGAGCCATCCTCTCAAAAACTGCAGACAGTGTTTAAGCAGATTTAACTCAGTTTGTGATGCTGGAGTTAAGGAATAGGTGTTCTCACGTATAGTTTGTTAGACCATGTGTAGATCCATCTTGTACGAGTACAATATTACAATATTACCGGTTTGTTTGGTTGGTTGGTGCTAATAGACATTAGTTTGTGTTAGTTAACTAGTGAAAAAACCTAACTACTAATCAGACTAAGACGGCACTTTTGTACTGCCCATAGCTGCAGCAATGAGATTTATATTAAAAAAAACAAGGCTCTACTGTCCACTTTCGCTGTCCATCTCTGAAGCAGTCAGTGGTTCTTCAATTATAAAACAGGAAAATCCACCTGTTAGCTTTAAGGTTTGCAGAGCACTTGTTAGTCAGGTGCAAAGGTGCCTCACCTGACAAATAGCTAAAGTTTGACACTGTCACCTGTTTCATTTTTCTTCGTGGGGTCAGGTGTACAGACTGAGATCTGCTAGGAGGTGGCAGAGCAGATGTTCACAAGCTGTAAGCAGCACTATTTATGCTATATTCAGGTGTAATATAACCCCCAGTAACCCTCTGGGTTAAATATCTTTTTCCAAACTCAACCAAAAGGTTTCCAACATAACAGGTTACTGTGATGTTTCCCCATCATCTCTTTTTATATGGTACAGGTCCAGATACTGATACTGAAATTACAACTTGAAGCATGCATGAAAACAATCGTGAGAAACTAAACCATCAACTCTGCTGTAATAAAACAGAAATTATAAACAGACAAGAGTTTAAACTGTTGTTGGGACGAGTTAAATGGAAATTTAAATGTTTCTCTGGAGTTTTTGTTTTTTTACATCAGGCCAGTTATATTTAAGTATAAGTGAAGCTGTAACTGGAGCTTTAGTGAACTGTGGTGAATATAGTTCAAATCCGAGCTTTGTTTTTATCTCTCTTCTGTCTTCCAGTTGGTAAAGCAGCTCGAGGAGGAGAAAACTGAGGTAAATCTTTGTCAAATGAAACACCTGCTATCATCTCTCTTTTCTACATGTTTTATGTAACAGGTTCCTACATGTGCATCATGGGTACATTTCTTACATTTCTTACTGAAGCATGATTGGGAGTCCTTACATTCATCATCTTACACTCACCTTAGATGTCCTTTGGTTTGTTTGCTAAAGATTAATTTTCTTTTCAACATCCATTAATTTCTTTTCTTTAGCCATAGCGTCTTAGCCATCTACTTAGATTTTTAAATCCTTGTTTATCCCGTGGCCCCAGATAATCAGAAGGATGGTTGGACATTATTTTAAGAATTCTGCTCTGTTTGGTTTGTTTCTTATCTCCATATTTACTGTTGTTACTTCCTCATTTATCAATTTTCTGTTTTAAAAAGTGGCTCGAGGTTCACACAGACTTGGTTCTTTTTTTTTTTGTCAGAATAAACTTCTGAGCAGAAGTCCTAAAATAAACCTTTACTCTCATAGTCACTGAACTTTATACTTTGCTCTATAGAAACAAAACTAATATTACAGGGCAGCTGAGGGTGTTGGGACAAACACTTTAAATCTGTCTTCCAAGTTTACTGACTGTAGTTTTTACAGATGTGATGAATTGTATTTACACAAAAGAAGAACACTAACTGATCTCTGCCAACAGGTTTCCCGCAGCAGCCGATTTAACTTTGGCTTTGGGAGATGATCCAATCAAAACTAATCCAGAAGTTGCTCAACATGTAACTGAGGAGTCAAAAAGTCAAAGAGCTTCATCATGGAGAAACTTGTTGTTTGTTATGTCACTGATTCATGTTTAAATAATCAGTTGTTCAACTTGTAACACTTTAAGTGAAGTAAGCAAAACCTCTTATCATCCATCTAAAATTCCCAAATACTAAAGTTTTTCAGTCCTTGTTCAGTTGTACAGAAAAACTAATAAACCTTATCAACTAAAAATATGCTGAAAATGCACTGCTGATTTATTAACTTAATTTTGTTTTTTGAAAGATTTTAAACTTGTTTTAAGTTAGTAAACCAACTGATCAATAAAAATTTGATCAGGTAACAACTCCTGAGCCAAAGCACTATTCTGGGAACATTTTTGTGTCTATGTGTTTAATAGGGTTAATATTTTGTTCATTTTTCTGTGTCAGACAAATAGAATTGTAATGTTGCTGTACCTGTGTTATTGTGTTTCAAAACCATGTTTATATACGTCTGAGTTCAAATGTTAATTAAAGTGAGAAATGGAAGAAACTATGTTGGATTTTTAACGCTAAATTTCAAACTTATTACTAAAATAAATATAGTTCTAGTTTTTCCTGTGCTATATATAAACATATTTTGTTTCTTTCTTTTCTCATACATTACATTTTCACTGGGTGTCAGGCGAACAATAGCCAAGCCCGAGTGCATAACACACACACACACACGTATGTATATATATAAAAAACACCCAGCACGCCCCTGCGGGCGGTTTATCCTTCAAGCTCGGGTCCTCTACCAGAGGCCTGGGAGCTTGAGGGTCCTGCGCAGTATCTTAGCTGTTCCCAGGACTGCGCTCTTCTGGACAGAGATCTCCGATGTTTTTCCCGGGATCTGCTGGAGCCACTCGCCTAGCTTGGGAGTCACCGCACCTAGTGCTCCGATTACCACGGGGACCACCGTTACCTTCACCCTCCACATCCTCTCGAGCTCTTCTCTGAGCCCTTGGTATTTCTCCAGCTTCTCGTGTTCCTTCTTCCTGATATTGCTGTCATTGGGAACCGCTACATCGATCACTACGGCCGTCTTCTTCTGTTTGTCTACCACCACTATGTCCGGTTGGTTAGCCACCACCATTTTGTCCGTCTGTATCTGGAAGTCCCACAGGATCTTAGCTCGGTCATTCTCCACCACCCTTGGGGGCATCTCCCATTTTCACCTCGGGACTTCTAGGTTATACTCGGCACATACATATATATATATATATATGTATGTATATATGTGTATATATATATATATATATATATATCCCTCCTGAGGGAAAACAATAGAGGCAGCCGTTACACACGTATCCCAGCAGGCATACACTCACACTTTCTGACTGTGCTTGAAGACTGACGTGAAGTCAACTGCAATAATCCCGCGCTGGTGGAAGCTCCATCGCTCTTCTAAATAGCTCCCCAGACGAGCCCAGACGAGAAGCAGGTGTGTGGCAAGGACTTAAGGTGTGGGCAGTCCTCAAGCTAGGCCACGCCCCTCAGGCCTGAAGGTGCCTGTAACATGGCCACAGAAAACAGCAACACACACACAACTGCCTACATACGGATGTGGACAGAGATAAGAGGCAGTGCAGACAACACACCAAATGATAATAATAATGACAATAATAATAATAACAACAGTCATAGTCCCCACTGCCCACAGACCCCGAGTCCCCAGAACCGGGTCCGTGACAATATATATACATACGTGTATTATTCACATCTTAAACCACAAGCTGAGACTGAAATGATCACACTGAAGTATTTTAACTCTACTGTGAACAAACGTTTTCTCGTGCGGTTTATCTCTAAGAAGCTAAAATTACTCGAGTGTCTGCAGCATCTAAAATCACTACACGCTGAGTAAAATGAGATACTGAGAGGTCTTTAAACATGCTCAGCAGGCCTGTGGTTTTAAACTCTTCTGTGCATGACAAGTTTAACAGCAACCAACAAAGTCAACAGAATACTGCAGGAAAAAAAGTATATAGTAAAAAAAAAACTGAAGTCGAAGTATTTTTTACAATATTTGCAATCACCCGTCATAGTGTAGCTCTTATAATTGTCCAGTTTACTGCACTGTTCTATTATCTAAATGTTAAAACTTCCAGAACATTCTCCATTAGTCATCAATCAGTCATCTTTATATACAGATTAGTGATGGTACATTTGATTCTTTTTACTGAATCGAGTGTTAATGAGTCACTCACCAAAGTGAATCGGGTGTTTTGAGTTATTTGATTCACTGAGTCAGTTGACCAGAGAGTGCAAAAATTTAACTTTTTCACTCAAACTTAATTTGTTTCCCTTTTCATGTAAATCCCACTGCAAAGATGAATGAACCCCAAAACAACTATTTTATAGAGAAAAAAAGAGCAAAAACATTTCTAAAATTAAGCAATTTCCTATCCAAATTGCTTAATAAACATTTATTTCGTTTATTTGTATTTTATTAGTATTTTCCTTAAGTGTGTAAACTATATATTTTCTTATCTAAATGTCCACTGCGCTGTGAGCCAGGGGGCGGTAATGCGCCTTAACATTGGTTGCCAACCAAGAAGAAGAAGAAGGTGTGAGCCAGGAGGGAGGTGTCACTACCCGATCCATACCGGAAACCCGATCGGTACCCCGCATGCGCGAAAGGTGTCTACTTCCGGTCGAAGCATTTTACGATAGTTACAGGTCAGAGTATCTGTTAAGATGTTAAGAATAACAAGTATCTCTTAACATGTTTCCGATAATGAAACATTTAATATAATGTAGACAAAAATAAAAAAATTAAAAGATAGTGACGGATCGGGACTCCCGATCCTTACTGCGCATGTGCAAAGTCAGACCGTACAAATCGGGTCTACCCGATCCGTACCGCGCATGTGCAGGGGTTTTCTTCTTCTTCTGTTCATTTAATGGCAGTGTACTCCCCAGTGTACGAGGATACCGCCACCTGCTGACTGAGCGAATGAACCCTATTGTAAACTGAATTAGCGTCATTACATGCGTGTGTTAAATTTGATTTAGTGATAATCGAGTGGGTTTATGCTTGTCTGTGAGGAGAGGATTGTTGGAAAAGTGATGATAATGTCCGCTATCACTGTCAATTGCCAGTAAACACTTCATCTGGCTGCTGAATCTTCACGTGACATATTATAAAGTCTGTATTATTAACTCTGTCATTAGGCACCATTCTTCTTATTTTACGGCGCTGTTGTTCAATCGGGGAACGCTTTCTGTTGAGGAGAAAAGCAAAAATTTGTTGCGGATACGGATTATTCATTGTTTAAATGTCACGGTAGTCGAAAAGGAGGCAGAGCTGCTGAGAAATGCTAGGAGCTAACTGGGCGCTAACCGTATCATTCAAATATATTGAATGTCGCAATGTTGGCAAAGAGAGGAAGTGACGTAAGAGTTGCGCATGCGGGGTACCGATCGGGTTTCCGGTACGGATCGGGTAGTGACAGTAGGGGGTGAGTGAGTGATTCGCTCGCTCGCTCTATGATTCAGCACAGGAGGGAGGGGGTGAGTGATTCGTTCGCTCTTTGATTCAGCACAGGAGGGAGGGGGTGAGTAGCTCAAATGTGCTGTTAGCATGTTAGCAGCGCGATGCTACTGTGAACCGAGGAGCTATTTCCTTGATGTGAGCTTCTACTCAGGGTTTTTTCTTCCAGTTCAGAGCAGAAATGCTTTTGTTACGAAACTGGCTGTTGTTTCCCCCCCCCCCCCCCCACGATTTTAATTATAAGCTAGATATATTTCTACTAATGGAATTAGTTTGCTAACAGCACAGGGATGAGTCAGTGAGTCAGTTGGGCTTGTGAATCATGATTCACGAGTCAGTAAAGTGATTCTCGAGTATTGAACGATTCGTTCACGAATCGAACATCACTAATACAGATACCATTTTACAGATATGTCTGTGTAACACTGAGTTTTCTAAAGTGAAGTAATCCCACTAACTGGGGCGACCGTGGTTGGGAAGCGTATCTGTAACCGGAAGGTTGCCGGTTCGATCCCCAGGCTCTCTGTCCTGGTCATTGTGTCCTTGGCCAAGACACTTTACCCCACCGCCTACTGGTGTTGGTGCGATATGGCAGCCTCGCTTCTGTCAGTCTGCCCCAGGGCAGCTGTGGCTACAACCCTAGCTTTCCTCCACCAGTGTGTGAATGTGAGAGTGAATGAATAGTGGCATTGCGGTGGTTGGATGCATCAGCAGGGATGATGAGACAGAGTACCGGGCTGTGGTCGACTCCTTTGTCACGTGGTGTGAGCAGAATCATCTGCAGCTCAACGTGGCAAAGACCAAGGAACTGATCGTGGACTTCAGGAAGACCAGGAAACACTTGACCCCTGTTTCAATCCAGGGGGTCAGTGTTGACATTGTGGAGGACTATAAATACCTTGGAGTACACATTGACAATAAACTGGACTGGGCTAAAAACACCACAGCACTTTACAGGAAGGGCCAGAGTCGTCTCTATTTTTTGAGGCGACTGAGGTCCTTCAACATCTGCCAGAAAATGCTGAGGATTTTCTATGAGTCTGTTGTGGCCAGTGCGATCCTCTATGCTGTTGCATGCTGGGGGAGCAGGCGGAGGGTCGCAGATGCCAACAGACTTAATAAACTGATCCGTAAGGCCAGCAATGTTGTGGGGATGGAGCTGGACTCCCTCAAGGTGGTGTCGGAGAGGCGGATGCTGTCCAAGATAAAGACAATGTTGGATAACACCTCCCACCCACTCCATGACATGCTGGTCAGTCACAGGAGCACGTTCAGTGAGAGACTGAGATTACTGAAAAGCACCACTGAACGACACAGGAGATCATTCCTGCCTGTGGCCATCTCCCTGTACAACGCATCCACTTAACACACTGTTTGCTGCTACAACTACACATGTTTCTTTTCCAACTATTTATCTATGAGTGACTTATGTATGTATGTATGTATATATATGTATATATTGTACTATTCTTAGTTAGTGTATTGTCTGTCTTGTCTTAATGTTGGTTTAAAATGGAGCACTGTAATAAAAAATAATTTCCCCCAGGGATCAATAAAGTATTCTGATTCTGATTGTAAAGCGCTTTGGGTGCCTTGAAAAGCGCTATATAAATCCAATCCATTATTATTAATAACAGCAGCAGAATCACCATCACAATGGTGAAAATAGTCCTCAACATTAGGAATACCTGGACGGCAGAACAAGAAGATGAGCAGGTCTCTCTGTGAAGTGCTGCAATGATAAAAATACATCTGCTGTAAAACAAATAAGGTTCACCTTTAAATGACAGAATGGGAAAACTGATTGTCTCCACTTAATTATATTTAGCTACACTCTAAAATTATCATTTATTCTAGCTCTTAATTTCTGATTTAAAATGTCTGAATTTGTACCTGTGACAGTCAACAAGCTCTCTGGTGATTCTCCAGTATCAAACATCTTACACTTGTAGAGTCCTTCATCAGACCTGGAAACTTTGTGGATGCTCATCTCTCCTGTGTAGCTGTTCCCGATGAGGAAGCCATCTTTATAGAAATCAGCTGTGAGGTTTGAAGTCTTTGTCTTGTTCCTGCAGCGCAGAGTCACATTGTTTCCCTCCTCGACAGGGACAACAGGACTCTCTAGGACGACAGAACCAGCTGAAAAACAAGACTTTTTATCTGATACAGAAATCTGTAACATTTCAAACCAAGCAAGCAAAACACTGAAATAATAAGTGGAACAATTTTTTAAGTTAACAGCTGCCATGGCAACGAAATTTTGGACTCATTGATAGTCACTCATTTTAATGTTAATTTTTATTATTAAGAGAGAAACTTGCTCAGCTGCTTACCCCTGTTTTCAACATGTACGGCCAGCAGAATAAATACAAGTAACACTGAAAAATTAAAGAAATTATCAGCCAAAGAGTTTGTTACTGCAAATATAAACTAAGTTACAAATGAACTTCTGCACACGACCTCCTGCTGAAATATTTATAAATGATGACATTTTAATCTGTCAGACCTTCAGTGAGTTTTATTTAATGCAAACTGTGAACATACTGACAAACATGACAACGACCAGATTGACAGAAACACTGTAATTGAATAAGTTTCCAGTGTTAATGCTGTTAAAACAATTTGTGGAAGTTTTATTCAAGTACACAGAAATATGTAAAACCAGAGAACTCACACATTGTGAAGCCGACAGCTGTAATCTTCATGTTGTCCTGCAGCTGAATGTCTGAGCCTGAAATACAGCTGCTCTGTACTGCAGATAAAAACTTCCTCTTCCTGCAGTTTGACTTCAATAACATGAAGCCTGACTCACTGTGGTTCTACCAGAGAGCAGGTAAAGGACAAAGAGAGCAGTTAGGAGTTTGATACTGACCACGAGCTGCAAAAACAAGTCCAGCTGAAACTATTCTTTACATACAGATGAGTTACAATATATTTGTGTCTTTGTTTTAGGTTTTGAGTATTTATCGCTTCCTTTAAATTCAATCTGCAGATCAAACAGCAGTTTAAGATTAATATCGACCTCTACTGCAGTCTGCACGTGAAAGTGTCCTTAAGAAAGATATTAAACGCCATGTTGCCCAAATGCATCCACCAGAGTGTGAGTGAATATTAAACTGCTTAAACACCAAATGCTCTATGAACGTCTGTGTGATTGTATCAATGAGGCTTGTAGTAAAAACAGCTATGAGCCCTCAGTCAGAGTAAGAAAGACTGAGAATGCATCATCTATATTTATTCAAAGTATAAACTTTATTTATAAATGTCTCACATGTGAAGTCTCTTTAAACCACATACTCTATTGTTTTTATTACATGTGATTAGCTGTTTCCTATATGACAAATCAAACATAACCGTTTTTCAGCCTTGTTTGTATTCAAACACTGAGTGATGATGATTCTAAGGGCCTGTGACTGACTGGAATCTAGAACACAGGTGAACATTCAATTAGTCTTTTTTATTATTGCTTCACGGGGTACTTAGAAAGAGTTTTGTTTCCTAGCATTAGTTTTGTTTTGTTTTTTTGCAGCAAACAATAAATCCAGTCACTCTGACCCCGCCTCCCCCTCCTTATTTCATGATTTGGTTTGGTCCAGGTGCTGCTAGCTGATGCTGAGCAGTAAGATGGTAGGATGCTTCTGTTAATAGTGATAATAGGAGCCTAAGTTTAAAAAGAAAGGGAGACGGGTGGAAATGAAACTCGTAGTGAGGTCCACATAAAAGAAACTGCTTGACTTTGATAGTTCACTTCACTTCTAACAGAAAAGAATGTGTTTGTGTTATTTTAGCAAACATGTAATTGGTGCAGGCAGACCCTTTGTACGTATACTGCAAGTCTACGAAATCACTGATCTGCCGACCTGCTGCCAGGTCAAACAGATCAAACCTCTTCTTCAGGCTCAGCTGTTCAACTCCCATCTGCATACTCTGTACACTGAACCACTGATACCTGAAGAAGTTGATGAGTTGTTTTATGTCAACAAATGAATAAAAATAATTTTTAGATCTCTGTCTTTGAGCTCCACTAGGTCTCAGGACAGAGACATATTTTTGTTGCCTATACTTTGTTTGAAATCTGATATACAAACAATTGTTTTAGTTATAATTGCCAGTACTTGATATTATTTTTAAAAAAAAAATCTGATAAAGTTATAATTACAATGATTAAAATGTAGTGTCTTGCACATATTTCATCAGTCATACACAAAATCAATAAATCTATTTCTCTTAGCAGAATATTGATCCATGTCTGCAGAGTCTTATATTTTTAGGGCTGGCCTGGTTTGCAAAATTAATACCGTGGGGCCGAAAGTGAAATCTTTTTTCACAGGACCCCAAATCACCGGTGGCACCCCTGCAACACTGAAATGGATAACAGATGATATAAAACAATCCTGAGAATCAGTGTGTAACAAATCAGTCCTGTGCTGCCACCTTCAGTATGATAGCTGAGATAACACATCACATGTGAATGTTTCCCCCTTTTTGAACACCATAAAGACAGATATGGTTTCAGCTCTATTATATTATAACAGGCTCAAAGTTCAGCATTTGACACACTGTATACCTGATCTAACCAGATTCAACAATGAGTGTTAACCTGATAAATTAATATTTTTCCAGCATTATACTTTGATTAACAAGAACTTTGAATTTTAAGGGCCTGTTTTTTCCATAAAGCTGAGCATATATGATGGATCTGGAGTTGATAAGCCAACGTAAGTTAACGCCATCAGGTTAAGGATTTTCAGACACCTTGTAGTCTCACACAACTTTCCACAGTTTCGTCTCTTTCAAATTGTTTATTTTTAGGTTCTTGTTACGGCCTGTGGCCATAGGAAATCTGTGTTAGCTGCTGTGCTGTGTTTCTTTGCTGTGTTTTAAGAATCTCTGCAGGTCCTTCCTCTAATGAAGAGCAGTGGGCTGCTGATTGGATCATGGATCATGTGACTGGGTTCAAAAAGCCGCTCTGACAGCTGCAGGGAGAGAGATAAGTGAGCGAGAGTGAACCAGTTGACAGCAGCCTGGCCCTTCCAAATTCTTTGTGTGATTTTGTATTGAGTTGTATTTTTGTTATTGACCAAATATTTATTTTCCACCCTAATTTATGAATAAATTCTTTACAAATCCTACCATGTGAATTCATGGATTTTTTTTTTCACATTCTGTCTCTCACAGTTGAAGTGTACCTCTGGTGCAAATTACTGACCTCTGTCATCATTTTAAGTGGGGGAACTTGCACAATCGGTGGCTGACTAAATACTTTTTTGCCCCACTGTATATAAATAAAACCACTTTTTTTACGCTAGTAATTCCTTTTGTGCATAATTTTATATTATTGTTAATATAAATTAATTATAGCAACAAAACAACCTGAAGAGCCGGTTCGGAGCCGAAAGAGCCAGCTCTTTTTAGTGAGCCGAACTGAAAGAGCCGGGTGTCTAAAAAGAGCCGGAAATCCCATCACTAGCTAAAACTAAACAGAGCTCCCTGAAAGGCACAGCCAATCAGATTGACCATATTTGTCACATGAGGCAGGACTCCAGTAGAGGACGTAATTTAACTCTTTCTGCACCGCTGGGTGAATGAGACGTTGACAGATCGTTTTTTCTTTCTATCATTGTTGTTTTTCTTTACTCGAAGAGATCAAATTATTGGTGGGGACAATTCAATAATCGCTGGATATTGGTGGGGACATATCCCTTCTGTCCATGCTAAATCTACGCCCTTGCTCCTGTGACTAGCCGTCATGTCATGGAGTGGGTGGGAGGTATTATCCATGATTGTCTTTATCTTGGACAACATCTGCCTCTGACTGACTGATCTTAATAGTCTTTTAACTCGACTCAGTTCCAAACCTTGAATGCTCCGTTTTAGTTTTTCAAGATCCTCATCCACTGGAATCCCTTATATTACTCCCCTTGTTTTATTTTGCCCTTTTTTACATATACTTTCAATATACATTATTTAATTTGAACTAATTTCTCCTATCGCCAGTTTCCAAATTGGCGTTCGAATCAAACTTTCATCCACACCCCACTTCCTACCTTGTCCTTTTCTACGGGAGACCTCTGTCAAAAATAAAAGTTCTTACTGTAAATGTTCTCCAGGCCTGCAGAGGGCGCCAAACAAACTGTTTGGAAAAGATGGATGCAGTGAATTTTTAAGTGTTTTAAAATTAATCTTACATACGTGACATAATTTTGAGTATAATTTTCTACTTATGTGGATATAGTATATGTGCAGCACTGATTTGATTTTTAGTGAAATTCATATAAGTTTTTAATAACAAACATCAATTGAAAAAATGTTTTGATAAAAAACTTTTTTTTTTTTTTCAAAAAACCATTCAGGAATATTGCACATGTATTGTTTAGTGCATTACAGTAACCTGTTGCTGTAATGCACAAAACAGTCATGAAACATGTCACCAATATAAATGGAGCAGAATTTGAAGTATAGATGAAAATCATTTTATGAAAGTTTGACCATATTTGACCCTAAAGAGGTCAGAGGTCCAAAGCAACCTGATATTTACAATCCACATGTATCATTCCATATATGCTGTCAGTACCAATGATGACAGAGGTTTATATAATCGGGTATAGCATTATCATTACTCTGACCTTCTGGTTGAGCTGTTGGATTTAGGGAGAGGTCAGAGGTCAAATCTGATATGATATTTTAAATCTTTATGCTATGAAAATGTTGACATTACCCAGCACACTTTTAAGAATCATGCGGCCCTGAGCTCCTCCGGCAGGCTGTTCCACAGACGAGGACCATACCACTGAAAAGCTGCCTCTCCGTGAGTATGTGTCCTGACTTTAGGGACAATCAAAAGGCCAGTACCAGAGGACCTCATGGTCCGCGAGGGTTCGTATGGTAAAAGCAGATCTGAGAGATAAGAAGGCCCAAGACCATTAAGACATTTAAAAACCAATAAAAGAACTTTAAAATCGATCCTGAAACACACGGGGAGCCAGTGCAGCGATTCTAAAACCGGTGTAATGTGGGCCCGCCCTCTGGTCTTCGTCAGCACACGAGCTGCCGAGTTTTGCAAGAGTTGTAAAGTTGAAATATTCTTCTTAGGAAGACCAGAGAGCAGGGCATTACAGTAATCAATGCGACTGGTAATAAAAGCATGCATCAGCATCTCCGTGTTGGCCCGAGAGAGAATAGGGCGGACTCTGGCTATATTTTTTAGATGATAAAATCCAATTTTGGTTACATGTTTAACATGTGGGATAAAACCAAGCTCAGAGTCAAAAATAACACCCAGGTTTTTCACTTGTAGCGAAGGACATAGTGAAAATGCCTCTAATTTAGACAAGAGTTTCTCTCTCTGAGCCTCAGGACCGACAATTAAAACTTCAGTCTTGTCCTGGTTAAGCTGTAAAAAGTTTTCTGCCATCCAAGATCTTATATCCAAGATACAGTTAAAAAGGGCATCCATTGGTCTGGTGTCATCAGGAGACACGGAGATGTACAGCTGCGTGTCATCAGCGTAACTGTGGAAGTTCACTCCATGCCTCCTGATGACACTGCCGAGAGGCAGCATATACAAATTAAAAAGTACAGGGCCTAGAACCGACCCTTGAGGCACACCACATGTCATTTTATGGATCTTAGAGGAGCATGTATCCATACTCACCATAAAAGATCTGTCAGAGAGATAGGAAGTGAACCAGTTATGTACAGCACCAGAGAGGCCCACCATGTGTTTCAGTCTGTTTAAAAGAATAGCGTGGTCTACTGTATCAAAGGCTGCGCTTAGATCCAGTAGCACCAGGACTGAGAGCTTTTGGGAGTCCCAGTTACATCTAAGATCATTTAAAACCTTTAGGAGAGCAGTCTCTGTGCTGTGGTTCACCCTAAATCCAGACTGGAATATCTCCAGGATCTGTCTATCATTGAGAAAATCAGTAATCTGAGTAAAAACAAGTTTTTCTAAGATTTTACTTAAAAATGGTAAGTTGGATACAGGTCTGTAGTTATTAAAATCATTACAATCCAAATTGCTCTTCTTCAGAAGGGGCCTCACCACCGCCGTTTTAAAGGCAGCAGGGAAGACACCCAACTGAAGAGAGCAAATCATCATGTATAAAAGCTCAGCCTCAAAAAATCCATAAAGTGTTTTAAAGAGTGAAGAAGGGATTGGATCTAAAAGACATGTGGTGGGTCTCACTGTGGAGAAAACTTTCTGAAGGTTCTCAGCATTAACCAGGACAAAGCTGTCCAGTGTCTCCTCAGGTACAATCAAGCCCTCAGATGTGTTTACAAACATATCGCAATTAGATAAAATATCAGATCTGATGGCGCTGATCTTTCCCCTGAAGTGGTCTGCAAACTGCTCACAGAGCGAGTCTGTGGGGGTTCTTTGGGAGCTGTTAAAATCAGGGTTAAATAAATGATCTATGGTGGAAAAGAGGACCTTGGGATTATTTTTGTTATTACTGATTATTTTGGCGAAGTATGAATTTCTTGAGTTCCTTAATGTATTATTGTACATTTTAAGTTGCTCGCAAAATATTTGATGGTTGATAGTATTTTTATTTTTCCTCCATCTCCTTTCTGCTGCCCTGCAATTTCTTTTGAGTTTTTTGACTTCTTCGTTTCTCCAGGGTGATGCATGGTTTACGTTAATCTTTTTGGTGGTGAGTGGAGCAACGGAGTCAAGGCTTTTCTTCAGTTTGCTGTTGAAATAACTAAAAATCAAATCAGAATACATTCAAAACTTTTAGAGCTGTTGTGTTTACAGACAGAATGAAATGCTACCAAAAACATGAGCTCCTTGTTTAAGGTAAGAAGAAACTGCGGAAACCATTTTGAGGACCTCTTTGGTTTACACATGATCTGAACTGATCTGATGCCATATGCAGTCAAGGTCACCCGCCCCTGTGTTTGTCATGCTCAGTGTTTATCTGATAAGATAAGATACCTTTATTAGTCCCACGAGTGGGAAATTTCATAGACAGACCAAGGAATGTGCAGCAATGAACGTTAGAAACTGATCTGACAGGAATGTCTGGTTTGCAGTGACTCATTAATATTGAGTTTTTGTTTCCTGCTCGGCTCCAGTGACTTGTTTCACTTTGACAGTTTGGATTACTGTGTAGTCTGGGGTCTATCTGTGGTAAGTCTTCTTCTATTTGTTTGTTTTGGGGGTTGTTTTTGAGTCAGAGAACAAAAAAAAAATAAGCTTATAACAAAACACTACAATTTGTGGTAACAAAAACAAAAAAATCACTGTGGTCGAGGTCGAGACAAATGGCGACTATATCTGTCTGAAAAACACTTCCAGTAAGGTACTGCTGCTTGCATGCTCATGAACAATGAGTACTACCTAAACACAAACCACATGTTCCATGTATTCAGAAATATTTTAAAAAGGTCCTTTTCACTTATGTGGACGTAACACACTCATTTATAAACACTTTGGATTTAACACACACTGAACTTTGTTATTGCCTCATTCATTTCCCCCCTTTTTTATTCTCTTGTTTTCCTTTTACAGAATAAACTTTTGTCAGGTTGGAAGTTAAAACTACAGATCAACAACAGAGAAAGTGCCACATACGAATTTAAAGAAAACTTTATACTGAAAGCTGGAAAGACACTCCTTGTGAGTCTCTGTGTTACTAGATTTTTCGTTCAGTCTCTCTTATTGTTACTTTTAACTTGGACATCTGTGACCTTTTTATTGGTTACATTTACAGTTACGGCAAGATGTCTCTAAGCCAATGAAAACTGATGCTGACCTGCTGTGGATGAACATGGTCAAGTGGAGCATCGGAGACGACGTGAAGATCGACCTAATCAGCAACACTGGAGAAGAGCAGATGCTCTTCTCCAGTGTTTAAAAACAAGATCATGTAAAATAATCAGAGTAACTTTTCTGAGGGATAAATTAAATAAGAGCATTATTACATTTTATATATTTCATATTATTTTATGTCAGTTAAAAATTTTGTGGTTTTATTGAATTAAAAATATGTAAATAAAAAGATGTTCAAAAAGGAGTCTTTATTATTTAGAGGTGCATCACAAATATAGTTTAACTGCAACGATGTGGACAAACATTAGACTTTGCTGTGTGTTTTAAAGGCTGCATGAGTGATAACTTGAAAACAAGATCTCTCTTTATATTTTACTTGGAAAAGTGATTATTATTATTTTTTAACATAAGTCACAGCGACCACTTCCTAGTTTAGACTATTTGCATTACAGATGTAATTTTTGGTTTTTCATCCTTTAGCACAGATTATAGAACAGGAGGTGTTTTGTAGTTAGTATAGTTAACACTCTTCCAAGGTCCTGAGAAATTAAACGAATAACTTCGGGATAAGGATGAGGCCTTACCCCGTACCCAACTAATTGGTGATGAAATGTGAAGTTACAATTCTTTTCCATAAAAAAGCATTTTTATTTTGTATATAAATATATGTTGATGTTGTGCGATGGGGTTGTGTGCCTTAATTTTACTTATAATTTGCCAAATCACTACAACAGACGGCTCAAGACGATGCCGTCCAGAGTAAGGAGCTTGTTAGCCACAGTGTTTCTAAGAGTTTTACACTCCGTTACAATAACCTCAGTTTAACCAATAAAAGTGGGTATAATCTGCATAGCAGTGAAAATGTATGCTATGGCTTCTAAAGCATGTATGATGTAAACAACTGGTCTTTGCACAGAAGTCCATGGAGCTTCATAATTAACCTCAGTGTGTGAAGAGGACTCTCCATTTAATAATAGCAGTAATAAAATGTTATGGCCAATGGTATCAAACGCTGCACTTCAGTCTAGCAGGGAAGATTTCAACATTTCAATATGAATGAAGGCTGAAAACTGATTAGATTAATATCTGATGATCTTTTCTGTGCTTCTTCAAGTTTGTAACACTGAACATATTTAAGGATGATTTAAGGTTCACAGGAACAGTTTTATTAGACACACATTTACTATTTTTCTTTATACTCTTTCTTTCTTCCATCACTGATATGTTAAATATGCTTACTATCAGAGGAGAAAATAAACCTTGTGTAGTTTAAAAACTTTTTATTTAATCAAACTGCAATGTTGCTGAACTCTGATCGACGTGTCTTTTAATCTTGTCAACAAAGCTGCCATTTATCATCTTGTGATAAGTTCTCTCTGCTTCTGTTGCACATCTCCCCTGATACTCTCTTCTTCACCTGTCATGTGCAGCTGTTCCAACCCCTGCCTGCCTGCCTCCTTAAACTGCGGTGTTTAAATCTCTTTACCTCTGTTGTGAACTTTACACAAAGTTTGTGGTAACAAAATCAAACTGACGAGGATCTCGTTTGAAATAAAAACAGACTGCTCAAAGCAAAAGCAGAGCCCTCACAGCTGGTAGTACAAAACACAGTGACAACATGCGTATTAGATACCCTCCGTGCCAAAAGCAAAAATATGAAAAATGTAATCTCCAAGAATATCCTAAACATGGCATTGAGGGAGGTGTTACAGTGAAAACAAAACAGCGAAATTTTCATCTGAAAATGTTGAATTTTAGTAAAAACAATGCTTTGTAGTTTCATACTGTTGTTACAGACAAAGCAGATGTTTAAAGCCTTTGGACGCGCATTTGAAATGGCGTAAGTCTCCTTATCAGCTGGAAATATTAAAGCCATAAAATGACTTTTGAGAGTGGATAAAAACTATTGAACAACAGCAATGATGAGCCTGTACCAAAATTTGAATGTAAGTGTGTTGAAGGTGCGGCTCTCATTGAATTATTAAACATATTTCCCTTTAATTTATGAGCCACAAAAACAACAACTTTTAATTTTCTTCTGCTTATGTATCGGCCTCGGGTAGCTCTACTTATCATTGCTGATTCAGTTGTCTGTTTGTGCTACTTTTTCAAGGAGCAGTCGATTATTGGTAAGGGTGATTTTATGTGTTTAGTTACTTAAGTGGACTGTGGAAAGTTTTACCTTACATACATACATCTGACAGTACAGGTTCTGAGGTAACTGTTTACAAGATGTTGTATCCTATTCAAAAGTTCTTTGCAATTTTACATTGATAAACAAAATAAATAAAAAATAATGATAAATAAATAAAATCCTTAACATATTTGACCCCCTTATAAAGTACTATGGCCGTCACACTGTCATTTAGAATTGTTTTAATAACACGTGTCTTAAGTGAAAATAAAAAAAGCTGCGTTGTTCATTTTTACATCACAAAATGTTAGAAATAAAAGCCGTGCATAACAACCTGTAAGGCTGGAAGTTTAAAATGCAAACCAATGGAAGCAGAAGTAGAAGACTATAATGTCACAGAGCACACGGTGTCTATTATTGTGTAGACATTTAAAAAAATAAGAGCTTAATAAAGGCGCTTCATTTCTTAAGAAATATGCAGGTGGAGTGGTCTTTATCAAAAGTAGAAGTTACATCTGTTGCTAAACCACTGTGCACCACAACTTTAAAAATCTATAGTGTGTGAGGCTGTGCAAATAAAAAGGGACTTGCCCTTCTTGAACCTGCTGTTGTGCTGCTTTTTGAGTGTTTGAACCGAGCGTGTGACAAACCATCTGTTGGGGGTTGTGGATTTGACACCTTACCATTGTGAAAGTGGGGAAACATGCTTCTGGCTGAGCATAAGATTTCTACATACAGCTTAGAATCTCAGCTCTAAATGAAGTTCAGATGTTTTTTTAAGCATGGCTAATGTATACTTTGACTTCTAAGGCACACACACACACACACGCGCAGAGAGTGAGAGATCATTAATACAAAAGATTGCAGCAGGTTTTGGATTTTCACTCTTTGTTGGATTTAATATGAACAGTCACATAAAATTAATTCCAATTTTTTTGCCACCCATCTGCTCCTCATCTGGGCTCGTCGGGGGAGCTATTTAGATGAGCGATGGAGCTTCCACCGACGCTGGATTATTGCGTTTGACTTCACGTCAGTCTTCTAGCATAGTCATAAAGTGTGAGTGTATGCCTGCTGGGATAAAGTGTGTAATGGCCCTCTATTGTTTTCCCTCAGGAGGAATGTGGGACGAGAAGGAGCAGTGAGGACGGGGAGTGCAGGGACACTGGAAAAAAAATTAAAAAAAGTAAAATTAGGTTTGATTAAATTAAACTCTTTTGAACAGCAATGAATTCTACCTCTCTGCTGATGTGTTCCAAACAAAAAATGCTTTCTACATGACCACATTGTGTGCTAACTACCTCACACCGCCTTGTCTAGGGTCCGAAAAACGTTAAAACGATATGCCCTGCAGCAGTTGTGAAGTGACGAGGAAAATACTGTGTGTCTGATGGGGTGTTTTTATATAGGTGGACTTTGTTTCAGTTGACCTCTGACATGCAGAGATAAAGAGCAGGTTGTAAAGAAAAGTGGAAACTATAGAGGTGCAGTGTGCACCTTTCTATGTGAACATTAGGGTGTGTGTCCTCGGATGCTCTTGTTAAGGAAACAACCTGTGTTGTTTTTTATGACTTGTTTTGCTGACTGTTGGGCGGCCACTTGTAACCCCCTATGTTTAATCATCAAGTCTTACTGTTGCAGTACGACTGCCACAGCTATATTACTACTACTGGAATATATACTTAGTTCTCCAAAGTTAAGGTTGTATGGCGTGTCTATGTAGCACGAGTTTGGGCTAGGAGGTTGAAGTTGGTGGGGATATACTGCGGTCACCTTAGTTCAGAAATGGGACCAAGTGGATGGGGTGGGTGGAAACTATGGCCCACAAATGTGGTTGTTACACCTTGTGTTATTGTTCCTGTGTTTGTTTGCTTTGCTTTTATGTGGGCTTTTTGTTTTTTTCTTTTCTTCTTTTTTCTCTTTTTGTTGTTTTGTTTGCGTTTTTTTTCTCCCCTCCTAGTTACGGTCATCTTGTCATAGACCAGTTTTCAGTAAAACATATATATGGCTGGTTATAGCACTAACAATAGTACTGTTAGATTTTTGTCTTGGAATGTGAAAGGCTTGAATGGTCCGGTAAAGAGATTTCGGGTTCTCAGTCACTTAAAACATCTCAACGCAGATGTAGCTTTTCTCCAGGAGACTGATACTAGAGCCTAGGTGTTTTTGGTCACTGAAAACGGAGATTTTTAAAAACTCTGGCCAGGGTGGATATTTTTGAAAACTCCGTTTTTGCATTTACGTGTGGACGAGAAAAACGGAGAAAACTCAGAAAACGCAGCATCAAAGGTGTGCGCCTTTTTTGACGTCACACTGTGCGCCACTGTTCGGTGAAATGAATTTCTACAATACTGTTACTGTTAATTGTACTCTCTGCAGTGTTTAAATGGTTATATATACACACACAGTTACTGTCCCTCCACACATATGACTCGGTTCTGCTTCTATGCCCCATCCTTGTTTACTATTTCCCACCGAGGCTTCTAGACTTCTGATCGGCCAACATTTCTACACAGTTAGGAATATATCGCCACCAGTTGCTTTGGCATGTTCGTAGCAGTGTTTTCCTTCATTTCTGCGTTTACGTGTTGATTATTTTTTAAAACGAAAACGGAAATTCTCCGTTTTCAAAAATACCCGTGTACGTGTGGACGTAGCCTTTATGACCCAAAATGGATACATTGATCCTTGGGGGGGGGAGTTTATCCCCAAGCCAGAAAATATTAATTTTTTTCAAATATTCATATATTCTTACATCCATTAGTTTTTTTTATAAATGGCTCCATGGCTTCTAAAGTTTGCAACTCTGAATATCTTCCAATTGTTATATCTGATCATGCTCCATTAGTCCTGGATATGGCTTTGTCCCCTGGCTATAAACCTCAGCATCCATAGATGTTGAATTCTCTACTCTTGTCTGATTCAGCTTTCTGTTACTATATCTCGTCTGCAATTGATAATTTTTTTTAACTACAAATGACCGGAGGATGTTTCAAATTCTCTACTTTGAGAGACACTTAAAGCTTACCTTAGAGGCCAAATTATTTCCTATTCATCTCACCTATCTAAATCAAAGAAAGCTAAGCAAAATGAACTTTGCCAAAATTCAAGTTTTTGCAGATTCATTGAAACAAGGCTCTCTCCCTCAGACACTAAAACACACTTCTATCTCATTACTGCATAAAGATCAAAAGGACCCCACCTGTTGTAGCTCCTATCGATCAATAAGTCTTCTTAATGTAGACTTTAAAATCTTATTCAAACTGCTAGCAACCCGTTTGGAAAGAGTTCTCCCATCTATTATATCAGACGAACAGACAGGCTTTATTAAAGTAAAACACTCCTTTTTTTATATATACGGTACCTTCTTAATATAATATATTCCAAAAATAATAGCACCCTTCCTGAAGTGGTAATCTCATTGGATGCTGATAAAGCATTTGATCGAGTGGAATGGGGGTATTTTTTTGCAGTCTTGAGGAAATTTGGTTTTGGTAACAATTTTACTCTATTACGTGGTACACGTCAAGCTTTCCCACTCTCACCTTTACTTTTCACTTTAGCAATAGAACTTCTCTCTGTGACTCTCAGAACCTCACCTCTGTTTCAAGGGGTTATTTGTGGTGGTATAGAACATAGGTGTACTTCTATAATGAAAATACTTTAAAATATATTGGCTCTTTCTCTGGGTACAAGATTAATATAAAAAAAAAGTGGATTTTTTCCTATAAACCCAGCTGCACAGGAGCTTAGGCAAACCAATTTTGACTTTCACCTAGTTTCTTCAGGCTTTAGATATCTAGGAGTGCATCTTAGCAGTTCATTTAAAGCTTTGCAAACTAAATTTTAACCCTTTCTGACCTATGTAAGGTTGGCTTTTCAAAGGTGGGCAAACCTTCCTGTATCACTTCTTGGCAAAATTAATATTAAAAAAAGAAATATTATAAAAATGAATATTGTACTAATTTCGCTATCCTTTTCAGTGTATGCCACTGTTTTTACCTATTTCACTGGTTTATATCTGACCCAGATTTCATCATTTATATGGTCAAATAAGACCCCCAGTATTAGTATGACCTCACTACAACAGGGTAAGCTCAATGGGGGTCTCGCTCTGCCCAACTTGATGTTTTACTATTGGGCAGCCAACATTCAAAACAATACATATTGGCTGAATGATGCTCAAGCAACTTGGTGCCTTGGTTTCATCCCTTCCTGTTTCCCTGTTACAATTTACAGATAACATTGTTGTAATTGCCTCTCTAAAAATATGGTATCAATTCCAGTGTCACTTCAATTCAATCTCTGCTTCTGCTCTGATCCCAATCTGCAACAACCACCTCTTCCCCCCATCTCTGTTGGACTCCTCCTTCTGTATATGGGCAAGAAAAGGTATTGTCAAATGTTTTTATGAGCTTTAGTGACCACATACAAGGACTTCAGTCTTTTCTTCATTAAGTTGGAGGAAGTTGTCAGCCATCCAACCTTTGATGGTTTCTAAGGTTCTAAGGTTTCATTTAGAATCTGCAGCTTAGAAACATCTTCAGGTTTAAAAGATATATACAGGGAGTGCAGAATTATTAGGCAAGTTGTATTTTTGAGGAATAATTTTATTATTGAACAACAACCATGTTCTCAATGAACCCAAAAAACTCATTAATATCAAAGCTGAATGTTTTTGGAAGTAGTTTTTAGTTTGTTTTTAGTTTTAGCTATTTTAGGGGGATATCTGTGTGTGCAGGTGACTATTACTGTGCATAATTATTAGGCAACTTAACAAAAAACAAATATATACCCATTTCAATTATTTATTTTTACCAGTGAAACCAATATAACATCTCCACATTCACAAATATACATTTCTGACATTCAAAAACAAAACAAAAACAAATCAGCGGCCAATATAGCCACCTTTCTTTGCAAGGACACTCAAAAGCCTGCCATCCATGGATTCTGTCAGTGTTTTGATCTGTTCACCATCAACATTGCAGCAGCAGCAACCACAGCCTCCCAGACACTGTTCAGAGAGGTGTACTGTTTTCCCTCCTTGTAAATCTCACATTTGATGATGGACCACAGGTTCTCAATGGGGTTCAGATCAGGTGAACAAGGAGGCCATGTCATTAGTTTTTCTTCTTTTATACCCTTTCTTGCCAGCCACGCTGTGGAGTACTTGGACGCGTGTGATGGAGCATTGTCCTGCATGAAAATCATGTTTTTCTTGAAGGATGCAGACTTCTTCCTGTACCACTGCTTGAAGAAGGTGTCTTCCAGAAACTGGCAGTAGGACTGGGAGTTGAGCTTGACTCCATCCTCAACCCGAAAAAGCCACACAAGCTCATCTTTGATGATACCAGCTCAAACCAGTACTCCACCTCCACCTTGCTGGCGTCTGAGTCGGACTGGAGCTCTCTGCCCTTTACCAATCCAGCCACGGGCCCATCCATCTGGCCCATCAAGACTCACTCTCATTTCATCAGTCCATAAAACCTTAGAAAAATCAGTCTTGAGATATTTCTTGGCCCAGTCTTGACGTTTCAGCTTGTGTGTCTTGTTCAGTGGTGGTCGTCTTTCAGCCTTTCTTACCTTGGCCATGTCTCTGAGTATTGCACACCTTGTGCTTTTGGGCACTCCAGTGATGTTGCAGCTCTGAAATATGGCCAAACTGGTGACAAGTGGCATCTTGGCAGCTGCACGCTTGACTTTTCTCAGTTCATGGGCAGTTAGTTTGCGCCTTGGTTTTTCCACACGCTTCTTGTGACCCTGTTGACTATTTTGAATGAAACGCTTGATTGTTCGATGATCACGCTTCAGAAGCTTTGCAATTTTGAGACTGCTGCATCCCTCTGCAAGATATCTCACTATTTTTGACTTTTCTGAGCCTGTCAAGTCCTTCTTTTGACCCATTTTGCCAAAGGAAAGGACGTTGCCTAATAATTATGCACACCTGATATAGGGTGTTGATGTCATTAGACCACACCCCTTCTCATTACAGAGATGCACATCACCTAATATGCTTAATTGGTAGTAGGCTTTCGAGCCTATACAGCTTGGAGTAAGACAACATGCATGAAGAGGATGATGTGGACAAAATACTCATTTGCCTAATAATTCTGCACTCCCTGTATAGCTGGATGTCGTCTGCGTAGCAGTGGTAGCGAATGTCCTCAAAGGGGCTCAAAATATGCTGGAGAGGAAGTAGATATATTAAAAACAATAAGGGCCCCAATACAGAACCTTGTGGCACACCATAGGACAGGGACGTGGAAGATGACCTGTACTTAGAGACCGCCACAGAAAAGTATAGTTCATAGAGCTATGAGGAGAACCACTCTAAGGCAGACCCAGATACACCAACCCAGTATTTCAGCCTTTTAAGCAAAATGTAATGGTCAACGGTGTCAAAGGCTGATGTGAGGTCCAACATCAGGAGTACAGAACACTTTTCTGCATCATTTTGCATCAGAATGTCATTGGAAACTCTAAGATGGGCTGTTTCAGTAGAATGAGCTCTACAAAAGCCAGACTGAAAAAAACAAAGACATTATGTTTGTCTAAAACTGCTGTAAGCTGCTTAGCCACAACCTTCTCTAATATCTTAGCAATTAACGGTATTTTTGAGATTGGTCTGTAATTGCTAGTGAGAGATGGGTCCAGCATAGGCTTTTTTAACATGGGGTGTATAACAGCAGTTTTAAAATAAGCAGGGACTTTACCAGATGTTAACTATGGTGAGCACACAGGGACCAATAAAGTGGAAGACATTTTTGAATAACGATGTGGGTAAAATGTCAAGTGAACAGGAGGATGCTTTTGTTGCATTAACTATTTTTTCCATCTCTGATAGTGAGACGGGTAAAAAGCTTTCTAAAATGACAGGCCGAGCTGGCGCAGGAACTGACGATGCAGATGCTGGTGGGGACAATTTTTTCCTTACATTATTATTTTTTTCTAGAAAGAACAAAAGAAATGTTTCACAGTCTTCATTAGAAGAAATAATGGCAGCAGGTGGAGCAGAAGTAATAATATCAGTAATAGTGTCAAATAATACCTTAGGATTACCTCTGCACTTTGCAACCAGATGAGAAAAATAAGCAGCCCTCGCATCTCTAATTGCATTGTTAAAAGAGTCTAAAAGATCCTTTAATTAAAGGAGATAAATTCTTGGAACAGAGTTTAATACACTGAATCATATGAACAGCAGGAAAAATACATACAGACATTTAGCAAGATAGTTACATAGCAGAAAGCAAGAAAAGCAAAACCCCGGGGTGTACAGCCTTAAGCACAGAGAGTAGAGCAACACAGAGACGGACAGAGAGTAGCAGCAGAGGGGAAAAAGTGCTGGGGGTAACTTTCCCACACGCCCAAACAGAGCTGCAGGGGTCAGGTACAGGCCAGGGTACGGGCAGGGCTCTGGCTGAGGGCCCTGCCCAAAGGGACACCCTCAGGTTAGCCCTTTGCTTTGCCTTCTGACAGTAGGTCACAACATGGTCAAAGGTCACACATTAATCCTAATTATTATAATCTTCTAACTACATAGGTTCTTAAAACACTTCAGTGTAGTTCAAAGTATGTGCGCGGGTGTGTGTGTGTGATTATATCGTATCTCTGTTACAATGTTACTGCTTTAGTTGTGCTGCAAGACGTTGAGTGTGTATTAGGGAAGGTTAGTTACCGGAGCTGGAGAGTGACTTATTCAGGCAAACTCTCAACAGCTCAACAACTGCCCTGTTACTGTAAAACCTTAATAAACCATGGTGAAGCAAAATGTCTTGTGCTTAAGACTCTACATGAAAGTTAAAATATATATGTTCAGTGCACATAGATATATAGTGTATATAGTTACATAGTGATGCATATCACACAAAAATCCACCACACTGTATGGGATTAGAACAATGCCACGTTATCCCATAGTCCAGCAAAAAATGCGATTCACATTCATGTATGCGCAGCTAATCAACGCCGTTGACCGGCTATGACAGCGTCTTTATGTGCTGATGTTTTAGCTAGCAAAGCAGCGTGGCCGATGTGGAGTGAAGCCACGTTAATGACAACGTGTACAACCATTGGAGATGTGAGCAGGACAGACGAAACAATTGACGGAAAAAGTGTGGACTTTATACCAGTTTTTAAATTGTGTTGATAGGCCACGAAAAACCAAAAGAACAACTTAAAAACAGCGTTTTGTAAGGAATGCGCTTGAAACTACTCTCCCCCTCTGAGCAACCCCCCTTTCCTATTGGTGGAAAAATGTATAATTTCGACCAATCAAAAAATTATATGACAAAATGGCATTTAGTTGTTTAGGAAGGGGGGACGTTTTGGGAGTGACGGCGGTGTTTTGAGATGTGAGAAATCTCTGACATTTAGCGCAAATCTTGTGTAGTTAGTGTGTAGTCTAGCCAATAGTTTTGTGTGTGTCAGAACAATGAGGCGACTGCTGAATGTTACAGGAATGATTCATCTCCTGTTGTCAGGCCTGCAGGTATCAGGCTGTTGTTCTCCTTTATCCCATAGTGGACAGAAATTATTTTTTGGAGTGGCATCAAATTTGATGCAAACACCTGATTGTTCTGTAAATAGTTTGAAATGTGTATTTAAAAACCGCCTTGGCTGCATTTTCAGGTAAACAGCTGCAAAAAACTTTGTTGTTTGCCAAAACTCAGTAACTTTTTTGAATAATATAATTAATTGCCCAACATTGGTCATTATATACTATATTTTGCAGACAGAGACACCAGGACTCTCTCCCAGACCACAGACTCAGACTCATAATACAAGTCAGAGCTTTATAAAAAAGAAAGTTGAGTTCAAATTATTTTTCCTTCCAATAGTGTTAACATACTACACAGGTCATGAACAAGATTTTTTTTGTTGTTGTAATTTTCATTGTAAGTGGGCTTAAGCACTTAATTAAAAGTAGTCAAACATAAACGTAAATGCTGTAATTTGATTATTTAATAAACCATGTAACTTGGATGGATTTGATGCTGGCGTGACCACAGTGCACACGTCTGATGTTGCTCACAGTGGTCCAAGGGATCGCTCAGGGAGTTTGTGTGTTCGCTCAGACACGTGAAAAATTAGAGGGAACATTGGTTGTGCATGTTTCTTCTTCTTCCTCCCAAATTGTTATTTGACTTATTTTGAAAAATTTGGTCAAGATCATTGAGCCTTTGCCTCAGATTTGATAACTGAAGACTCCACCCTTAAACTGATGTTGTTAGGTGACGGCTGTGTGCAAACAGGAATAGGACCCAAGATGCAGACTCCAGAGACAAACTTAAACCGAAACAGCTTTAATATTGAACTCAAACATAACATAACTGGAAAAAAGTCAAAATAAACTAACACCGGCAGACTGACAAAACACACAGCAAAATAAACGGTAGGTCGCGACACGGACACAGAGAAACACAGGGCTTAAATACACAGAGGGAGCAATCAGGGAATGAGAACAAAAAAAGTTTGTTTTTTTCAGCAGTAGACCTTTAATATAAACTGAAAAAAAGAAAAAGTCCATTCCTCCTTTGTTTTGGTTATAGCCGTGGGTAATTGTGGGCTTTTTATCACTTCCCAATGATACAGCTTCACCTCAGTTTCCTTTGTGAAGTTCTTGTCCGAGGTCATATCTGGTAAAAAATAAAATAAAATATCACAGCTGATATTGTGATCCTGCAGTCCAGTGGTCATATGGAGGACCACACATTTTCATTGTTTCTTCTCAGGGGTGCCACTCACAGCTTTGACTGTGAAAATCTGTACATTCCAGGCATAGTTGGTTTTTGCATCACAGGCTTCCCAGATTTTTCTGCCGTTTTTCCCTGGCTTACTGGGTATATATTGCCGGAAGGGGCATTTTCCTCAAAAAGTGGACAAGACGTTCATCCACTGTCACTGGCCCTGGGATGAACATCAGTGGAAGAAGCTGCACTCATCTCTCCCAGACATCCCTGATGGGAGCGAGCTTGTCAGACCTCGGTCTGGTCTCTCTGTTGTCAAATCTAAGGACTCTTGAATCAAAATGATATCAAATGTGTGAAGTGACATCGTTGCCCAGAAAATGTTTCTGCCTGTCGATGCATCCCATAGACGATCAGTGGCCTCATTGCAGCATCTGTACACTCCAGCAAGAAGAACACCAATGAAAGCATCCAGGTATTCCTCATCATGTCGCCATGGATTTTTTTTCCCTTCAAGGTTTATCATAGTAATGATGATTCTTTCTAGTGACAATGGCATAAATATCTTAAAACATCTCTTGATGTCACTGACTTTGGTCAGAGCAAACCTTGTGATTCCAGGGGTCATTTTGATGACATTTGCAGCAGCTGCCCTGCCATGTACAGCATGAGGTACTGAGCTCCAAAAGATCTTACCATTTTTGGACTTGAATCTTTCAGCAGGAGTAGCTTCAGCACCAGCGACCTCCACCTCTGATCAGATGTGTCTGTGTCTTCTGGATGATAGTCCACATTGCCTTCCTCCGTAGAAACCTGCCCATCTGAATCGCTATGCTGCTCTGTGTCCTCTCCTTCATTTTCACCAAAAATATGATCCTGAACTTAGCTCACTGTGAATCTTCTTCTCATTTTTTGTATGCTGCAAATTGTAAATGTGCACTCTGGAAGTCAAATGGCCACTCAAATAGTGAATTCACCTCACATGCCCGTGTTTATTTTGTTTTGTTTTTGTGCAGGTATACTGCAAAAAAACATGCAAAATAAGAATCCCCTAAAGCTCATATGATTAGGAAAGGCGCTTGCTGTAAGTGTTTTAGCTGACAGTGCACTTATGATTTCAGTTTTGGCTTTAATTATTGCTTTATACTCATAATATTATACCTGGGTCGAAACCGACCCTAACAACACAAAGGTCATAATTTCAGCTAGGGCATTTTATAATTTAATGAAAATATTTTTTTTTTGTTTTATTTTGTAGAAATAGAGGTTCCTGACAAAGTCAAAAAGCCTTGATACAATAAACAAATGTATGTGATTTTTTTATGCATTTGAAATTTAAAATGGGTCGGTGCCGACCCTAACACAAGAGGAGGGTTAATTTCAGTTGTTACAGATGGGACAGACATGACTGGGGGATAGGAAAGGGAGAAAGAAAGAGAGGAAGGAAAAGAAAAACAGAAGGGAAGAGGGACAGTGAGAAAGGGCACTTAAAAAGAGAAAGAAAAAAATCTCCTGGATCACCTGTTGAGAGAAAAAGAAGAGAAAACAATGAAAAAAAACAAAGCAATAAACTAAACACAACACCATCGCATTAATCTAGCTAAGTGTAAACAGCAGTAAATACTAAATACTGAATGTTGTTGTGCAGGACGCAGGACCGACAGCGCACAATGTGCTTTGAAGTAGCAGCCAACAGTGAACACCCGTGTGCACACCTGTGTGGATCAGCGCGCTTGTATTCAAAAGGTTTCCCCATGTAATGGTCTGCTAGAGGGTGTAGAGAGCCATAGCCCCGTCCCCCAGGGCATGAAGCAGGCATGGAGGAGATCCAGACCCCAGACATCCAGAGGCCCCAGAGTGCGAGAGCCCAAGGAGGACCACTGGAGGGGCATCCGTGCCACCCTCCTGGGAAGGGCTGAGGATCCCCAGACGAGAGGTCACCCAGTAGCCACGGAGCAGAAGCCAGAGGGGGCTGCATCAGCGTGCCCGCCAGCTCTGCCGGCAGCCAGCTGTGCCAGAGTGAACCAAGCCGCAGGCCCAGAGGCCCGAGGGTCCCCCGCACCCCGGAAGAGGCCTGACAGAGCAATAGGCGCCAGACCCCGCCAAGTAGCCACCGGGAATGAGCCGATACATACCTGAGTGCCCAGCCCCGGACACCAAGAACCACCAATGCACCGACCCCTGAGGGCATCAGTCACCAGCAGGGAGTGTGGTGAGGGGAGATAGGCTTTGGAGGGCCTGGGAGTTCCCAGAGAGGTGGAGTCTAAGACCCGACCTGACATATAAACACAGAAAACAGGCACATACAGACACAAACATGCATTCCCACCCTCATGCACACATATACAAACACTCAGCACTCACCCAACGTAAGGATAGACATAAATGGACATGTACACACAATCACACTCCCCAAATATACTCTATACCCCGGGTCCAGGTACCCTCGCCCCCAGAGGGGGAAACGGCACCTAGACCCTGATGTATTATATTAAAATCTGTGATTCTGAATTACACTTAGACACTGCAATAGCTCATTCAAATATTTAAGTTGCTTTTGAAGGTTACATAGTACATACCCAACTGAAATGAGGTTTACAAGTAGGAAAAGAGTTCACTACAAGTAGCATATTTGTTTAATATCATTGGAGGGAACATATAAGTTATGCTATGTATAAACAAACCTGTTAAGCCTGATTAATTACATAATGATGTGGAGGCAGGGAACTCACAGCACAAGCATACTCCTAACCTATTATAAGATTGTTTTGTATATTATTATATATAATGTATGTTGTTTTAATATCTAATGACAAAAAAAGAAACAAAATAAGATCACAGCGAGGCACATGTGGCGATATTTATTCATCAAAATAATATTATTAATTAAATAAACACAACATGTATTTTTTCACCCCCCAAAAATACATGTTCAAAGCACCACAACAGCACCCTGATAGTTCACAGACATGTCACATGGTATCAAACAGAAGTTGATAACTCGGCTCTGTAGAGTGGGTAATGTTGAATTCTCCCAATTCTTTGAATCTTTGGGCTGAAGGAGGAACAATACTCGGTGTATAAATGCTCAATCAACAATCATTTATTTCCATACAATTCAACATAAGAGCATTACAACGTCCGGACGGGAGAGATGCTACCAGAGGGTCAGGCACATGTCTCAAAATGGTGACGGGTTGCTCAGCTTTTTATAGTCTCTAGTGGCCCCCAGCTAGTCGTAAAAGCCAAAACATCACATTTTTTCTCTGTTACAGCGCCTAAGTTATGACCTCGGCAGTTGTTTCTCTGCTTTCTGTAAGGTGGGGGTGTGGAATGTGGTCTATCTATCTCCCCTGTCTTTAGACACAGAGTCTCCTGCTTACAACCTTCTCTTCATGATTCAACAATTAAGCATGTCAAGAAAACAGTGTAACACATTCCCAGCAGATCAAGGATACAGAGTGATGCACATTTATCTAATGAACTAATATGTGAATATGTTCTGTTAACTCAAAAGTATAATGAGAACTAAACTACATACAGCTCACACACTCTATATTAAAGGGTATAATGTGATCTACAGCAGTATTCTAATTCAACTACTTTGATTACATATATAAGGTAACATATAATAACAGAATAATCTAATAATTCCCCCTTTTGATCTCTGAAAGAGATCACTTACAACATGCACTCCAGGGTCGCAAGGTCCAAGTTTTCTTGATCCTGAGGCCCTCTGTCCCCCTTTAACGGGTGGACCATATGTGGGATGACCTCTGTGTTCACGCAGTTCAGATGCAAGCAAAGTTAGATTTACAACCATAACAGCAGTTACAGATGACTCTCCCATCACTCCCCAATTCTCCCACAGCTTTATTTTGGTGCTCCAGTTTTCCACTCCCATTTTAATGCCACCTTATACCTTTCAAATGTACTTAGACTAGAACCTCTGTCTAAGGAGCTTTTAACCTTTATTTTTATTGCTGCAGCTACCAGTGTCTTCCAGTTGGGTGATTCTCAGCTTCTTTCTTCGACCTCCGGGGTTAGACCACCCTTTAGTCATTGCACAGTTCTGGGGATTATTCTGCCCCGATTTCAAACAAAGATCTGTGTATTTTGGGGTCACCGGCGTGTCCCCCTTTTTGCCAAGAGCCTCTTGAACCTCGTTGGTCTGGTGTTCCTGGTTTTCGCCAACCCCTTCATGGTTATTGCTGTGTTTGTGGGATCCATCTTCTCCAGGAGCCCAAACGTCATGACACTTGACCCCAGTTGCTGTCTCGGCAGTCCCTACATCTGTCTCTGCTGTGAAGGGTCCTCACATCTCCGTGTCCCCGTCTGGTGTCTGTTCCTTTCTCTGCAAGAGACAGAAAACCAAAACACCTCTCTCCCTAGGCTTGATAATCTAATATTGTTATCCATTGTTCTTCTAATGATTCAAATTTGGTTTAAAATATTATGTTCAGGACTTATTCTAATCATAATCTATGTGTGTGTAAAAGAAATCAAAAATTAGTGAACCCTTTCTAAGTCTACCACATTATAAGCTTAAGTTTTACCATAGCTAATTTATTAAACACACAAATAAAGTCATAAAATGTTCATAAAACCATTGTTTGATGTTCGGACTCAACTTCCCCCTTTTTTGACACACTCCCATGTGTCAATTCATTGGAGCTAGACAATTAAAAGAGAAGGTTGGTGACATCATATCTCAGAAAGTATCAGAAATTCTTCTCTCGAGTACCGTTGCTCCAGCCTTGTCATCCCTGAGGATCTTCGATCCCGAAAATGTCCCTTCTCCTCATGTAATAAAGTCTGTCATCCTTCCATGCCCTGGTAACTGGTCCATCCAGAGCTGTAACATTTTGAAATGTACATACAACAAGCCAAACCACACCTTGGTCACACCAACCCTCTTCCGCCCCGAAGATGTCCAATGCCATCCTAGTATGGACTGTCAAAAGTGGCTTTAACGCTGACTATCCTGACAATCCATTTTATAACGTTTCCTGGTCAGATTTGCCAATCTCTGCACCAGGGTTTTAAACTTTTCGCCATTTCCATTAGTTGTTATTTTTATTTAGTTTCGACTCCAGATTTTCAATTTTTACCAGTTGTAATTAGTTTTTACCAATTCTTTGCTAGTTTAGTGTAGTTTTTATTTTCTGAAAATCCTTAGTTTCAATTTAGTTTTATTTGTGTTTTGCAAAAATTAAGTGTAACAAAATCTCAGTTCCATCATATCAGTCAAGCTCTTCTGGTTATCCTTGGGTGTTGAGACTAATAACTATTAACTCTTGCCGCACCGAGTGGTCCTAATTTTGGTTCAAGTGAATTGATAACCTTTTGAAGGCGATTGTTTCACACCTTTATTTAGATGTCCCAGTCCTGTTGTCTCGGGATACATCACGCTGCCTTATCTGGGGTTAGCTGTTTTCTGGGGATGCGGGTTGAGTGGGTGAGCTCTTCAAGGAGGGGGAGTGTGCTCCCCCTGATGAGGTCTTCTAGGTAAGCTAGGTTAGCCTTCTTGTGTGAGCTTTTCAAGTGCACTTTAAGGTTAGTGGGACTTTTAGTTTTATAAATGTCCCTCATGTCCCCCTGATGACCCAGTATTTCATTTTTGCACACTGTAGTACACATTTTAGTTTTTGCTTGTAGCTCGCATACTCTACTTGCCACTCCTCTAATTCCTGATGTTTCTTAGAGAGGGCAACAGTACCTTTAAAATTATATCACATGTGTGGGGGTGTGGCCTTGCCAATTGTTTTGCCCACCTTTTCAAAATGGCTGGCGTGCCCACAAGCACATTTCATGGAAAAAGAAAGGTAAGCTTGATATTTACATTTAAAATGTTTTGTTAAACTCAGATTTTTATTTTATTCTTTTTGCAAGTACCCCTCCTCGGTGGCGAGAAACTGTTGGTGTGGTCAAGTGGGTGCTCTAGAAACAAACGCTCAGGACAGAACAGTTATCAGTCATGTACTTCCTACAAATTTTGCATATGTTTTATTTCATATTGATCCTCTGAGTGTAATGGTACATTTTAATTTTAATTTATCCAAACTAAACACAATATTTTCTTTATTTACTTTGCTCTTGTTCTTTTTCAGTACCACATCCTATCAAATGTCCCTGTCGATTATATTCTACATTTAATAACTTACTATTTCAAGTGAGAACCTAACACATGTGGACCAATGTTTATTATTGCATATCTCTATTCTGAATGTGGCCAGTCATTCATAGGTATTGTTAAATTTTGGCGATTTTCCTCTATAAAATTTAATTGACTTTTTACAGTGGCCTGCTATGGTTAATAATAACATATTCCAGTCATGAGTGATATCAAAAGTCTTCTCCACTGTAGCATTTGGCATTCCCAATAATATAACATGATACCTTAATCAAAACACAGCTAATATAGCACAGTTTTCTTAATGCAAACATCAGTAACTCAAAATCAGCAACCAAAGTGTTAAGTCTGCAGTTCATACTCATCTGAAGCTACAGTCTCCTCCTCCAGTCTCTCTTATCCTCCTGCTCCTGCAAAAACAAAACAAACAAAACGAAGCATCCACCCTTCTCTTGTCCGCTGGGTGAATTGTTTATTGGCATTTACTAATCCTAAAGTGGGTGCAGTCATTGTCTCAGTATCAAGTCAGTCAAAACTTTTAGTCGTCAGTCCATCACAGTCCATTCACATGCATACCTCCATACACATTCATACCAGATGTTGCTGATAATGGAGTCTCACGCGCAACCTATTCGAGCCTCCATCACCAGCAAGATGACGTCATCATTTTAAAGGAAAACAATTCCTTGTTGTTTTTTGGGCCGGATTGACTCGGTGCAATCCTTTTAGACTCAGAACTTCTCAGTGTTCCCTATAAGTGAATTTCTCCCAAGCCAATTACAATCATGGAGAAGCACACTTTGCAACTGTTTTTGTAAGAATATTTCATAGCGCTTTAAATTTCAATCTTTCAGGCCTGGTTTAAAGAGCTGATTGTTAAATCATAAACTCACAAAATATCAACATATCACCACCGGTGGATCACACCTCTCAGATTTTCTTATCTCAGTGCACTGTAACAAAACGAAAACAGACATAACCAACAAAACACTAACAACAATAACACAAACTAGGGCCCGTTGCAGACATGTCCAAGCATAAAACTATCCCTCTCTCGCTTACGAGAAAGAACACAAGCCAAAGCTCACTGATAAAATCAAGCTAGCGCTAAACAAAACCAAACAATCAACCAGAAATTCACAGGAACATTTTGCTTCCTGCCGGGACAATATTGTGTGGGAATGAGAACCTCAGGTGCCGTAACACCTTTTGTTCCTCCTTGAATTAAAACTCAATCACAGAAAATGCCTTACTCCAACCTAAACTTACACTATTAATTCATCATTTTCACTCTGTGCCACTGTTCCTCATCAGGGCTGTGTGAAGCACAGCAAAGAATTCAGTCAAGGCCTTGAGCCATAAACAGACATCACGCACAGACATTGTTTTCATAACCAAACCGTTTTAGAGCTTATTCCTAAAATCTACATAAATGCCTTCTAGGTGACATATAACACATTCTAAGTAATCAATGGCTCCTCATAAAAATTATGCATTGGGATGTTTGTGTGCAGCATTTTGCATATCAGCATAAGCAAAGCATTCTTCATTGCATCAGCGTGTGTGTGTGTGTGTGTGTGTATGTGGATCACTTCTCAGTGAATCAGCATTCCAATGTGTGTGTGTGTATGTGTGTGTGTGTGTGTGTGTATATGTGTGTGTGTGTGTCATTTCTCACTCACTCAACGAGTGCACGTGTTCATGTGTGTATTTCACTTCATTCTGAATCTGTGTGTTTGGAGACGTGTGTGTGTGTGTGTGTGTGTGTGTGTGTGTGTGTGTGTGTGTGTGTGTGTGTGTGTGTGTGTTTGTTTCTCTTCATTCTGAGTCAGTGCATGTAGATGTGTGTGTTTGTGTGGGTGTTTGTGTTCATCACTTTCCTGTTCTGGTGTTCTGGGTAAACCACGGCCTGAAGCATGCCCTGGGGTCCTGCCCCCCTCCTTTTTCAGTTTGTTTGCGACCATTGCTGCTGCTGCTGCTCAAAATTCAGTCCGTCCTGGTTCTGACCCCAATTGGGGCAGTCCTTTCTCCAGTGTCGATGTTCACCGCAGGTGAAACCTGCATCTTCTTCTGTGTTTTTGTCCATTCTGAGGTGCCTTCTGTCCTCAGTTACTCCTCTTGTCTCGGTCACGCCCTTTTTCGCCACCCGATCATCCGTGTTGGTCCATCACTGTCCTGCACAGTGTGAATGCAAAGTTATCAAGGTCAGCATTCTTTCGCTCGGCCTTACTTTTCATTCGGGCTTGGCGGGCGTCTCGTCACAGCTCTGTCAGCTGACGCAGTCTGGGAATTTTCCCCCGTGTAGTGAAACGGGCCTTAGGTTTAGTGCTCTCCGTCTCGGCTGCATGAGATCACATTCCTGCAGGTCTGTTGACATTCTCAGGTCGTTGTTGTGGGTCCAGCTGTTGCAGCATTTGGTCAGTGTCACGTATGGGGGAGAGCAGGAGTCCAGTCAGCCTCGGCTTTCAGGGCCGGCAAAGCAGCCTGTAATTAAATATGTATAGAAAAAACAAAAACAAAACAAAACAAAAACAAACGAACAGGAAAATGTTGTTGTGTTGGCTGTGTTATTCAGAGGGGAGGCAATGGGGCCAGGCCCTGTGTCAGCCTTCTCTCCCCCTTTTTTGTTTTTTGTCTCCCGATATAATCAACTCCTAACCCACCAAGTTGACAGGACAACACCGGTATATGTTAAAATTCTTAAGATCATGTTTAAAAGCCCAAAAAAGGAACTTTCTTTCATTCAGTAATCACTTTTATTAATCAATCAACAGAAAACATGTCACAATTTGAATCTTTTAACCACTAAATTTGTTGTGTCTTGCCTGGTTGGTTAGACCAGTGTTCCTTTTTTTTTTTTTTAGTTAAATTGTTGTCCTGCAACCCAGAGGGTTTCTTTGTCAGTAATGTATAGACTTCATCATTTAAGTATGTTAATTTTTCTTTAACCTTGCTGGAAAATCTTCACGTGTTCATGAGTGTAAGCTGTTTCTTCATTGCGTGTATGTGCATTTGTATAAAAGCAGGTTAATTTTATCTTTTCTCAAACTAGGCGTTACCTTAAAAGGAGCCTTTCTCTCAGATTTCTCTGCTTGTGTGTGTTTTTGTTTCACCTTTTTGTTGTGATGCTCCGGACGCCTTCCCAACCTCCACAAGTCCGTTGGCCCCAATTTTATGTGTTAAAACTTCTCTTAATTTCTCCTCTAATTCTCTCCTCGCTGCTGTCTTTTTCACAGCTGCTGATTCGTGCTGGGTGTGGTTCCCATTACCTATAATTTTGCTTCGGCCGCTGTGCTTGTGGGGGCAGTTGGTCCAGGTCCGCAGCTTCCTGTATTAACACACTAAGAGATTTATTTAATTTCATTTTCATCACATGTTAAACAGATAAGCAGGCAACACGCCTACCTTGACAGCGTAAACTGTACGCCAGTCTCCCAACACATTCCTCTCTGTACTCCTCCATAATTCTCCACTGCACACCTCTTACTATCTCTCCTTTTTATTTTTATTACACCACAGAGTAATACACCCAATTATGCCCGTCTATCTCTATGTGGCTCCAAATTCCCTCTTTATTCTAATTTCACACTCGTCAGGGGACAGGCACACAACAATTTCAACCACTGAAACGAGGAATTCAACCTTTTTATATTTCTTTACTAATCTAGACTCAACGTTTGTTCGCAAAATGTGTCTTGTTCTAGTCCGGAATAAATGTGAACCCGTGATTACACGGCCGTTCCAGTGTTATTTCCGTAGCTATGCGGGGGCCCTCACCTCCCCAAGTCACCACCTCGGCACCCGGACGACGCCGGTCCTGGCCACGCGTCCACGGACAGGAGGGTCGCCACTCCTAGGGCAAAGTTCCACAGGTACACTAGGCATCAACCTTTGATTCTAAAATGTGTATTTGCTCTAATGTCCTCCTAATCAAACACATCAACCGTCACTGTCACTGTGTTCACGCTTCACACTTCACACAAAAAACACACTCAGAGCGCGCCTCACTCACACTCTCACTCAGTGCGCGCTTTACCCACAAGACAGCACCCAGAGCGCGCCTCGCAGCTTCACACACACTCTCACCCAGAGCGCGCCTTCACACTCACACACAACACTTTTCCTCAGCGGGAATTTTACACAGAAACCTCTGAGCTCAACTATTAGATCTTCTTAAAGCACACTGCACCATAGACCAAAATACCCCTTTCTCTGCGCTTATGACCGCCACCACGGGGCAAAGTCGCATCATAAAAGTGATGCTTGCATCCCCGAAGTTATACCTGACATCATAAACCAGGTGTTGCTATGTACTAAATTTTTACTTTGTATTATGACCGCAGCCCTTTATACTCGACTGACGCCACAAACCACCGTCAAAACCTCTATCCAATGTACTAAAACTAGCACCAACCACTACTGCACTTCACGGCCGCACCACCGGAACACGCCGTATCATAAACCAAACCTACGGACGTGTTTCGCTCTCGCGTTGCCAGCGTTCAACTGCACCGTGAAGCCAGCATCTGCTTGTCCTTAAATCAACTTCTATTTCATAGCCGGCAAAAGCCAGGACGTCACTGACACCATAAACAAAATAAACAAACCTCGACTTCAATGTACTGGACTAATGGCCGCGTCTTCAGAATAAATTCTAATGTATTATTGCTACAGAAGCCAGTATTAGACAAAATTAAATGTGGAAGGTAAAGTGGCTGCAACTAGCTCAACGTAGTATCTTATTAGTTTCTCGGTAGAAGCAGTTTACTGCAACTAGCTCAACGTAGTGTCTTATTAGTTTCTCGGTAGAAGCAGTTTATTTAACACACTGGAATTCAGCCTCAACTTATGTTGTTAGTATCTTGCGCCAAAAACCAGACACCGACAAATTTACTGTGAAAATACATGTGACTCAGTGAACAGATTAATTTGGAAAACCCAATATGCACATTTGGTATTTATAATACAACAGGCTGTGCTTACCTTTTTATTTTTGGACCGGTCCTCTGTTCACCTCGCCTCACGATCTCACCAAAGGTCAAATCTACACCTCCTCAGCACACCAAAGATCCGGGTCACACGGCACCAAGTTGTTGAATTCTCCCAATTCTTTGAATCTTTGGGCTGAAGGAGGGACAATACTCGGTGTATAAATGCTCAATCAACAATCATTTATTTCCATACAATTCAACAGTCAGAGCATTACAACGTCCGGACGGGAGAGATGCTACCAGAGGGTCAGGCACATGTCTCAAAATGGTGACGGGTTGCTCAGCTTTTTATAGTCTCTAGTGGCCCCCAGCTAGTCGTAAAAGCCAAAACATCACATTTTTTCTCTGTTACAGCGCCTAAGTTATGACCTCGGCAGTTGTTTCTCTGCTTTCTGTAAGGTGGGGGTGTGGAATGTGGTCTATCTATCTCCCCTGTCTTTAGACACAGAGTCTCCTGCTTACAACCTTCTCTTCATGATTCAACAATTAAGCATGTCAAGAAAACAGTGTAACACATTCCCAGCAGATCAAGGATACAGAGTGATGCACATTTATCTAATGAACTAATATGTGAATATGTTCTGTTAACTCAAAAGTATAATGAGAACTAAACTACATACAGCTCACACACTCTATATTAAAGGGTATAATGTGATCTACAGCAGTATTCTAATTCAACTACTTTGATTACATATATAAGGTAACATATAATAACAGAATAATCTAATAGTAATCATAATGAAGCAGTTCATTTCAAGCTGTAGATGCAAGATGCTCTTCATATTTGTGGCCACCAGATATCACCAACAAGCTTTGAGTATGAATTGTTTTTCAAAACAACTTTCAGAAAGATTAATTTGGTCACTGATAACCCTGAGTCTCTTATCAGTGTGCATTCAGTCCTGAACTGCCACTGATATTTTAGGTAACACCTACCATGTGAACGCTTTTTGAACACTGGAAAGAGAGATATAGTTTCAGTTTGAGTGTTTTATAACAGGCTCAGCAATGGTATTCTCTAGAAAAAGTCAGCATAACGAAAATAAACTACACCTAAACTTGGTTTATATCTGACCCAGATAGACTGCAGGTCATAACTTCTTACATGAAGTTCAGTTCACCTGACACTCGGACCTGATGCAATATGCAATCAAGGTCAACCGACCCTGTGTTCGTTGTGCTCCGTGTTTATCTGATAAATACACCAAGGAATGTGCAGCAATGAACGTTAGAAACTGATCAGACAGGTTCGCAGTGACTCGTTAATCATTGTCTCAGTTTTTGTTTCCTGCTCAGCTCCAGTAAGCCACTTCACTTTAACAGCGGCAGTTTGGATCACTGTGTCGAAGTCTGGGGTCTTTATCTGTGGTAAGTCTTTGTGTTTATTTGTTTGTTTGGTTTTTGAGTCAGAGAACAAACAAACATGAATGTTATAACAAAACACAAAAATTTGTTGTGAAAAACAAAAGGATTTTATTTCTAGATGCTACTGAACAAACTCTGAATAAAGTCACTGTTTTTCTCTGTCAAACTGTGAGCACATACAAGATAACAAATGTCTGTCAGTTGTTAAAACCTTACACAAAGCTCCAAATGTAGCAGCAAAGTGTGTGAAAAGCTGTATTTATGTTTATAAAGAACTGTTCTTGGAGGCTCCAAGAACAAGACTTTGTCCCATCGAGGTGACTTAAAAGAAACTCTGAGCTTTCAGTTGTAGGTACTTATGTGCCTATAAGTTACACTGCTATGGAGCAGGTCATAGTCTAAGCTGATCTGTGTTCCTGGTGAGTGTTTGATGGGTCACCTCCAGTCTTGGCTGAGCCTTTGTGCTTTTCTTTAATGTATTTGCCAAATAGAGATAAAACACAGAGCTGACCTCAGCAGCAGGTTTCTCAGATTGTCTTAAGATAGCTACATAACCACAGGCTGCTGGTTATTCATCTGCTGTTTACAGAGTGGGTGGAGTCAACTCACATGAATTGTTTCAGTTTCTTCTTTGAAAATGACTGCTTGATACAAACTCAGGAGCCAGCTGTCTGAAATGACTGAAAATGAAGCACTTTTACTAAGGTTACGTAAAATAAACGTATGTACCTGTCTTTGTTGAACTGTGACAATCATCAGTTAACACAACTTTGCAGCTGTTTGGGGCAGAGTCCGTTTCCTCCTCAGAAAAAAAAAGTGGGCGTTTGGTTGATTTTAAGCTTTAGAGTCATCAGGTTTGTTCTGCACTCTGTCAATCAAACCTAGAGAGCTCACTTTTCTACTTTTAAAGGAAAATACTATCACAGCTGGAAGAGAGGGTGCACTAGCCCAAAGACTCATGGTTCACCCTGAAAAAAAACCCAGCAACAACTACAAAAACGATTATCCTGATGATAACCATTGTGATGTATACATAATAATCAGTGAGTTATATCCTTAAGAATGCTTAAAACACAAGTGGACTTTTAATTTATGAACGTGACCCCTCTTATTTGACAAAAATAATATTGTGACAAATATTTTCTCACATTGTTTCAACAAATCATAAAGTACTGCACAAATTACATATTACACAAATTATAGCATCCAAAAAATGGTGATATAGAAACAGCTCTCATTATGAAAGAGATTAAACAACTATTTGCTTGCATTGTAAAACTGATTTCAGGGCTGACTTCAAAAAGTCTAAAAACACATTTTGAATAATAATTTACAATAATTATTGAAAAGGGGAGAATATCAGGTGGAGGCTGCAGGTGCCAAAAAGGTAACCAAAAAAAAAAAATACTGACAAAATTATATTTACACGTTTTAAAACAAACATTTTTCTTGTTCTTTTTCAGATTTTCAGAACAGCTTTATATTGAGAATGCCTCACTTTTGCAGTCAGGTGTCACTGCCCTCTGTGGCCTGTAAGACAGAATAAAATATTCTAAAATAAACAGGCACATATTTTTCACATAGCTTAAAACCCAGGCTTTCGTTAGTAAGCAAGATTTACTCAAGAGTTAATAGACATGTACATAACTTCACTCGCACCCTTACAACAGTACTAGTTTTTATCCACTACAGACTAATACAATATCTGTTTTAGGCCTGAATGTACTATGCATGGCAGCCACTGTAAATTAAATGCATTTCTCAGAATGAAAGAGGCTAACTTTCAATATAAGGAGGATACATAATGTTTAAAAGTCTTAAGCCACAACTAATTTCTTTATATTTTACTTGGGACATTAGAAATAAGTGCAGCAATTTCTTGAAATATGTAGTGTAGAACCACAAGAATTCCAAACCACTGACAAGCACCTGGGGGAGCCACATCAGCAGTATTAGCAGTCCTTTCTTGAAGGAGTGGTTAATTTTCACTTTGTACTTCTAATTCAAATGAGTAATTATAAAGTTAAAGGTATTCAAGATGAATTTTTAGGTGTTTCATTAGTGATGACAACTAACCCCTGGGATTGATATACAGGGATGTTATACTATAACAATTGTTTACAGTTAGTAGGAAAGGCCAAAGACCAGTAGTCTTACAATGGATGGCGGAATAAATATCTTCCTTGACTGTGAAGTCTGGGCCTTCACCTCCTCTAGAATTTACTGCAAAGTCTGATTCTGCTAAAAAACAAGAAGATTACATGGTTTACTTTAGTGGAGAAATGATACAGCAATCTGAAAACATTCCTATAAAAATATTTCAATAACATAAAATGATTAGGACTGCATTAGGAACTTTTGATTTCACTGGCATTTCAGTTTAACATCTTTAGTGACAGGATAAAGTTAAAGTTATTATCTTACAGTGGCTCTAAAGAGCAGTCAGTGGGCTGGTATGACAATATTGTAATTACTGGAAAAAAATTCTATATGCATTCAAAATACTAACCCAGCTGGCAACTGTGTTGGGCCCCACGTATGGTTAAAGTGGAGTACACAAGTTCATCTGAATCATCTGAAGAAGAAAAAAAAAACAGCTGTATATAACATAACCAGTTATAAATACTGATATTACCGACTTAACTTGTGCTTTTTCTGTCTGTGGATTTATGCTGTGGTTTGACATAAGACATGTTCAGATTAGCACAAACACCAGATGGGTGGAAAACAAAACCATGAATATAACACATCGAGAGGAGGTAAAAATATGTATGCAGCACATCTCAAACATTACATGATGACACTTCAGCTTCCAAATTTGACTCAAATGATTCTAGAAGGTTAACCTGTTATAAATATTTAAAATATTTTAGTCTCTCAAATGAAGTGGCGCTTGTTAAAAAAAAGTGTTAATTCAGACATTTTGTGATTATCACACTGAGCTAAAGAGCAATTTAAATAAAATATCAAGTAAACTTCGATCTATCAACTATCAAATACTCTGCTTTGTGGCAACATATATAACAGAATAAAAAGAACCATGTCTTTCTAGCAATTGAAAAAAAAAATATATCAGTTGACACAATGACACTATTATGCTGCAAATCACTCACCTGCTTGATTGGCTTCAGCAGAGTGTGATGTCCTTGTTAGTATCCTTTGGAAAGGCCATGAACAGAAAAGCAGAAATCCTGACATGAATAAAAGACAAAGGGAAAGAAGATGAATTCAAATTTAGCTTTCTTCTTTAATACAAAATTAGATAAAAAAGAAAACTGAAAGCCATTTCCTGGTTAATGTTTTGGTCGATCATTAACATAATCATAAAGAACACGGTTTATCAGAAAAACTACAAAAGTTAAAAAACCTTTTTAAGTGTTAAGTCAATAAAGCAGTGAATTACAAATAAGTAATCTATTCCAGAATTTTAGACTCAAATCCAGTACTAGACTGCTACACGTTTCATACGTTGTGTTTCTTTGAGAGTCTTTTGCCTACAGTTGATAAAAGTGGCAGTCATTTTTACCTCTGCCTTTCCCTGTATGAAGAAATCGACCCAGCGCAGTCACCAGTATCATGATAAAAATGATGATGGCAGTCCAAAGCAGGGCGATGACATATTTGTCGTCAGAACCAGGACGGTGAGTCTCTTCATGAGGCAACGCTACAAATAGAATGTTTTTGTAGTTGAAAATTATGCATATCATAATAAATGAATAAAAAAATATGCAACAGTTATTGTTTAATGAGCACTTTTAAATTAAATTTGTGCCAATTAATATAAAGCATTCTCTCAGTTTTCACACGCCTTCTTTTTTTTTTCCTTCTGTAGTGAAAAAAAGAAAGCTGAACTTTTCTTCCAAGTTTCAAATTACTGGATCTGATCATGTGCCTATACATTTATATTACTTTGCTTAAACCTTAATAATGAGGTATTTTGATTGAAGGATGTGTTGATATTATGACTCACCTTTCATGGCCAGCCAACTTCCCAGTGAATATCCAACATGAGGGATGCTGCACTTGTAAAGGCCTTCATTGAGCTTGGAAAAATTGTTAATTTTTATGTTTTCTACAGCTACTTGTTCTAACTTGATGTCATCTTTGTAGAAAAATGCAAAGTTAGTAGAAGATGTCTTATTTCTGCAGAGAAGAGTAACACTGCTGCCTTCAGGTATAGCAAGAGTCAGACTGTCCAGGATCACAGAACCACCTGAGCAACATGTTTAAAACAAAGAATCACTTGTTTAAAAAATTACAGAAACATGTTTGTTATGTGGATTCCTGGTGTTAATATATTGATTGATTGATTGATTGATTGATTGATTGATTGATAGATAATACTTTATTCATCCCACGGGAAATTGGGTTAAGGCTGCCAACCGTGCCAGTGCCATCTTACCCTTCCGACCAGACATACATTACACAAACATCACATGGCGTTGACAGGTCAGAGAGTTATAACAATGGAAAATGCACAACATGACGAAAGATGAGGAGAAAAAAAACTCCCCCCCAGACTGAGCTCCAACAGGGAGATCAGTTTGAGAACAGAAAAAACACCTCAGCACATGAATCATCACATCTCACAACATAGAAGACATAAGCTTCGAAGGCATTTAGAGGGCATGGGGGGGGGGGGGGGGGGGGGGGTGTGAGTGCAGGTCTGTGTCAGTGTGCATGCGTATGACAACAATCCTGTTATCATGGAAGAATATTTGTTGTTCCAGTCAGCTTCGACCTTGGTAGGCCTTCAGCTGGTGCCAGTGGGATAGAGTGAAGATGGTGAATGTTTGGGTTTAGTGCAATTGGGCTAATGTCCATCACTGGTCACCAATTCTCTCAATTCCCATTGTTCTTCTCCAAGATCTTATCCATATTGCTGAGTAATATGAATACTCACAGCCCTGCCAATCGTCTATCATGTCGGCCAGCCTTGTGGGATTTTGAACAGCTGAAGCTGTACTTCGATAAGCCAGAACCCTGTTATTGTAGATGTCGTTCAATGTCCTCCATTGACAGTGTCGCCAGACACACAACGCAACTGACCATCGAGTATCTGGCAGCAAACGTCTCCACGGGACAGTTGGGCTCTCTCAAGCCCAGGAAGGTGTCAATTCCATTACGCGACCAGTTGATCAAATCCATAATTCTTTAGCTTTTAGAGAACAAGACTGAGAAACTCTTTGAGGGTTAGTGAATAAGCGAGACTATACAAAAGACATGAGAAGCCAAGCAGGAAAGATAAGGGGGAGAGAAGGAGAAAAGTGCGACCGCCTCCGTCAAGAGCCGATTACGGCTCTGGAAAGATTATGTAAAATTCTAGTTTGATAAAGAGAAAAATACACTTTACTAATATGCACAATACAGGGTTCAAAAACATCCAGATAATACTCTTAACTGGCAGAAGGCACACATGATGCAAGTAACTGCGTGCTCTTTTCATAAATAAACACACATATATAAATATATAAATACATGAATAAGTAAAAAGCAAATTGATTTGCAGTATAAATCAGATTTAATACACATACCGGTGACTGTGATGTTGATAGTATTACTTCTCTTTCCTCCTTTGGCCCCACACCAGTACTCTCCACTGTCTCCTTGATAGACTTTATCAAACACACAGGAGGACCCTGATGATGTCTTCTTTGTTATACATGCTGGATTAAATGTTTCATTATTTCTAAACCCTCTCAGCTGAGTGGAGCCATCACAATGCAAAGACACAGATTCATACTCAAAGTGCTGCAGTCTGTTTGGTGTAACACGAGGGATAGCTGCATCTGAAATTAAGAATTTATTTGTTACCTATTGACTTGTTAAAACAGAAACTGTGTAAATGCTTTTTTCTTTCTTTTTTTAAAACTAAAATGCCTTCTAAGATAATTTAGTAATTCAACATTAAGAAATCACTTCACCTTAAAGTCAACAGTTAAATTTATCAATAAGAAATGCAAAATGGAAGAGCCTGATATTTTAGGCACATACAGAACACGTTTTAGCTAGTTTGTTGTTTATAAAACAAGAATGAATGAGTTCTAAATAAATTATTACACAAAAAATAAACTCACCCTCATCCCAAGTGCAGCTTTTCTGAACTTGTGTTCCCAGCAGAATAAATTCAACCATCACTTGAAAAACAAAGAAAAAATAAGTCCTTAATGTTTTTCCTTACAAATAATCTATAACTAATATATAAACTCATACAAAAAAATGAGACTTAGTACTTACTTATCCTGAAGCACAGACTTGTGACTGCCATGTTGCCTACTTGACTCAGTGTTAGACTGAAATACATTTGAAGTATTTGAGGCCTTCCTCTTCCTGTGCAGAGTTAGAGACACACTCATTGTGGCCTCAGTCTATAAACAACCACTGCTGGGGTTTATGCCGTCCTTTCCCTTTAAATACTTACTCTACTTAAGTAGTAGTAAGAGTTTATTCATAGTGCATATCACAGACATAACAATCACAATGTGCTGAACAACAATCACAACACAATATAAACAAAGAAACATATTAAAAACAAAATTTAAGGTGAATACAAATAACAAAAGAATGTTAGCAGAAGGCCTGATTAAACAAAAAAGTTTGTAACTGTTTATTGTTTTAGCAGTGTCAGCTAATCGGAGTTGGAGCGGTAAACTGTTCCAGAGCCTTGGTGCCACAGATTGAAAAGCTATGTCCCCCTTAGTCTTCAGTCTTGTACGAGGCTAATAGATTATGAGCTTGTAAGGGAAGACTGCAAGCAGCAGTGTGTTGGACAAGAAGTTGAGATAAATAATATGGAATTGTTCCTTTAGTGCTCTGTATGGAAGTGTGAAAATTTTATAACTATTTCTAAAATCAATTGGGAGCCAATTTAAAGAAAATAAAATACAGGCAATGTGAGCTTGCTTCCCAAAGTATGTCAGGAATCTGGTTGAAGCATTCTGTATTGCTTAGAGGCGTGACAGATTATTGTAATGTAGTGATGTGTCACAAACGAAATGGCTCTTAGAGCCGGATCTTTGACGTGAATGACGCGACCTGGCTAATTATCATGAGCTGTGTTTTTTTTTTTCTTCTTTCTCTCACCCTCTCTCTCGCACTTTTTACGGTTCACTCCACACGCGAGCCTTGTGCTTTGCGCAGGTCCATATGATAGAGAATGTGCATCTTCTTTATGTTTTCATATTTTAATTTATATTTAATTGTGTTGTGGTTTTGTGTTGTTTCACTTTAAATTAAAAGTTGAACTGTGAATAGTTGGTTTTTGTATTACAGTGGAACCCCGACTTACGAAATTAATCCGTTACCGAGGGTCTTTTGTAAGTCGAAAATTTTCATAAGTCGAAGCACCCATTGCGGGTTTTGAGTGAGGGGATGCTGAACAATAGGCTATAAGCTAATTGCTAACTAGAACAACATTACGTCGTTCAAGTGGAACAGCAAAGCGCAAGTACGGTATTTGTAAGTCGGGGTTCCACTGTATATGATTTATTTATTACATTTTATGTGGAGTGAATAAATAAAAGCATATTTACGGTGGCCCCTAGAGACAAAACACGTACAAACTCCAAAACATGTACAAACCCTGAAGCACGTAAAAACTCCAAAACACCTACAAAACACAACAGAAGTGCTCCCGGATGCTAGGCGCAGTGTTGAGCTTTTTTTTACCTAGTGCATAATTTTATATTATTGTAAACAGTGATGGGAATAACGGCATTACAAGTAACGGCGTTATTTTTTTCAGTAACGAGTAATCTAACTAATTTCCTATCGTTACAACGCTGTTACAGTTACTAACAAGAAAATGTGGTCCGTTACTATTTCTCAACAAACAGACGGTTGAAGCTGTGATCAGTTTATCGCATCTTATATCAGTTGCACGGAAGTAGCTGATTATGTAAGTGGTCTGGACGCTACAGCTTTAAGCAGCTGCGCACACTCCCGCGGACGGTAATCCCGATCACTGTCTAGCACACCACCTGGAGCTGAGGGGGAAAAACAATCGCATGATTGCTGCTGTTTGACTGAGGAAGAATGAAGTAGCCGTGATAAGCCAATCACATGACCACTTAAAGACAAAGCAACAAGGTGATATATACCAGTTTATAAATTGTGTTGATAGGCCACGTAAAACCAGAGTCATGATAAACAATATAATATAAACGGCGTTTTTTCCTCAATAGTTTTGTCACGTTTACTGTCTAAGGACAGAGCTAGCAAGCACTCTCTGCTTATGACCCAAAACAAAACAAAAACAAGGGAAGTTTTAGGAGTGACAGCGTGAGAGAGTTTTGAGATGTGAGAGATTTGTGAGGTTTAGCATGTTTGGGGTGTGTAGTTAATGTGTGGTGTTGTGGATAGTTTTGTGTTGTGTGTCAGAACAATGAGGCAACTGCTGTCTCCAGGTAGAAAAAGGAGTGATACACCTGCTGCTGTCAGGCCTGCAGGTATCAGGCTGAGATGTTCTCCTTTATAGTGGACAGAAATTGTGTTTTTGGAGTGGCACAAATAATTTGTGTGTACACCTGATTGTTCTGTAAATAGTTTGAAATGGTTATTTAAAAAAGGTAAATGGATGCAAATAACTTTGTTGTTTGCAAAACTTGTGCATAGGATTTTAAAATTGATAATTTATATTTGCATTTAAAGTTATGAAATATTATTCATTAAACATGTTTGTGGTTGTTACAGTAAAAAATATAACTTTTTCTACTCGGATTTTATGGTTTTTGTCTGATTTTAGATCAATTGTGTTAATACAGTATGTCAAAATGAAAACATAAATTCAGACATGTGAGGTTGCATTTTGTCCAAAACTCAAACGGGGCAGTGGCGGAAGAACGCAGAGTGGCAGAGTTTGAAATATTACTATTTCTTGATCACAAAATACTTTTAAGATATTTTCAGGTGAGAACGTTGCTGTGCAAACTTCAAATATCTGCTCGATTTTTCAAGACATCACATATTTGCAAAAGTGCTCTAATGTTTCGGGAGATGCCTGTTACCCACCAGCTTAAACGTGCTGCTGTTGTTTAGCGCAACATCCACTGGGTTCCTCTTTCTAGCACAAAGTGGACAATAAACAAACAAGAGAAAATAGCTTATCATTTGCTGATATACACTGTCTTGCACAGCCATCAGCTGTGCAGTCAGCTGTTGGTTAACAGGCATCTCCAAAAACATTAGAGCCCTTCTGCAAGTATGTGATGTCTTGATAAATTGAGCAGACATTTGCAAATGCCAACAACTGAGCGAGAGGGGCTGTTATTGTGTGTGAATATGGATAATCACAAATACTCAAATACATTTCTGGCATGCAGAATTGAATTTTGTTCTCTCAAATTAAACTTTTTGCTCAAAATAATTTTTTGCTCAACATGCAACATTTGTGCTTTTAAATCTTTTGTTTTTTTTACGTGCGCTCAGAATAGAGGCACTAAAATAATGCTATAATGTCTTAAGTGTAAATGCATGAATAATGTCTTCTACTTCAGAGGAGAAGACTAAAGAAATTTAGAAATGTTCCTTAAATGAAAGAGACAGGAAGATCGATTTTATATGTGAGTCCTAGGTCAAGGAGTAATCAGATGCTATACCAAGATTATTACCACTTGTCTTTGCAGATAAGCAAAAAGAAGCAATCACTTGACTGATCCTTGAGTGTATATCGGGTAGAGCTATAATCATGGTTTCGGTGTTGTCAGAGTTTAAAACAAGGGAATTTTTTGGTAGCTGGTCACTAATCCAGCAACAACCCTAACCCTAATCCAAACAATGAAGTAGGTTGAACTGCCTATCCTAGCCTGTCCTAGCTGGACAACCCCACTGGTGAGGTTTAAAAGACATGTACAATTAAATGTCATTACCATAAAATGGTCAAACAGAGAAAAGAGAAGGATTAAATGATGCCGGTTTCATGAAGCATGTCAAATGAGAATAATAATGGACCTAGGATTGAACTCTGAGGGACCTCACAGGTCAAACAAGCAGGGTAGGAGGAGAAGCTGTTCACCCTAATAGAGAATGTCCTTCCAGATAAATAGGAGAAACGCCATTCAAGGGCTGAACCAGAAACACCAGTCAAAACCTTAAGCCTATTAAGTAAAGTATTATAATTGACTGTATCAAAGGCACCCATGAGCAGTGTTGTTCAAGTTATTTGAAAATAGTAATTAGTTACTAATTATCAATTACTTCTTAAAGAAAGTAATCTGGTTACTTTACTGATTAATTATTTTCAAAAGTAATTAGTTACTTTATTACTATTGCTGTTGTGCACGGGAGGAACCGTCTCTGCTCAAGCCCGTAGACAGCATGCAGAGGGACCTGATTTGCCCGAGCTGGAGGGCAGCATGCCAGAGGGGCTTGCCTAGCCCATGTTGGAGTCACCATTCCACCCCATCCAACGGCGTGCTCACCAGAAGGGAGAACTGCTTCGTTTCTGCCAGGGGTGAGCACGTTGTGTGGTCCTGCATGCCGGCCACCTGCCAAGCCACCTGTGAGTTTTGGCTTACGTCCTCTTCTGCTGCACCGCTAAACTTTCCTTTTCAACATTGTCAGTGGACACACAGTGCCCCCCCCCCCCCCCCCCACACACTGATCTTCATGGCCAATTCATGGCCTCCCTAGTGGTCTGAGGGTATGCCAGAATCTCTTTTTCAAAAGTCTTTTTCAATGGCCTCTATGAACTCCTCCCACACCCGAGTTTTTGCTTCAGCCTGCCTATCAGCTGGCTCCGAAGTGCACAAGCTAACCAAGCCCAATAGGAATGCTAAGTGAATTAGGTTGTTTTTAACATAAGAAGATAGGAATACTGCTCGTCTCCAATGTATAGTTATCCTAAAAATATAGCTGTCACCTTGTGATACATATATGGTATGCCAATCTGACAATGTATGATGAGTGGCACTTGCATTCGTGCTCCGCTTTCTCTGGCAAGATTTCAGAGACGTACCTGAATGGCAGCAACTGAGATATGCTGAGGTCCATCCTGTTCTCTGGTGGCGGGGGAAAAACAAACCCTTTTGCTGAGTCGGGAAACGATCCATGTCAAATTTGATCGCCCGTAGTGGATGGCAATTATATGTCTGCAACGATGTGACACCGGACATAAATGTAAAAGCAATACTGATTAAACATTTTCAAATAAACAATCACATAGACAGAGCAAGAGACAGAACCAGGTCAAACATAGGTGCCATATATTCGTCTCAAGAACTGGCTTTGAGTCAAGATTTGAAAATGATGAGGTTAAAGTTTTATTCCAATAATTGATGTACCGACAAAAAGACAAATGTAAGCTACTGTGACATGACCAATTAGTTTCTTTCATTTTGGGCCCCCCATGTTTAGCTTTTGAGCTGTGGATAAGAAGCTTAAATGGAAAGTTCAAAATGGTGACTTCTCTCTAATGCCACACTTTCTAATGCCAGGATTCTGTCATCTAATGCTAACAAACCGTGTTTAGAAATTCATATCCGTGAATTGTTACCATACTATGCCAAAAAGAAAAAACATACTAACACTGAACTATAAAACTGATGCACAGACTTTGTGATTGTACTGTAACTTTAATGCAGCATTATCAGCAATATATTATTATTGCAAATAATTTAATGAAAAGTTAACCAAGATCAAAAACACTGTAGGCAAAACAAATTAAGGTAAAGGCCAGCCGACAGCTTTTTGCTAAAAGTAGCTTTCACTGGCACACCAGTCAACTAAAGGTCACTTATTTAGCTCTGAATTCAAATAAAATTAAACTATGTACTCCACCTACATCATGTTGATGTTACCTTCCACCACTACAATAAAGACAAGAAATGAACAGCAACTGTACAACAGAGAGTTCTCTTATTTCAAATTTTCAATTTCAGCCCCTCAAGTTAATTCACCTGCCGTTTTACCCCTGCACTATTATAGCAGACTTAACAACAACTCCATGAGAGCTCATAAGGTGGAAAGACAGCAAAGAAACTGTCTTGTTGTTCATGTGAATTCTTGATGTAGTTCTATTTGTTTTATAACAGTAATCAGTTACCTCGCAACAGGCTCTAGGTTCTTGAGTAAGATTTTACAGACACATATATACCCTGGATGTTTCAGGGTGACTTAGCAATGATTTACTAAGTCAGATTGTGTGTTCTTTTAAAATGAGTGCCACTGCAGCAGGTATGTTGTATTTTTATTTAAAAAAATTTCATGTCTAATTTATATCTTACCAAATATCTTGTCTAAAGTACCATCTAATACAAAATACATCTAATACATCTTCTAGTACTGAGTACCAGGCATTCGAATTGAATGTGAAATTATGAAACTGACTTGGCCATATGTTATTGTTTTATTAGTGACTATTTCTTTGAATTATTCTTTTTTTTTTTTCATTTCAGAGCTGAATAATTCATCAGATGGCTGGACTCTCCTTTTATTCTCTCAGTAACTGCATTCTGCATGTCCTTCTTGTACATTATTGTAGGTAACCTCTAATATAAGATCACAATTATTATTTGTGTGTGCGTCTTTAATTAGTGGCTCAAATTGTCTTGTTTAAATGGCACATATACATTTTTCATTACTTTTTTTTTCTTAAGAGGTGTAATTTTGGTAACTATATTTAAATAATGTATCTACATTGTAACTAAATGTGACATCATTAAATTACTGATGATGATGAAAAATATGCAGAGGTTAATTTTTCCAAAGAATTAACATATTTGTTGTAAAGTATTAAAGTATTTTGAAAATTAAAATGTCAGCATAAATAAATTAATTATCTGATCTTTTCTTCTCAGGTCAGTCTCGGTTGATTGGTCCAAATCAGCCAATTACTGCAACAGCTGGAGAAGACATCACTTTGCCATGTCACCTGGTACCTGGAGAAAATGTTGCTGCGATGACTTTGGAGTGGACAAGACCTGACCTGGACCCCAGATTTGTGTTTCTGTGGCGTGCAGGTCAGGACCTCATAAATATGAAAAACCCCTCCTACAAAGGTCGATCATCATTGTTCACTGATGAGCTGAAACATGGAAACATTTCACTGAAACTATCCAAAGTAAAACCTGCAGATGAGGGCAGATACAGATGTCACATCCCAGACAAGAATGAAGAAGCTTTTATTGATCTTGTGGTCGGTAAGTGAACGAATTATATACATTGTGAGTACAAAGTGCAGTTAAATTAGGTTGAATCAACACAGTTTTGAGTTATTGATTGTTACTAAAGCTGGGAAATGAATTATAATTATTATATGAAAATATTTACAATATGATTATTGACCAAATAAAAAAAAATCTGAATTATCATTAAAAAATGAGGCAGCGCGAATGAAGTTTGTATCAGATATCCATTATTCAAATATTATCTTTACATTTGGGCAAATATATTTTTATTGATTTGTATTACTGATCAGTATTTTAAATTGTACATTTCAACCAGCATCGAGTGCTGTTTCCTCACCTGTCATCAGCTTAGAAGGGATTGACAGAGACAAGACAGGAGTGATGTTAGAGTGTAAATCTGAAGGTTGGCACCCAGAGCCTGAGCTGCTGTGGTTGGACGGTGAGGGAAACCTCCTCTCTGCTGGACCTACAGAGACCCTCAGAGGTCCTGATGACCTCTATACTGTCAGCAGCAGAGTGACTGTGGAGAAGAGACACAGCAACAACATCACCTGCAGAGTCCAACAGAAGCAAATCAGCAAGAGCAGAGAGACACACAAACATGTTCCAGGTAAATATCGTTTATAAAATGTATGATATGCTTAATTTCAGCCTAAATCAAAATCTGTTGAAATAACATGTAATTCTGTGTTTATTGTTTCAGATGAATTCTTTGAGCTCACATCCTGTTCTGCTGCTCCCATTGTTATTGGTTTGGCTGTTAGTTTGGCTGTAAGCATCATCTTGATTTTGATTGGAGTCTTTTTCATCTGGAGACAAAACAAAACAAGTAAGACACAAATTGATTCACCATGCTGTCTAAATTAATATCTCAAGTTATTCTAACAGGTTTTGAAGCAAAGTGTAAATTACACTTATTTTTTATAAGCAGCTAAACATCATTGTGTGTTATGAGATAAGGCACGATATATGCACTTCATCATTTAGTTTAAAATGAGATGATTATATGCTGCGTTATCATTTTAGCTCAAGAGAACATCATATTGTAATCTTGTCTATGCTTTTAACAGATGTCAGGAGAGCTCACTGTGATGCATGTAAAGAACAAGAAACAGCAAACCGCCCTGAAAGTGACAAAACTGAAAGAGACCAAGAGCAAGATAAGCTCATGTCACAGGACATCGTTGCAGTGAGTGATATGAACGAAACACAAGAAAATGAACAGACAGAAAATTTTGAAAAATAAGCAGGATATTACATGTATATGGGGAAGAAAGAGTGTGAGTGGAAAGAAAAGAGAGAAAATGAAAATGGCACAAATAAAAAGAATATATGAATAGCATGTCCAGGGTTAGCTAACAGTGAAATAAATCTTTTAGAGCAATTATACATGACAGAGAAATAGTTACCATCTTCTGTTATAAGAATAGATGATATTTTTCTGCCGTCCTGATATTCACATCTTTTGTTTTGTCATGTGTCATTGTGCAGTTTGTTATGCAGGATCTCACAACAGAACTTTTTCTATTTTCTCTTAAGTCTGGAGCACTTCCCAAAACTCAGCAACTGATCACTCTTAATCTCCACAGTTTCTCATGAAGAAGAGTCCAGAGTTCTTCTGTAACTAAAAAGCCATATTTCCACAAATCCACAAAAGATACAACTAAAATCACATGTATTCACTTTTAAATTAAAAACCTTACATAATGTTAACATGTTTAAGCTATAGAGGCAGGATGGTGGTTAGCATAGTTGCAACAACACAGTCCTGGGTTCATATTGTTAATTTCTTAAATGAAAACTGTTAAAGTTTGCATATATTGTCATAAGCTAAAGAGAACATTTGATAAAAGCACTGACACTTTATAGATGAGAGATAATAACATTAATTCAGTCAGTCTTCAGTTTGTTTTTAATATTTTATTCTTGCTCTCATATACAGTTACCTTAGTTTAGGGTCAGTTAGAGGTCAGATTCTCTGTGCGAGCTCTTTTCAGGAAGAGAGATTTAAAACAAAACACAAGTGCCTCAATGGTTTTCAGACTGCTATGGTTTAACAGTCCTTAAAGATGTTATAAAAAAAATATGAGCATGAGTAAAACATTTAAAAAATGCAAAAAATGTTGGTGTGCTTTTCAGGCTGAACATTTGTGTTGATCTGTTTGTCTGTTAGTGTGAGAAAAACCATCATGCAGCTGAGGAGAAGCTGAAAGAGGCTCATCAGGAACTGGAGAAGAAAGATGCAGAGATCAGCAACATGAAGAAAGAAGTAAACACACAGATAAACATCCACATTTCCATTATGTTGACTCATATTCATTAACAGAAACCTTATCCTAACACTAACAAACAAATGCACAGATTTACATGTATGCATTAGTTTCCATTTTGTCCTCAAAAGAAAGTAATCCAAACTCCAGTCGGGCAAAAGCAGATTTATTATCCATTGAAATGAGTGATGAACAAACACACTGCCAAACAACAGACACAATGTGCTACAGCTGGAAACATTCATGTTCCTAATGACAGCAGCACTCACTGTTCGACCACACCCATAGTCAAGTTAAGGCTAAATCGTTGTGATGATCTGTTTGTCTGTTAGTGTGAGAAAAACCAACATGCAGCTAAAGTGAAGCTGAAGGAGGCAGATGTAAAACTGAGAGAGGCTCATCGGCAACTGGAGAAGAAAGATGCAGAGATCAGCAACATGAAGAAAGAAGTAAACACACACAGACTGTTGTTTTGAACACTTCAGCACAAACACACATTCATTTATTGGGACCTCGCTCTGTCCTCAACCATAAACAAACAAACATGCAGCACATTTACATTTATTATTTATTCTATTGGCTTTTTAATGGGAGGAAAGGAAACAAGGACCCAAACTGAGTGTGTAAAAACAGATTTGTATTACAAATTCAGACAAAGACTCACATCCACACAATAAGAGACAGCGGAGACGGAAATTCAAGGTTTCCTGCAAAAACCTCTGAAATCATTCAGCAAACACAGAACAGAAGTTAAAGCCAAACAACCGAACATTACAGAGACTTTCAGGACTCTTATTTCTACGTCTTACAGTTCACACTGAAAAAAAATATATACTTTTTAAACCAAAGTGCAAATTCCTGAAAGGAAACAAAAATACTTTGATGATTTTGTACAAAGTGTTTTGGTCAGACTAGTTTCCTCTGACTTCAGTCTCTGCTGTCTGTGATCAGGAGGAAAACCAGGAAGCTGACAAGATGTTGAAGGATGATAAAAAACAGGATTTTCAGCAGCAGGAGGCAAAACAACCAGAAGTCACAGAAGTGGAGAGGCCCTTGAAAACCCCAGAGCATGAGACCCCCAAAAGGACAAACACATTTGTGGCCACAAATCAGACAAGAGCAAAAGAGAGCGCTGGATGGAGACACCCAGCAGGCACAGAGCAGAAGCCCCAGGAGTCTGCGGTTACGAGCTCACAGGCTCAGCCAGCAGCCGACTGCACCACAGCAGACCGACCTCTGAGCCCAGAGACCCAGGATCCAAGGGCCCCCCACACCCCAACAGTGGCCCATCAGAGCCAGGGGGGCCAAACCCGACCAAGCAGCTACCAGGTACTTTTGAGATCAACTCAAATTTTGATAAAGTTTACAAAAACATTGACACCAGATTTTAAATGATATTATTTGTATATTCTATATACACTGTACAAGAACACATGCATATTTCTTTTACCATAAAGATATTCACAGAAATAGAAGTGTTCAGCATGCTCTCATATTCACTGCATTAGGAAGGTGGATCTACATCTTAAACTGGCTGTGAATGTGGAGACCTTAAAGCAGAGACATGTTCAACAAAGTAATTCAAAAAGTTCTCACAAAGTGCAGACGAGGCCTCTGGACTGGAAATAAAAACTGCAATAAAAACTGGAGATCGAATCAAACACTGTTTCTCATAGGCTCAAATATCTTGTCCATCTCTCCCTCTCGCACACACTAATCTGCTTATGTCGTCTCTCTCTCAGCCAGACACAAGCAAACCACCTCTTGAGAGATCTCAGACCAGTTTTGAGGAACAGAATAAGAGCGGCTCAGCCAATCACAGCTCAAAGACAGGTGACATCACGTTGGTCGAGGTCGAGACAAATGGCAGCTATATCTGTCTGAAAAACACTTCCAGTGAGGTACTGCTGCTTGCATGCTGATGAACAATGAGTACTACCTAAACACAAACAACGTGTTCCATGTATTCAGAAATATTTTAAAAAGGTCCTTTTCACTTATGTGGACGTAACACACTCATTTATAAACACTTTGGATTTAACACACACTGAACTTTATTATTGCCTCATTCATTTTCCCCCTTTTTTATTCTCTTGTTTTCCTTTTACAGAATAAACTTTTGTCAGGTTGGAAGTTAAAACTACAGATCAACAACAGAGAAAGTGCCACATACGAATTTAAAGAAAACTTTATACTGAAAGCTGGAAAGACACTCCTTGTGAGTCTCTGTGTTACTAGATTTTCTCTTTCAGTCTCTCTTTTGTTACTTTTAACTTGGACATCTGTGACCTTTTTATTGGTTACATTTACAGTTACGGGAAGATGCTGTCTCCAAGCCAATTAAAACTGATGCTGACCAGCTGTGGATGAACATGGTCAAGTGGAGCATCGGAGACGACGTGAAGATCGACCTCATCAGCAACACTGGAGAAGAGCAGATGCTGTTTAAAAACAAGATCATGTAAAATAATCAGAGTTACTTTTCTGAGGGATAAATTAAATAAGAGCATTATTACATTTTATATATTTCATATCATTTTAAGTCAGTTAAAAATTTTGTGTTTTTATTGAATTAAAAATATGTAAATAAAAATATCTTTAAAAAGGAGTCTTTATTATTTAGAGGTGCATCACAAATATAGTTTAACTGCAATGATGTGGGCAATGGTGAGACTTCGCTGTGTGTTTTAAAGCTGAAGGTACATGAGTGAGAACTTCACAAAGAGAAAATCTTACAAGATCTCAAGATCTTTTTTTCTGTTTTACTTTGAAAAGTGATTATTATTATTTTTTTTTTAAACATAAGTCACAGCAACCACTCCCTAGTTGACTATTTGCATTAATTTTTTTGTTTTCCATTCTTTAGCACAGATTATAGAACAGGAGGTGTTTTGTAATTAGCATCGTTAACATCATCAAGACAAGAGCACTGAATCCAAAGTAGAACAAACAACAGGTTGTTGTACTTTGGACTGATGACTGGCTGAGCACTTCAAGTCCTGATATCATCATCCAACATCATAACATCATACAGCTAATATCCTAAAGTAACAGTTAAAACAGTGCTCAGGATAATTGCATTTCAGTAAAGCACTCTTTGAAGGCAGCACTGTCTTAAGATGTGGTTCACCAACATCAGATATGCTGCACTTGTGCCATCCTTCATCAGATATGGAAACACTGTGGCTCACCATATCTCCTGTTATTCTGTTGTCTATGAGAAGTCCATCCTTATAAAAATCAGAGAGGAGGTGGGAGGATGTGTTCTTGTTTTTGCAGCTCAGACTCACGCAGTTACCCTCCAGCCCAGGAAAAACAGGCCTCTGCAGGATCACAGAGCCAACTGACAGACAAATGTTTTCATTTCCAGTCATGTTCTCAAAGATTGAATAAAATTACTTTTTACAGAAACTTTCCAGTGGCAGTAAAGTTGACAGAGATTTTTCTGTCTCTCCTAATTTTGTCACATGTAAACATTTTCCACTGTTTGTTTGATAGGTTACTTGAATACTGCAATATACTGTTGTACCAATTCAGTTAATGTTTTGTTGGGTTTCTTGATAACACGTTGCTTGAAGCACTCCTCAATATAAAGTTGCAGACTGTCCAGATCTTCGCCACTGCCCAGCAGAGTGCTGAAGGTAGTGGAAAATTTAGCTAGAATATATTTTATTGCCTTATAGGCTCTCTAAAAATAAACTGGTTGAGAAAACTAATGAGCAAAATGTAACCAGTAGCACCCCGCCATGCTCAATACTGCCGAGATTCCCATTAAAGTCTCGAGTCACTACTGCATTGTGTCTCCCCAGTACTTTGCAGATTTCTGTTTCATGTCACAGGCTTAGAGAAATCCGTCAGTATTCCTGATCCTTCGCAAATGAGTGGAGCCATCAAGACCTTCACAGTGAAAAAAAGAAACTGAAACAGCTGCTGTCTGTCTGGAGTGATGTGAAAACCTGCATCTAAACAGAAACACAAAGAAAGCAAAAAATGTGATATAATGAAAATACAAACAAAAACATTAATTTCTATTGTAAACCTCAAGAACAATACAATACAATTGACAAAAGCAATAAAAATAATTGTATAGTATAAAAATTTGTGGACTATTTACTGCTGTCCTGGACATGTGCACTCAGCAGAATGAATATGAGCATGGCTGCACAGACAATGGTAGAAAAAACAGAAAAAATAATAACAGTATATTAGACTAAAAGTGTAGTTTTAACTTGAAATAATTAAAACATGAAAAGAAGAAATAAATAAAGGAACTTGTGCAGCAAACACTAATACTAGTGTACTGCAGAGAGCTCTAACCTCCATGTTGAGTTGTTGCTGACTGACTGAGAAGACAAAAGAGAAAACATCATAAACAACAGATATTAACCCAGATACAACATAAAAGAGAGGAGCTAAAGTGGTTTGACAAATCTTACATAGATAACATGATTTTACCTGATAGATGCTAAACTTGACCTGTCTATTATGAATCCCTTTGTACTTAATTGATAGGTCTTCACCTAGAAGTAGTATTGTAGTTATTTTTGAGTTAGAGCCATGTCCAGTCTTTGCAGTGATGTGCTCTAAGTTAAATTTCAAAGGCACAAATACAACAGTGTCTTAAAAATCATGGGCTGAGTATAATAAATGTTTGTGTGAATGATATAAATACAATTTTGGAAAAATTGATTGACTTGCGCATTTGTGTAACTAGGGCGAGGTGTGATTATGTACATGGGATGGTGTTAGGGTCCCTGGGTCGTTGACCCAGTGTTTTGTGTTTTTTGGTTCTTTGATTTTGTTATTTCATTATATTCTAGCTTTGTCTTATGGGTTTTAGGATCATTCTTAGTTTAGGTTCTCTGGGTGGGGTTTGGTTAGAGTTTTAGTGTTCTGGTTTTCTGTCTGTGTTCCATAGTTGCTGTCTTCCCTTTCTGCTGTATCCCCACATCCAGTCAGTGTCTGTGTCTGCCCCGGTCCCACGTCTCTGTTTCCTTTGTTATAGTGCCTGCCCGTGAGTCTGTGTTATGTTTCCTGTTTTACTTTGAAAGTCCATGTCTGATGTTAATGTGTCTGGTTTTGCTTCCCCTTGTCTTGTTAGGCCTGATTTGTCCCAGCTGTGTTTCCCTCCTGTTACCCATTCCCTGATTGCTCCCTCTGTGTATTTAAGCCCTGTGTTTCTCTGTGTCCGTGTCGTGATCTACAGTTTATTTTGCTGTGTGTTTTGCCAATCCACCGGTGTTAGTTTATTTTGAGTTTTTTTCCAGTTATGTTATGTTTGCATTCAGCATTAAAGCTGTTTTGGTTTAAGTTCTGTCTCCGGAGTCTGCACCTTGGGTCCTATTCCTGTCTGCACACAGACTGAGGAGTTCTGTTGTCCCCATGATCTTTCCTCCTGTTGATCAGATTAAAAATTGACAGCACAAATTTAAATTATGACAGCAGCAAAGTTATATGGTTGTGTGTTGTGTAGCAAAACATTTCAATTCATGCAGTAATTAAAAAACAGTTTGGACATAAATATATTTTTAAGACACAAGCTTGGAAAGGTACTGTACAGTGCTGTACAGTTTCACTTGCTTGCAGTATTTGATTCATTATTGTGTCTTAAACATGAGAATTTCTTCCTTCTGCTCTTTCTTCATGTAACATTTCAGCTGCAGTCAGAGAAGAAAACTGAAATCATCAATCAGCTCCAGCAGGTGAAACAAACAACAGAGAAACTGAAGAATCAGGTAGAGAAAAAAAAAGCATGAGGTTTGTCTTTCAGTTCTAAACATTCAGAATTTGCTGACTCAAATCTCTTCATGAATGGAATGCACATCAATATTGACTCACCAAATCTGAAGGTCTGAAATATAAAAAAAAGAATCTAGAATATATACAATTTACACCCAAGATCCAACGTTGTGGCTGATGTCTTCAGATGTTGCTTAAACATGTACACATGATTGTTTTTTCTCATCATGCCATCTATTTTGTGAAATGCACCAGTCCCTTCTGCAGTCCCTTTTTCCTTAAAGATACTGTTTATCGTTACAGTCAAACAGTTTTGTTTGGTCAGATCTCAGGACATGTCTCCAGAAATTTTTTGTCCCCATGTGCAGCAGCAGCAGTAGTCTAACTTTTTTATGGTGGTTTTGAAGTAATGGCTTTCTCCTCCCAGAGTAACCTTTCAGCTCCTGGTGGTACAGGACTCGTTTTACTGTGGGTGGTGACGCTGTCTTTCTAGTGTCAGCCAGCATCTTCACAAGGACTTTTCATCATGTCCTGGGTTGTTTCACATATTTCAAACAAAAAATGTTCCTCTTTGGCACTCAGAATCTGTCTCCTTCCCAAGCGGTTTGATGGTTGTACGTTCCCATGTTTTTTATACTTGTGTATTATTGTCTGAACTGATGAATGTGAGACCTTCAGTTATCTGGAAATTGCACCAATAGATGAGCCGCACACATGGAAGTCCACAGTTCTTTTCCTGATGTCTTGTTTGATAAAGACACAATAAACTAGTATTATTATAAAGTAATAAAAAAAAACATAACTCTGTCTTTATTCTGACATTACACAAATACAAAAAATATTTTAATATTTATTGATCTAAAACAAAACAAAAATGTTCACTATGATTTAATGTTTGACAGTAAATAAAAAAAAATGTATTTGTTTTTTTTCTGAAGTGTATGTAAATATCTGATTTCACTTGTATGCTAAAGCAGCAGTCCCCAACCCCCGGGCTGTTTGGTATCAGGCCGCGAGAGTTGAGGCTTTTATCATTTTTATTATCTGGTTTTATTTTGTTTATTTAATCTTGAGAATTGATGACAGTGTCATAAATTGTAGGGACAAGGTAAAAAACTTGGGCGTGTGGTTTGACGTGGTGCTCTCTTTCGAGTCTCATGTAAAAGAGATAACAAAGACCGCCTTTTATCATTTGAGGAACATAGCCAGAATCAGACAAGTTTTGTCAAGCGACACTGCAGAGGTTCTTGTCCATGCATTTGTGTCCTCACGTATTGATTCTTGTAATGCTCTTCTTTCTGGGCTACCAAAGAAAAGTTTTAGAGGTCTACAGATGGTGCAAAATGCAGCTGCTCGCATTTTAACAAGAACTGGGAAATTTGAGCACATTAGCCCTGTTCTGAGATCTCTGCATTGGCTACCTTGTCAGGTTCGAGCAGATTTTAAGGTCCTGCTGCTCACCTACAAGGCTTTAAACGGACTGGCACCTTCATACCTCTCCGACCTTTTACATCTTTACGTTCCATCCCGTGCTCTCCGATCTCAGGACTCTGGCCTTCTAAAGGTTCCTAGAGCCAGAAAAAAGACTATTGGAGAGCGTGCTTTTCCTTTTCGTGCCCCGTTTCTGTGGAAGAAGATGTTAGGCAGGCATGCTCCGTGGAGGTTTTTAAAACTAAGCTGAAGACACATTTGTTCACCTTATCTTACAAGTCTTAATTCTATGGCTTTTAGTTTTTAAATTCTTACTGTTTTTAACTTGTATTGTGTCTTTTACGTGTATTGCTATGTATCGCTTTTTATTATTATTATTTTTTTTTATCTCTTTTGTTTTAAACAGTTGTACAGCACTTTGTTTGAAAGCGCTTTATAAATAAAGTTATTATTATTATTATTTGTTGTATTCATCCACGACACCTTAAAGGCCGGTCCATGACAATATTGTCGGACATCAGAATCAGAATCGTTTTCATTGGCCATGTATATGTGCAGACACATACAAGGAATTTGGCTCTGGTAGATGGTGACTCTCAAACACAGCAATGTAAATCTCACACACACACACACACACACACACACACACACACACACACACACACACACACACACACATATGTGTCTATATATACATTACACATGCATACATATACATACACAAACATACACAATGCTGTGTAAACCAAGTATAAATAACCAATCTAAACTTATATACATAGAATACAGGATGACAGAAATGAAATGAGGTGGAATGAATACTACAGACAGGTCAACTGTTTAGAAGGGAGATGGCGAGGCGAAAGAAACTGTTCCTATGTCAGGTGGTCCTGGTCTGCAGGCTTCTGTACCGTCTGCCAGAGGGCAGCAGGTCAAAAAGTCTGTGTCCACGGTGTGAGGGGTCTGTGATGATTTTCCCTGCCCGTTCCCTGGTTCTTGAGAGGTACAGGTCATGGATGGAGGGCAGGGGGTCGCCGATGATCCTTTCGGCTGCTCGTACAGTCCGCTGCAGTCTGCTCCTGTCCTGTTTAGTGGCTGCATGATACCAGACTGTGATGTGTAGAAAAAAAATCTAGGATATATTCATTTAAGAATATAAAAATTATTATAACTATATAATTATATAATTAGTATATATTATTATAACTATTAGGAAACTATGAGGAAAAACTGTGCTGGATCTTTGGGTCTTATCGTCCTCCACACTGACATTGTGTTGTGGAAAAATAAATCAAAATGATTTTCTGACATTTATTTACACAGAGTAATAACCTTGAACACAGTTTACAATTAGTGTGTTTTCAAATCGTCACTGATCATTAGTTCAAGAAAGTTACAGCCACATACAAAAACATAAATTTTCTATTACATTTCTACACTTTTGAGTATTATTAAGAATGTTTAATACACTGCAAACCCCAACAGTCTACCAGACTTATAAAGTTTGTGGATACAATTGAAATGCGTCACAAAGTTGAAACAACTTAAAACTTTTCTGTTCTCTTAATGATTCAAACAGTTATAATTGTACATGGCTTAGAAGTTAAGAGTAAATACTGCTTTTTTAATTATGATTTTTGAGTAAATGTTTTTTTTTTCGAGCTCCGCATTTGTACGTCAAGTACGTCATGACGTTTTCTCTCTAACCTGAACGAAGTTGACAGAAAATTCTGTTCAATATGGCTGCCCTTCTCGAGCGACTGGAGAGCACATTTGGAGAAACTTTTAAATCATGCTTTTTATTTGTTTTTGCTTCTAATGTCTCTGTAAAGCACTTTGAATCACCTTGTTGTTGAATTGTGCTATACAAATAAATTTGCCTTGCCTTGTAAGTAAAACTGAACCTTCGTTATGTGTATTTTTTCCGTAAAAAAGCAAGTATATTAATATGTTGCAGCCATTAACTTGTTTTCGAATGCGCCGCTGTGTTAAACAGCACAGACCCAGGTAGTGAATTGTTGTTCGCTGTTGTTCGCGCTCTTTTTCAAACCGATGATGTCGTCAGTTTTACAGTTTTAACCGATTAAAACACAGTTTTAATAAGAATTGCACATAAAGAAAGTGTCTTAGTGATATTTTAACGACCCATTGCCAACGCAAGAATGTTGGCATTTTTACAACAGCAGCCTCATTGTTCGGCCAGGTTTTTTTCTCTTCTCATTAGCATCGTTCAAAAGTGACTTAGCTAGCAGTGGCAACTTCTATCTTAAACAATTAAAAGTAATACCCAGATTGAAATATAGCAAGGTGTTGTATATTTAGTGTGCTGATAAGGTTTTCAGTATTTTTATTTTTTATTCCAAGGCTGAAGACCGATGGCATAATGACTGCACCAATGGCGTGCAGTCATTACGTGTTGGTTTCCAAACTATCTAGTTGAGCTCCAACTAGTGTGACTAAACGTTTGTAAAAGTCCGCGGATGATGACAACAAAGCACAACCAAGATGCTACCAAGTGCTTGGAATTCATAGCAAAACAGTGGGAAAATAATGGCGTTTTGTGGCAGGTTATGCTTTATGTAAAAGCTGCAGTGTTTAGTGCCCCAACAACTTTCATTATATGGATATAGGCTGGTCAGGAATTGATCTAAATATTTCTCAAAGGACTCAAAATAGCACCTAAGTTGTGTGAGTGAGTAAATGAACATTTTGCATTCCATAAGGCTCACGTTGCAAAAAACGGTAGATCTCCTTGAATGTTTGTCAAGAAACTGGCAATTATATAAATATAGAACTAGAATTATTTGCATGGTAAAGTAATAGATCATCTAAGCAGGTGTGATTTGCACTTTAAAATTGTTCGTGAAAGGGGAAACACTAAGGATGTGCCCTCTAGTTACAAGTATTTGAAACTAAAAACTGAGCTCATTTTTTTTTCTACATTTATCTTTAGGATCCAATTGAGAATGTTGGACAACATTTCACCTTTTACAGTCACCATGCAGTGATTGGAAGTTTGAGCATTAATTGTAATTACTTTGAAATTGTGTAATCTGTTTTTTCCTTTAAGAACTGGAATACTGATGTTCACTGAAGTTTTTCAAATAAGCCAATGGATTGGAAGTGCAAATTGTGTGCAGTCACCTCAGACACCCGGGCACAGTTAAGCATTACCATTTGAACCACAGCATTTATTCTAAGGTTAGTCCCTCGCCTTGTCTCTATGAGTCTTGCATTTGTACATTCAAATCATTTAATGCATGGAAAATCCATTTGTCACGGATTCACAATGAGCCATTGAAAACTGGTGCAAGTCAAGGTGCACAAGAAGCTCTTGTGTTTTTTACATGTCCCTTGTGCAAATTAAAGCAGCCTTTCTCAGAGACCGCATTATTCAGTCATTTACGAAAACACCTAAAAAAACATGAGAATGTTGCTTGCCCTTATAAAAACTGTAGTTACCTCACAAATGTGTATTCATCCTTTAATAGCAGAGAAGTACACACCCCCATCACCATCAACGGCGCTGCTGTGGAGAGAGTGAGCAGCTTCCGGTTCCTTGGTGTACATCTGGCTGAGGATCTTACGTGGTCAGTACACATAAACAAAACAGTGAAGAAGGCGCAGCAGCGCCTCTTCTTTCTCAGGAGACTGAAAAGATTCGGCATGAGCCCCCGCATCCTCAGGACCTTCTATCACTGTGCCATTGAGAGCATCCTCACTGGATGCATCACCACCTGGTATGGCAACAGCACCACCCACAACTGCAAAGCTCTCCAGCGAGTAGTGCGGTGCTCTGAACGGATAATTGGAGGTGAGCTTCCCTCCCTCCAAGACATCTACAGGAAGCGGTGCCTGAGGAAAGCGGGGAGGATCATCAAGGACTCCAGTCACCCCAGCCATAAACTGTTCAGACTGCTTCCATCAGGAAGGAGGTTCTGCAGCATCCGGTCCCGTACCAGCAGACTGAGAGACAGCTTTTTCCATCAGGCCATCAGACTGCTGAACACGTCATAGACACCTCAGCTTCACTACTGGAACTTCAACATTATGCACTACATACTGTACAGTAATGCCAGTTTTGCACATGTCTCAACTCTGTATATTTTTATATATTTATTATTGTTTACTCTATTTAATTTGTAAAAAATGTGTACACACACACACACACGTAGGAAAATATTTAGTATGCGCATCCAGAAATGCATATACTATTATATATTGTACATATATTTATTAGTTTCAGATGTAGCCATTCTTGTATTTTGCTTGTGTACATTATTGTATTTTGCACAACTCTGTTGCTTGTGAAGCTCGCACACAAGAATTTCACTCACATGTGCTGTACCAATGTACCTGCACATGTGATGTGACAATAAAAGTGATTTGATTTGATTTGATTTGATTTAATACACACAAAAGTAGAGCACACACAGGTAGTCTGGACATTTGTGATGACCTTGTGTCAACAGAAAACAGCAGCCCTGTGGAAAGCACTGGTGAGCTTGCCCTTGAGGATGTTAATGATGAACATTTGGAAGCATTGGCTTTTCATTTCTTTTTCAAACGAAAGTGATTAGTATTTGACTTTTTATTTTGAATTTATGTATTTTGAGAAAGATGCAATTAGGACTGATGTTGTCCTTTGTGATTTTATAAAAAGATAGATGTTCTACATTGAATTTATAATGCTCACTTTATGGTGCCAGTGTCCATGTTAGTGGTTTTATAAAAACATTTGAGATGTTTTTACATTTCCATAAAAAAAATTAAATAAACAAAATGTAAAGTAAATGAATTTCTCTATTTTTTTTTTTACTAGTCTACACTCAGACATTTAAAAATAAATATCTTTTAATTAATAATCATATAATTTGCGTTTAGTTTGTAATATAATTGCATTGTGTTGGATCAAAATAGTAAACTACAAAAAACACAAAAATATTAAAATTAAAGTATATAAAGCTCAATTAATAAAATAAAAATATAATTTAAAATTTTTAAGTTAACAATAAATACAAATTTTGAGTACCCCCATACTTAGAAAAGATGAGTTTGTGTGCTTAAAACTTTTGAGGTAATCAGTTTCCACAAATGTTTTAAGTTCAGTCAACTGATTCGGGTTTACAGTGTAGTATAAAATGTGTATGCAAAATAATATTATAATATTTTAAAATATTAAAAAAAAGAAAGTTCCAAAAACATTAATGATAGGTTTGTAGCTTGAACCCATTCGCTGGAACGTTGAAGACAATATAATTACACAGCAAGCAAGACACGAAGTAGGCAAAGTTCTTCGTGTTACTCATGCATGAGGGAGACCTGCCTGGAGCCAAGTGTCGTTCCACCACTTGACCTCTGTCAGACTCTCAGCCAGGTTCCCCATAGCACTCCTTTTATTGTGGTTACATGAATATGCATAGGGTCATTAACATATGACGTCTTACATACAAACAAAGAGTTTGACTCCATAAATGACTTGCCTAAACCTGCTGGTCTGGAAGTCCAACAGTTCATCTAAACAAAGGGCACTTAGCCTAAAACAGATATAGTCACGTTTATCCTACCATAAAACAATAAAACAAGGTACGACCTCTTCCCATGCTCCCAGGATGTAGGTGTGCATTCCAGTGTGGAATACACACCAAGCCTTTGCAGCCTGTTAAAGATCACACATCCTATCACTACACAATCGATTATACACCTCTAAGCATGGTTATGGTTAATGGTTAAATATTTCTAAGCATAAATGACAATCAACAATACAAAACCTAACAATGACAGATTACAGATCTGCAGTTAAGGTGAACACATCATAAACTGGAATTATAAATGACCATTAGTGGTTTAACTGTAAAGAAAGACTTAAAACTTGATTTAAATGAGTGATTGTTGTTCAAGTAAGGAAAACATTCGGTGTCAGACATCTGTAAATCCATCAGCTAATGTTTCTAATGTGGAAAACAATCATCAGCAGAAGCATTGTTAGGAATAAAGTTTCTATATCTATCACCACACATCACGCACAGACTTTGGAGCTGTTTGATCATCAGACCGGCTGCTAGAATTTGCTCTCATACAGCTTTAAGTGCATGTCTAGTGAAATTTTCTGCTTATAAAATCTGTAATTTGTTGCTTGTCTATCACATCCCCAAAGAACAGCCATGATGTCAATTCTGAGGCAATTCAATTGTGTGCTTTATACTTATCAGTGACCCCTTGAGAAAGACCCATGGTATGTATATACACTTTGGAGTCAGCTTCAAAGATGTCTTGGAACATTTAAACCTATCATGAGGGGATAGTGCCTGTGGTTTAACCTGTGAATAAATCCTGGTTTGTTACATTAACTGCCTTTAAGTACCTTTCCAGGTTTGTGGTAACACCAGAAGCAGCCAAGCTACAAGGGACAACTTTTACCCACTCTGAGAACATGTCAATAACCTGGAGCAATACTTTTACCTCCATATGGTATTAGTTCAGTGAAATCCATTTATAGTTGATCACAAGATTTATCTGATCATATCTGTGCTACCTGTAGAGTTTCAATACCTGTACCTGGATAGGTAGTTACACAGGCAATAGAAGAATTACAAAATGACATTTCAGAAAACACTTTAACAAGTCTGCAACAAATTAACAAGTGGCTCTTGGCGGAAAGGGATTGTCTGAAATACCGGAAGTGAATCAACGATTAGGCTTACTCCATATTTGTAGTACAGAAAAGTGATTTGTCACAGGGTTTTAAGAAAATCCCTGTAGTCACATTTTCACAAGCAGAAGAAAAAGAGACTGAAGGAGCCTTAGAAAGAAGTCAAGGAACAGCCCCAAAATCAGTGCTGTCCTTTCTGATTTGATTTTTATTTTTAAAGAATTATTTTACATTTATGTTTACATCAACAGCTGGTGTGCTTAAGCCACCACACATTCCTTTATATTTTACTAAGGAAATTGGAAATAAGCAGAGCAATTTATTGAAATGTGTAGTGTAGAACCACCAGATTACCAAACCTCCAAACCACCAAGGGGCGCCCTTTTTATCCCACCCTGCAACATCAGCAGTATTAGCAGGCCTTTCTTAAAGGAGGGGTTAATTGTCACCTCATACTTCTAATTAAAATTACCAGTTACAATTTTAAAAGTATTCAAGATGAATTTTGAGGTGTTTGATTAGTCTGATTTTATCACATTTTTGACATGAAAACTAGACTGAACAGCTAATTGTCTACATTTTAAAACTAACCTCACAGTTGGCTCCAGCAAAGTAAGAAATGCATTGTAGTAAATTAATTACTGTAAAAGTATGACAAAGTCCATCACAAACTTCACAACTGCCTTCAATCACCAGACCTGCAGCCTCCCTCAGTCTCCAGCCCTTGACCTACCATTTTACCCTTCACTTCACCAACTGCTACTTGGTTTATGCAGATTTCGCGTCCAGGAAAACAAGAGAGTCAGCCACATCAGACCCTCATGCAAATGGAAATTACCAGTGTGGCAACTACACTAGCTGTCAAAATACAAGTAAAACTACACACTTTTCTCATCAGCAAACTGGAAAAATGTTTCAGATTAGAAGTCTGATTACTTGTGCATCTACCCATGTTATACATATGGTAAATGGCCTGCATTTGTATAGCGCTTTTCTAGTCCGTAAGGACCCCAAAGCGCTTCACACTACATTCAGTCATTCACCCATTCACACACACATTCACACACTGGCGATGGCAAGCTACATTGTAGCCACAGCTGCCCTGGGGCGCACTGACAGAGGCGAGGCTGCCAGACACTGGCGCCACCGGGCCCTCTGACCACCACCAGTAGGCAAACACGGGGTTAGTATCTTGCCCAAGGATATTTGCCATGCAGCCAGGATGCAGCCTGGGATCGAACCACCGACCTTCTGATTAGTGGATGACCTGCTCTGCCACCTGAGCTACAGCCACCCCATACAGCCATATGATAAGTTACCCGTGTGATCTTGCATATACCAGTAAAACTAACAGTGAACATAACCTTCCTGTCGTGTTCGGGTCTCATCTAACTGATTTACAACTTAAAATACGTATAAATAGCACGGTGGCACGGTGGTTAGCACTGTTGCCGCACAGCAAGAAGGTCCCGAGTTCAATTCCACCATCAGGCCGGGGTCTTTCTGTGTGGAGTTTGCATGTCCAAAGACATGCAGCTTGTGGGGATAGGTTAATTGGATAATCCAAATTGCCACTAGGTGTGAATGTGAGTGCGAACAGTTGTCTGTCCCTGTGTGTTAGCCCTGCGACAGACCGGCGACCTGTCCAGGGTGTACCCCGCCTCTCGCCCTAGGACAGCTGGGATAGGCTCCAGCGCCCCCCGCGACCCTGAAAAGGATAAGCGGAATGGATGGATGAACACTTATAAATATTGTGTTTTACATCTGATTGCCTCAAGGCCTTATGACATCCTCCACACTATGCACTTGAACATATTCTGATGAAGTTGTGATAAACATTTAATCTTATAATCACTGAACTATATATTTTGCTCTATAGAAACCAAACGAATATAACATGGCTGTTGAGGGTGTTGAGACCAAAACTTTAAATCTGTCTTCCAGGTTTTTTGACTGTAGATTTTATAGCTCTGATGAATTCTATTAGCACAAAAGAAGAACACTAACTGATCTCTGCCAACAGGTTTCCCACAGCAGCCGTGGATTTCTGTCATTTCTTATGAGATGATCTGACCAAAACCAACCCAGAAGTTGCTCAACATGTAACATGTTTAAATAATCAGTTGTTCAACTTGTAACACTTTATTCAATCAAGACTCAGTTAAGTGAAGCAAAAGCTCTTCTCATCCATCTAAATTTCCCAAATACTAAAATTGGTTTAGTCTTTGTTTAATGAAGTAGAAAATGCATAAATCTTATCAACTAGGAATATGTTGATGATTCACTGCTGTGTCTGATTTATTAAGTTAATTTTCTTTTTTGAAAGATTTTCTCGAACTTATTTTAAGCTAGTTAAGCAACCAATCAATTATTTGATCAGGTATTTGCTTGACTGAGCGGACTTCCTGTTCAATAAAGTTTTTTCAAAAATAAAGCCGTATCTAAAGTACATTACTTGGAGCAACCACAGAGGGCGCTGTAAACACATAATAAATAACAACTGACTGAGAATGATATTTTAGTGATACAACATTTTACAACTTTTAGTGATAACAGAACAGTCATGTCGCAGCTGTTTTACACATTCACTGTTTCTTTCAAAAGGTACTCTGTAGATTTGTAATAGCATTAATGGCATCTAATGGCTTGTCATGAAATCAGTTAATAACTCTGTTGTAAACAGTTAAAAACAGATAAACAGTTAACTCTGCTATATGGAAAAATATCAAACATCTTCTCAGTGGCATCAGTAGATTTCCTTCTCTCCTAACGTGCAGATGACAGTGTGTAACTTATGAAAACAAAGGGCAGAATAGGAGTACATTTGATAATATCATGTCACAGGGGTACCCCAGAATATAAAAGAGGGGTTTCACATAAATCAGTATCACAAGATATAGCATTAAATTAAGTCCCTGCCAACATGTGCCAAGAATATAAGTTATGCTGTGACTTTTCATTGATTACACTTAATTTATAAATCCATTCAACCCACTCTCCTCTTTCTGCAAACTATCATTTTATTCTACACACGCACACACAAGTATACTATCAGCTGACTTTTTCCATTGTTCTGGAAAAACTTGTCATAAGTCCTACAGCCACTACAGGGACTTATTGTGTGTCTTATGTTCATAAGGGAAGCTGGCTGATAATTTTCTTAGAAACAAAGTCTCCACATTTAATGTTGGTTAAGACCAGATTATCTGCACTTTCACATTTCAACAAACCAATATAAATTCCTCACATGCTGCATGTCTTGTCAATGGGTTGATAGGTATCATCTGACTAGTACACAAATACAGACTATTAGTGGCAGCTTGTCAATAGTGCATCACATACATTACATAAGTAAAGTTTGCTCATGCAACATATGTGGATGCCTGTATGTACTTGTCCAAATCCGTCTTGTGGTCAAATTAATGACTTTATCCATACAAGTTCTTGCGAATAATATAATTATGTTTCTCAATCAAAAACTGAAATCTACTGGGATTTTACCACACAATCATCTATATAGATTACAGAGAATATTCCAAAAGAGGAAATTCCAGTAAGAGGCAGTTCTGTGGGTGAGAATGCCTTGTTTATGTCAGAGGTTAGAAGAGAGAAGCCAGATTGCTTCAAAATAATAGGAACTCAAAAGTAAGTCAACAACTTGTTGCAACAAAAGTATGCAAAACAGCGGCTCTGAAGACACAAGACATCAAACCTACAAGCATGTAAGTTAGTGTGCAAATATATATGCAGCCCAATATAGCATCACCTCCTACTATAGTTGTCAGATCACAGTGGAAGATTCATTTCAATTTTATGTATATAGCACCAAATCACAACTAAAGTGGCTTCAAGGTGGTTAACAAACGAAGACGTACAAAAGCAGAAGTAGCAGTCCTGCTAAACTTATAAAAACAGGAACTTGCAATAGGTCATATCTCAAATGACCATTTAAAGGTGTGAAGTCTTGCTACAAATGCAGAATTGTGTATAAACAATGAAAAGAGCAGCGTGTAGAAATACTCCTATTTCTAGGGTGCTGGGGGCTTCCCATGATGCACCATGGCAGGATAACTAAGAGAAAATCCAGGGTCATGTGATCCAGACATAACTGTAAGCTTTATAAAAAGGTTTTAGCCTAATCTTAAATGTAGAGAGTCACCCAAATCCAAACTAGGAGCTGGTTCCCTATAAGAGGGACCTGAAAGCTGAAGGCTCGGCCTCCCAGTACAAATTGAAAACATATATGGTTTGTGAAAACAACACTCAAAGAAAAGCTGCAGTGAATTGCACGATTTAATTCAAACCCTGCAGTGGTCGGTGTGATCTTTTTTCAGGTGCTTGTTATATTTCACTTCCTGCTCCCTGTGAAGAAGGTTTATTTCCTGTGTGTTCTATAGATTACTGAAGAAAAGATGACTCAATGTTTTAGTACAAAAAATGTGAAAAGGAATCTTCCTTCCAATCCAGTAGATGTCTGATTGAATATTGTAGAATGTTGTCCTTACTATTGGTAGGGAAGATAAACAGTTTTTTTTGTTTTGGTTTTTGTTTTTACAAAGTCATACTTTGTAAAAATGATATCCTTGTAACTGGATATCTTCAGTCACCCACTGGCATCTCTAAAGTTCTGATTATGCACCTTATTAGTGAGAAGTCATCATGACACCTTAAAAAAACAGCTGAGTGGAACAAAACAAAAGTACAAGAGGTGTGTGTAGCTTAATAAAAGCAGATGTGGTCTGTCTGGTAAGTCACGTAATGACTGTTGATTTAAGAGTAAGCAGTTTATTTAAGTCTAACAGTGAAACCTCTGCCTATCATCTTTGGTGTGTCTATGCAGGACACTATGTTTAGAAGGGGCACATTTCATTACTAGAAACAGAAACTGGGTCATTTTTAACTCAATTGCATGTTTAAAGTACCGGTAATTAAAGTTCATTTGAAACCACACTATCTCATCTCTCATCTCCTCTGAGGTGTGTGAAATGAAAATAAAAAACACATACTTGTATACTAAACCACCAAAAATATCTGCTCCAGTGAGCATTTGCAGATAATAAGCATTTGCTTTTATTCTTTTAATCAACTTATTAATATGTGTTTCTTGTTTTGTTGCAGCCATACGTGAGGTCAATTTGAAAATATATAGCCCCCTCGAGGTGCTTTATATTTTAAGCAAAAGACTGTATTTTAATACACAGAAAACCCCAACAATCAGAAAACTCATTATGTTCAAGAACTTGGCAGCAATAGGGAGGAAAAAACATCTGCTGTGACTGAGTGGGGCCTGAAGGGAGAGAAAAGAGAAAAAAAGACACAGAGAGATACACTGTAGAATAAAGTTACAAATGTCTTTTCCACGAAACACATTTGAGGGTAAGAAGATGCAGCAATGATGAAGACCCAGGATCTTCCATTGCTCTCCAGGACACAAGGCCACACATCTCAATGACAAACCTGTGTCCACCTAAGAGGAAGGAGGAAGACAGAGCTCTCAAAGCCAATGGACAAGAGCCCCAAAGAACTAGAGGAAATGGACAGCCAATCCTGCTAGAGGCTAGCTAACAAGAGCCGAGAAGAGTCTTGTGCCAGATGTCTAAGACCCACCAGATACAAGTTGTAATATTTGTTTATTTGGCAATTCTTGTTAGTGGTATAAAATTAAAATGATTCATTAACAATAAAAATAAATATATACTGGCTTTATGTCCGCTATTGTTTAGTGATGAGTATCACAGCACATGAAGCCTCAAAAACCAGGATTTCAGGAAGTACGTTAAATACAGAAACCACTTAGAGAGCCAAAGAAATTTCAGTTCTTAAAACCAAACAGGATCAAACAAAAACAAACAAAAAAACCCTACAAATCTTTACTTTCAGTTCCTCATGCTCAAACAATAATATATTGTGTCTAAAGAAGTCTTAAATAGAATTTCAGTGTTAGAGAGGAACGTTAGTTAAATACCAATGATAAACACCAATAATCTAACAAAATACACTACATTCAAAAAATGTAAATTACATTTTTAGAGCTATCTAAAAAAAAGATCAGTCAATAAATCAGGGGATATTGTTTCTGTGCAGATTCATAATGTGTGTTACTGTCACTATCAAAATGATAACACACTGTTTTTATACACTGCAATCCCATTAACACATTCCATCAACCATTGGGCATTTCTGAAACCTACACACGACATTCAAATTAAATTCAGCTCAAGGTATATGACGCATAAACTGGATCTAGAATTTTTATGGGGTTTTTAATAATATAATATATAATAATACAATTAAGAAACATAGATTTAGCAGAGTCCATCTTACATCCGCTTCTAGTCCAAATGACATCACACATGGCCTTTAATATACATGATAAAAAAATTTTAATAAAAAAGTCAGAAAGAAGTAAATGAATAATTTATTTGTTCTTCCTTTCATGACCACAGTAGTCTTTCACTGAGCTCTCTGCAAACTTGCAAAGAGCTCAGTGTACCGGTACACTGAGCTCTTTGCAGAACTTTGGAGACACTGTGGTTGTATCACAGACTTAAACACTGAGAAGATTAAAAGACATTTAAACTCATGAGATTGTGCCACGTAAAATAATTAATATACACGACTGATCTACTTCTATGCCCAAAATACATAGTTATACTAGACAGATAATGTGTGTTTTTTGTTTTCTTTGTTTTGTTTTGTTTCAAACAGGTCCATGACAAAATATCAAAATATCTAAACAGGTTAGCTGGTGATAAAAAAATATCTGTCTATATCTACATATCTATTCAAAAAATTATCCTCTCGCCCCTCTCGCCCCTGCAGACGGTCTTTACCCTTCCATGAATGCTCCTCCTCTTGCTCCTTGCGTGAGGACAGAGCATCTCCTTGGTAGATCCTGCACTTGATGGCAACATGCTATTCGCTTGAAGATGGCCTCTAGTGTTGTTCCCCACATCCCCACAGAGTTCCTGATGGCTCTTAGTCCTGTTGATCTAGGATCCAAGTGTGGGGCATCGAGTCATAGGCTTTCTTGCAGTCAATCCAGGCGGTGCACAGGCTGGTCAGTATGGTCTTGCAGTCTCGGGTGACTGCTCTGTGGTAAACAGAGCAGTCTGTCTAAATTGCATTTGAATTTGAATTAAAGTAACATGTAGTAATAACAATGCCTCATGTCTCTGTTGCAAAACTAGAGATTGGCTTTTATTTGTCACTTATCCATAGATATAATTTTCAAAGGCTTCTATTAAAACTCATTCACTGCCATTGACGTCTATAGACGTCAATTACGGCTGAGGAGGAGGAGAGGGAGGGGGCAGGTGTGGGATTTGAAGGGGAAGGTGACTGGAAAGGCAGAAAAACCCCAAGGGCACCTTACAACACCGACCCTGATAGCAGGCTAGACGGTGACCTAGGCAGGCACCAACTTGAAAAACTGAAGCCCACCAGCAGTAAAAGTAGACCTGCAAGGAGGTGCAGGGTTTGCGCACGTAAGGGATTGCGCAGTGAGACAAAAATGTGGTGCAAGTCTTGTTGTGTGCCCTTGCATCCCGGAAAGTGTTATAATGATTACCACACAAAAGTGAATTATTCATTGTGAATAAATGTTTCACTATGTACATTTTATTTTTTCATATATTTGTAAATAAATTGTTTTGATAAAACATAACCTTTCTCAGTGTTATTTCTGTTTTATAGAAGTGAAAAACTATTTTATATGTTAGAGGTGTCACAAAGCAAGAAATATTAGTGTCAAAGGCACTTTTCTGCTTGAAATGTATTTTTCACAAAAAGCTCGTTTTCTCCCTTTTTTTGGTCAAAACAGGCATTTTTGGTGGAACCCACCTCTCTTCTACAGCTGATTACTAAAGAATGGAAAATGGTAGAAACAAACTTTTTTTTTGGATGAAAGAAGAGAGTCTGTTCTTCATTTTGGTAGGTTCAGCGTTTATATGATCATAACACACAGTTTTCTGTGGCTCTTCAAAAATGAGTAAAAATGCTCAAAAACCCTGGCAGTGGGGAGTTACCTGATTTGAAAATGGCTGGCAGTGAATGAGATAATATATATATATATATATTATAATATATATGTATTCATATATATTCATATATATATATTCATTTTTACAATTTTGTTGCTTACAATTGTGCACATTTTCTATATAGCATGGTCATTCCAAGGCTGACGTTTTCTTAACACCACCAGCAGCAGAGTGACCCATAAAATGGTGCCAACAGTTCTTAGCAGGAAGTAGAGAAAAACAGGAAGTTGATCATAACAAAGGAGAGTCACCATCTCATTGTCTGTAAAAAAAACAAAACACAACAAAAAACATCCTTACTTAATATATACAAAAAGTAAAATTTGGGTTTAAATAACCAATTATTATTTGTTCTTGTCAAAAAGATTTGATTTGATTTGATTTGACAATATAAAACTCTCTGTCCAGAGGACAAATGATGCTCTGTCATACTTTCAAATACATGCATCCACTGTACAGGCAGGTGATACAAGCCCAGTTATACTGACAATGAGTTTCTTTATTAACCCCTGGAGAGTCTTGGGTCGATTTGTGGCTCTAAGACCGATAGTGTATGCATTTTTCTAAGACCCTCCAGGGGTTAAAGCAATAAAAGGGTCAAATATTCCAGGCGAGTGAAAACATTTCAGTTTATACTGGGTATGATACGATGCTATCATATGATCACACTGCCAATTCTAATTACATTAGCACATGCAATGAGTTCTTAGTGAATTTCTAATAATATTTATTATTAATGCATTTATTCTGAATAAATGCTAGCTATTGTCTAGTCTTTTCTAGTGGATATATTAGGTACAGTTTGATTTACTAAAGCATTAGAGTATGTCATGTAATATAAGGCACTAAGATTTTTTTCCCAAAATGCCTGTTCTTGGTTTTTTGCAGTTTTGCAGTGTCTTTACAGAAACAAACCCTCCAATGTTGGCTGGAAGCTTTTGTCTCTCATTTTGAAGAAGTAATTATTTGTCTCTTTGTCTACCAAACTGAGTTCCAACGTTTAGTGGGGGATTAATATATGTCCATATTTTATATGAAGTGTAGGCCTCTGACAGCCTCAAAATACATTACACCACCACACACACACACACACACACACACACACACACACACACACACACACACACACACACACACACACACACACACACACACACACACACACACACACACTTATGTATACCAGTAATGTGGGCTCTCACCTGTGCTGTCTCTGCTTCTGACAGCCAGCCAGCTCTCAGGTGATTCTCCAGCTCCTGAGATGCTGCACTTGTAGAGTCCTTCATGAGACTTGTTGATATTGCGGATGATCAAAGTGCTGGTGGAGATGCTCTTGATGAAGATACCATTTTTATAGAAGGATATGGAAGTGGAGGTTTTGGTGAAATCTGTGCTGTTTTTACAGCGCAGACTCACAGTGTTTCCCTCCACCGCAGGAATTAAAGGGCTTTCCAGGATCACAGGACCAGCTGTTATAATTATAATATATGGTATAATTAGACGTTTATAGCTCAGCACAAATGAAAATCATGTGTTTGAAACCTGTTTCTCATAGGATTTGAGCACTTTGATGTCCAGTATGTTATCATTTTTTTTCTGTGACACTCCTGTTGAACTCTAATTTTCTTTCTTTTTTTCACTTGCACAGGCCAACACTTAGCAGATATATAATTATCAGAATATTTAGCTGATTTCTCAACAAGCCCTCAGTATGGTGGTGTACTTTAGCTCATAAAACACATTTTAATATGCAATTCACCACAGATTTCTTTACCAACATAAACATAAATGTCAGTGAACACAGATACAATAAACTTACGTGAAATGGTGATGTTTACAGGGTTGCTTTTCTTTCCATCTCCGCTCTCACACCAGTACTGTCCGCTGTCTTCGATATAAACATTTCTGAAGATGCAAATGGACCCACTGAAAACTCCCCAGCTAGTCCCACACGCTGTATCAACATCTGTTGCTTTCCTCATTAGTTTCCATCCAAGAGACACATCAAACTCCTTACAGTCAAAAGACACTGTGCTGTATTCATAGTGCTGAGAAGTGTTTGGAACAACATGAGGAAAAGCTGAATCTATTGACAAAGAGAAAGACAGGACCATTAAAATATGTCAAGTGACAATTAACAAATCAAACATAGAACCCTGACTGACATTAATCAGAAAGTTACTAAATTGTGCAAAGGAATCAAATTAACTTTCACGTACTTGTTTGAGCATCACAACTATCCCAAATTTGTATCACCAGCAGCAGCCAGGTATTTATCACCGAAGAAACAAATAACATGTGAAAATTTAAAAGATAAGTGAATAAAAGACACATTTAAATAAAATATAACTCAACTTGACCCACAGGTGATCTTATGGCTTTGTTAGACTTTGGAGGGAATGTTGCTGAATGCAAAATTAAAGGCTATGACAAAATAATGTGAATTATATACCATAGTCTTGATGGTAATATGTTGTCAGTGAACTTGTTTATAAACCTACCCTTCCCAAAATGTCCAAAAAATAAATAATATTATAATAATATATCAGATTTGACTGGATCACTGTGACTTGTCCATCAGCTTCCAACTTAATAAATATATTTCTGCTTTAAGTATACGGTATTTAAGAGAGAACAATATATATTAAGCTGAACATATCAGGACATCTGAAAGGACACCTCATGGGAACCTCCTAAATTAAGTGTTTCAGGCATGTCCTGAAGACAGAAGCAGACCCAGAATTTGCCGGCGAGATCATGTTTCTCAGCTGGCTTAGAAACTGGAGATGGTCGAAGAGAAAGTGGTGTAGTCATCTCTGCTTAGATTGCTAACCTGTACTGAATCTTTTTTTAATCCTGTTCTTTCATGTAAATTAGTATATGTTCAATGCTCCCTTGGATAAAAAAAATCATGACCTTAGTAGTCATTAAATAAACCTCACAAAAACAAATTCACAGCCTCTTTTCACACAGTTCGAGAAGTGTTGTGGTTGTACTGCAGATAGTTTGTCAGGCTGAAACACTAAGATTTAAAAAAGAATAAGCGAGTTACATAAATATGAATATAGAGACGCTGTGTGGTTTGGAAACTCTGCAAAGGGTTTGAGCAGCATTCATGTCTGTAAAACTTCACAGCCTAATGTGGTCATTGAATGAATTTGTATTTCTTCTTATTAGACTTTGCATGTAATCCTGCTATGCTTTGTGTTTGGCCAGAAAACAGCATTGCACAAGGCTCATCACCAAAATCATCAAAATACTGAATATGTTTTAAAGAAAAATGGAAGTTACGCTCACAGTTGGAGATTCTGATATTTGTAGAATCAATAGTGCTGATACTCTTCTGGCGAAAGTTTAATACTAATGCATTGAGCTACAAATTATTACAACTGCTAGATAAAAAGCAGCAGCAACACCTCAGATGTGTAACAAACTCAGTACTCACACAGTCTAATGCAGAAACATGTAACCTCCATGTTGTCTTGCTGACAGATCACCAAACCGATATGCAGTTTAATATAACTAACAACCTCTTCCTGTTTGGCTCACTGCTGAAGTATAGAGGTGTCAACTTTCTACTGTAGCATGAGGTCTTGTCTGGTATTATGACCCCATACAGACAACTGATCTGCCCAAAAAAGACCTTTACAAGATACCTCATGGGAACCTCCTAGATTAAGTACTAAAAACCAACTAAAGCATGATGATTCTGGAGCTCCCCAGTGCAAAATTAAACCTGTTGTTGCATATTATCTCATGTCACTTGGTTGTTGGTCAGGAACAATGACTAACATTTAATCTAAGAAAAAAAAAAGGTTAAATCAGGAATTTTATTTTAATAACAACACACACGGGGAGCAATGAGAACAAAGCAGTCTAATGACCGCCACTGTTACAAATATTTAGATATACAAAGTGAGCCAGTGACCTCTACAGGGCATGTTCGGCACACACAATCATACTAGATTCATTTGTGTACAGGGCTCCTACTAAAATGGCAAATGACAAATTAGTTGCTAAACACAATGCATAACTTCATTGCTATTCTTTTAAATTGTCTAACATATGAATTTAGTGAAAATCCATATCTTTTGGATGAGATGCTTTTCCCTGGTGGGCTGGATGGCCTCTTCTGGGCAGGTTAAGATGTGGGACCTTGGTGGCTGGGGTTAGCTGGTTTCTGGTTAGGTCCCTCCTTGAGCAGGTGTGGTTTGTACCCCCCTGGCCGTTTTGTCGTTTTTTAGTGGGTTGGTCCAAGTTAGAATATCCGGTTCATGCCTTGGGTCCATTGGGAAAAGTGAGGCATTCAGGTGAGGGAACGTCTATTTCTGGATGCAGCTTGTCTCAGACCAGTTTGTCTTTTGCCTTTACTAAGTGTGTCTGCTGTCACTTGAATAGATGATTGGTGTTGCAGTGTGAGCCACAAGACTCATCTGCACACTCTAGACTGATTTTTGAGGTGGATGCTGTCTCTGACTTTGGCTGAGTCCTGTTATTAGCTCATGCCAGCGTGAATAGCCTCCTAAGGGCACAGAGACTCAGAGGTGGGTAGTAAGGAGTTACATTTACTCCATTACATTTACTTGAGTAAGTTTTTGAAAAAAAATTACTTTTAAAGTATCTTTTTTGCACGATACTTTTTACTTTTACTTGAGTACATTTGTGAAGAAGAAACGGTACTTTTACTCTGCTACATTCGCAAAATTCGACTCGTTACTTTTTAAAAAAATAATTAGTTTAACACATTAGATAACATGCCACCAGTGGAGTTTCCGGTAACTTTTTTACCAATCAGATGTGGCCATGCAGTCACATGACCAGTTTGAAACTGTGGCGGGCAGAGCGGCTCAAGCGTTTCACAGTAGTGATGTGCGATACCACTGATTTCCTTTCCGATCCGATACCAAGTAATATTCAGGGTGGTATCGACGATACTGATCCGATACCGATACTTTGTACAAAAACGGATTTTATTTAATGTATCTCAAATTATAGCGTCATAATAATTACAGGACATCAGATTACTTGTTCTTATCACTTAATAATGCAGGGTTCATTATATAGAAATAAAAAAACTAAAGTTGTGCTATTTGAACACCTTGCCTGCCTGCAGCACTAAAGGACTGTGAGAGACGTCTGTCTCGCCCTAGCTGCACCTGTCCCTCGCCTCCTCTTCAGTTCGCCTCAACATACGCCTCATATTCTGTGATATGATTTACTCTGAGGTGTTTGACGAGGTTAGTGATGTTGCCACAACCAAACATGCCAACCCTCCCGATTTTTCCGGGAGAATCCCACCTTACTCCAGATTTTCCACCCGGACAACAAAGTTGAAAAACCATATCACAGAATTCATAGAGCAGCCCAGCCAATTCCAGTCTCCAACAATGGCGGCAGCGACTTAGTTTTAATATTACTCTTTTTTCTCTTTCTGGGTCGCAAAAAAACTTTTAACATATTTTCAGGTGAGAATAGCTGTGTAAACTTCAAATATCTGAGCCGACCGACACATCGTCTTCAAACCCCCGCGGTCTTTCACCACTCAGGTTAAACATGATGTACAAGTCACTTTGATAACTTAAAAATGTTATTGTTTGGCTTTTTCAGTGTTTTGTTTGTTCGTGAGTAAATCGGTTTGGCTGAGATTAAAGTTATTAGATTAGATTAAATTAAATTTAACTTTATTAATCCCTCGGGAGGGTTCCTCCGGGGTTTTCACACAGCTGAATAAACGTCAAACAGAAAACTGATTAAACAGAAGTGTGAGACGGTCGAGAGTTTACGTTTACTGAAGGGAGGTCAGTTCCTTAATCTTAATTATGCAAATTCTCATGACCATGACCTCCCAGCCCATTGTTCCTTCAGTGGGCTGGTTTCAGTCATTATGCAAATGTACTGTTTATAAGATTTGGGGAAACCTGCAGTCAGCTGAGACTGAAGAAGTCACTTGGATGAGTGACAAAACGTTTCTCCCACAAAACGCTACGTCTAGATGAACAGAATCAACTTTTTGGAGATTATTTTGCTATTGATTTTACAAATTCATTTGTCTGAGTCTCATTGGTTTCACCTACTGTTGATCATTCCCTTTGTGGAGAGTATAGTATAGTCATAAAATTATTTTTTTAGGTTTAAATCCAGCTTTTTGTGCAAAAAAAAAAGAAAGAAAAACATTTTAAAAAGCTTTTTTGTGAAAGCATGTTCTTATTCACTTAAACTGTGTCCTTCTTTCAGATACTTGGGCCTTACTGAACTGCATGTAGTAGAACCTGTAAAAAGACTGCTGACAAAACCCCGTCCAGGCCCTTAAAAATATACATGTGTCTAGAAATGGTGGTTTTTAATTTTTGGCAACAGCCTTTGCAAAAATAAATGTGGAGACACAGCATGTCGATACATTATCACACCTATGTTTTGTTTTAACCTCAAGGGTCAAGACATCATGAGAAACTACAACCACAGCCCCAAACCTCAACTACATGTTTCAAATAAAAAGAGAAAAAAGCATATTGAAAAATATATTTTAGATGTTTGACAGTTAGAATGATTCTACTTTCACCTGACTGCAAAAAGATAAATATACATTTAATAATATAATGATAGATGACAAATACCTCACAGGTTACTTGTTTGTGAAAGTTTTCAGTACACCTATGTTTAAAGACACATTTAATCCTTGTCTTGCTGGCTGACAGTAAAGGCATCCTTCACCAGCAGCTGCAAGAGCAGAGCCATCATTACAATAGTTAGAACAACCTTTAAAAGGAGACGAGCCTCTCTGTGAAGCAAAGGCACCAGAAAGTACATGTAGCCACGTATTGACAACATGAATTTCCCACAGTGCACTTATTTCCCTTTGGAGGAAAAAGCCAGTCTTCTAAGTCAGCATTTTAAAGTTATTTTAAAGTTAAATAGAAGTGCAGCAAGTAATTCAACAGGGTTAAACCCATATCTTATTTTTAACTGTGTCTGTATAAGTATAAATCATAAGGAAGCAAGTCTATGTCTCAACTCTGATAGCCAGCTTTCTCTGAATTGTCTGGCCCAATTATCATATGCACTTGTAGGGTCACGTGAATATTATACCACTTCTTATGGAACACTGGCAGGAGGCTGGTGGACAATGTGTTATTATTGCAGCTTATTCCTCTATCACATTATGAGCAGGACTCTTGGATCACAGCATCAACTGAAAGAGATAAAATTCACCAATATCAATAGATGTTGATGAAAATTAATTTACCTCTTAACATTTACCAAGTCGAGAACAATGTAATTTGTAAACTGCATATATATATATATATATATATATATATATATATATATATATATATATATATATATATATATATATATATATATATATATATTTATATATTTATATATATATATTGTAAGTGCAGCAATGAGTACTTACCACTTCTCAAGGCACAATTTCACTGAAAATGTGAGGTCAGAAGCAAGAGCACACTGAGCACTGGAGGAAGAAAGAAAGTGGGCATTATATGTTTACATGCTGTAGATGGTTGGAGAAATGTTGGCTATATATTGCTTAGAACAGTGTAATATTATAAACAAAAGTGGATAAATTACAATTAAAAATAAATAAATAAATTAGTTTTAGTCATTAAAATACTTGAGGGTAAAAGAAACCAATTAGGGAATATGTTACAGACTGTAACGTTTACTGTCAAGCACAGCATTATATACCCAGTTGCTGCTTCCACTGAAGTAGTCCCAACACCAGCAGCTGCAGAGCCAACCCAACCGTCACAGCTGTGCACCGGAAGATGTAGACATTGTGTGAAAAAGCAATTTCTTCATGAGATACTGGAAGAATAAAAACACAAAAAGAAAAAAAAAAGCTCCTTTAGGGTTGATAAGTCATCCTGTAAGTGTAAAAGCTTCTGTTTCAGAACAGCAATATCATTAAACTTTGAATGTTTAGTGTACATTTTGCTTCCTTCATTTTAAATTTTGATCAACTTACTATTTTAAATGCAAACCCATCATAGTAGCCAGGATTGCTGGGATTCAGTAAATGTGAATTATATGTTTGAAGCGCCACAGGGCTCAGATTAAAGCTCACTGAAAGCGTGGATGTTCTGTGATTACAAATTCATCCATGCTACTAATAAAAAAATACATTGAATGTATATATCACACCACCAGCTGAAGGGAAGTAATTTTAAAATGTCATCGATGTGCCAGTGTTCAATCTTACAACTTTTAAATTTCAGATTTTATTTTTGATAATAACATACATGAGACAGTGATGTTGACAGCATTGCTCCTCTCTGCCCCACTCTCACACCAGTATTCTCCACTATCTGAAGCAGAGGCATGATCAATCCTGCAGGTCTTTGTCGCAGTGCCATTTGAACATTGAGAAATGATTTCCCTGGCGTTCCTCACTTTCCAATCGGTTGAAATATTAAACCCTTTACAGGTAAAATAGACTGACTCAGTTTCAAAAAGGTGCAGTCTGGATGCAGTTATATGAAAAGACGAATCTGAGAAAGAAGAACAATGTAAAAAAAATATCAACTGAATTGCCAGAGATCCAAAAAGTAAGGTTTAGCATTCCCAACAGAAAACCAAGACTAATTCAGGGTCGGTAGGAAATAAGGATTTAGTCAGTATCTATGAGTCCCCTTGCCTCGTTTCTCCTCCTTGTGTTTTTTTCCATGTTTTCCCCAGCCCGTTATGTCTGTGCTCTCCCCGTGTTCTCTCCTCCCCTCCTGTCTGCGCCTCTGTGTACTTCCTGTTTTACTTTGACAGTCTCCCGTCAGTATGCGTAATGTTTGCTCCTGCCCTGTCTCGTTATGATTATCTGTGTCAGCTGTGTTCTGCATGTTCCCATGTCCCTTGTTATCCTTCTGTGTATTTATGTCCGCGTCTCCCTCCATTCCATGTCACGTCCTCGCTCTTTGCTGTGTTTCCCTGTGTTTCCTCGCATTTCAGTTAATCATTTCCCAGTTTAGTTTAGTTCTCTGTTTTCTCTTTATTCCTACAATAAAGTAGTGCTTTTGACGTTATTCCTCGTGTCTCTGTGAGTTTGTGAGTTTTAACCTGCCTCCGTTACGCAGCTGAATCATGACAGGTAGCCAGGATTGCTGGGATTAAGTACATTTGAATAACATTTCTGAAGTACTGCAGGACACTTATAACTGCTTACTGAAAGCACGGATGTTCTGTGATTATAAATTTTCATATGCTATCAAATAAGTAAATAAACAGAAAAACCATACCTTCCCCTGCATTCGATTTCCTTCTGATAGCCACCCAGCTCTCTGGTGATTCTCCAACTCCATGTATTTTGCATTTATAGAGTCCTTCATGAGACATCAAAACCTTTTGGATTTCTAGTTTTCCTTCATATCTGGTGCCCATGAAGAAGTTATCTTTGTAGAAATCTGCTGTGAAATTTGAGGAAGTCTTCCTGTTTCTACAGTGCAGAGTAACAGCATCTCCCTCCCCCACAGGATGGACAGGACTCTCCAGTATCACACCACCAGCTGAAAATGTGAAGAAATGTAGAAATTCATAAATCTGCAATGGATAATCACAGAACTTTCAATTTTACATGTTAATTCTGATAATAACATACCTGAAACAGTTATACTGACAGCATTGCTCCTCTCTGCCCCACTCTCACACCAGTATTCTCCACTATCTGAAGCAAGGGCATATTTGATCCCGCACCTTTTCATCACAGTGCTATTTGAACATTTCGAAAGGACTTGCCGAATGTTCCTCACTTTCAATTCGGCTGAAATATTAACCCCTTCACAGGTAAAATAGACTGACTCATATTCAAAGAGCTGCAGTCTGGATGGAGTGATATGAAAAGGCGAATCTGAGAAAGAAGGAAAATGCAGTAATCTGCTGAGTTCCCAAAGATCCAAAAATTGAGGTTTACCAATCCCAACACAAAATCCAAGTTTAGTACAAAGTAAGGATTTAGGCAGAAGGGCTAAAAACATGACTTCAATTCATGCTACTTACAAGACATCGTAGAATAACTTGTATGCACATGTGCCGTCATCACCATCAACCCTGTAGAAATAAACAGATTTTTCTTTATAAAGATGATTTTCATACTAATATGTATTATAGACACAATATAATAATATTGACTATATATATATATATATATATATATATATATATATATATATATATATATATATATATATATATATATATATATATAATTTTTTTTTTTTTTTTTTTTAAATAAAACACGTTGTGGTAGAATAAGAAGTAAGCCCTTGCTACACAATAAAGAAAACAAAAATAAGTGCATATTTAAGTAAAGTACATGAGACAAGAGACATACTGTAGTCACAGAGTTTACTGTAGAACACTATGACCTCCATGCTGTCTTGCTCACTGTGACACTGAAGCAACATTAATGTTTAATATGCAGCTGAGGTTTTCCGCTTCCTGTGCAGGGTCATATCTGGTGTTGAGCAGACTTTAGAGAAACATTTATAAATACTGCTGCAAGTGCTTCACAAAAATACATTTAAAACTTGAATTAAAGCAAAAAAGACAGCAGAAAAGTGTGTTTAGTGTGACTGCGTATTAGTTTTTAATGCGGATGTCAACAGTGCAATATATAACGAATCACAGTGTAATTTTTGGAGTGATAGACTACTTAAGTTAGTGGCATATACACTACCAGTAAAAAAATGGGCACACTTTCTCATTCATTGGTTTGTGTTTGTTTTCATGAATTTTTACATTGTAGATTTTCACTCAAGGTATCAAAGCTATGACTTGAACACATATAGAATTATATAGTAAACGAAAAACTGTAAAATAACTCAAATCTTGTTTTATATTTTAGATTCTTCATAAGAGCCACTTTCTGCTTTGATTAGTGCTTTGTACACTCTTGGCATCCTCTCAATGAGGTAGTCATCTGAAATGGTTTTGAAGGAGTTCCCAGAGATGCTGAGCACTGCTGACTCTTTTGCCTTCTCTGCGTTCCGTCTGCAAACCATTTCTATTGAGTTTAGGTCAGGTGGCTTTGGAGGCCAGGTCATGTGGCACAACCCCCCATCACTGTCTTTTTGGTCAAATAGCCCTTACACAGCCTGGAGGTGTTTGGGGTCAATTTCCTGTTGAAAAATAAACTAAACACAACAATTAAATAACTAAACGCAAACCGAATGGGATGGCATGTTCCTGCAGGGTGCTGTAGTAGCTATGCTGGTTCAGTGTGCCTTCAACTTTGAAGAAATTCCACAATGAACCCTGACAAGGTACACCTGTGAAATAAAAAAAAAAAACATTTCAGGTGACTACATCATGAAGCTCACTGAAAAAAGGCCGAGGGTTTGTAGCGCAGTCAACAAAGCAAAGGGTGGCTACTCAGAGGAATCTAAAATATTAAGCATTTTGAGTAATTTACCAATGTTTTCTTTGCTACATAATTCCATAGATTTGATCTCTTCAATATGTATCTACAATGTAGAAAGTAATAAAAATAAAGAAAAGGGTTAGCTAGTGGAGATACAGGGCTTAATGGGCAGACCGCCACTGAAACTGATTCAAGAAATGACGACAAGATGGAAGAGCACATTTGACATGTTGCAATAGTTGTATGAGCAATGTGAGCCAGTGGGAGCTGCACGTCCCAACTTGTGTGATCATTCCACTGACAAGCTTTATGGCATTATTCATGGATGTATGACACTCCTTCAATCATTTGAGCTTGCAACAACAGAGCTGTCAGAGGAGGAGAGAATGCAAACAAACTGTCTGCAAAAATGAAACCTGTAGGACTAGAGCCCACTATACAGTTACATAAGTTGCTGTGAGAGTATAACTATGTGTAGTTACTGCATAATTGGCCATAAAAATCAGACCGCGTCTGTTAATTTTATTAATATTTCACTGTTTGTTCTTGTTTTGTACATTAGGGTCACACTTGAAGGATTTCCTGCACATCAGATGTGCGACATATGAATCATTGCGGGTGTTTGACTTGGGCACACTGCTTGACCCAAGTTTCAAAGGTTTTGCATTTGGACCTGTGGTTAGAGCCAAGGAAGCATAGAGGACTCTGACTCTGGTGTGCTTTGACTGACGCACATCACCAGATGGTGAGCAGTTTTTAATTTAGAGCATAAGGTGATATATACAGCTGTAGGTTATTTTTTTGCCAGCAGTTTCTTTAGCTACATATATGCAACTAATTCCATACAATTTCTGTTCAAAAAAATCTTTAAAGGATAAATCTTTCCCTTTTCTTGTTGTCATGTTGCAAGAATGTCCTATATATGCTTAAGCTAAGAAAGTTATCGAATGGGCTGACATTAATACGTTGTCTTTCTATTGTTAGTCTGCACTTTTACAGTTAGCTGCATTTACTGCTGCAGCACGGTTTTTATCTGGTAGAAGGAAATTTGAGCACATTACTCCGGTTCTGGCCTCCCTGCACTGGCTTCCAATTGTATTTAGGATTCATTTTAAAATTCTTTTATTGGTTTTTAAATCCTTAAATGGTCTGGCACCTGCATATTTGTCTGATTTGCTGAAGCCCTATGTCCTCACTCGTTCGCTCCGGTCAGCTGAGCAGCTGTTGCTCTCAGTCCCCAAATCACGGCTGAAACTGAGAGGAGACCGTTCTCTGCTGGCCATTGGGGTGGGGGTGGGGGGGTGGGGGTCTGGGAGGAGGTGTTGGCCATCTGATTGGGATCTGGGATGCGGGGCCTCCCTGCTGCTGCAGGTGGTGTGCTTGCCTCCACCCAGGGGGGAAAGGGTAACATTTCCTGGGTCTAGGTGCTGTTTCCCCCTTTGGGGCGAGGGTAACTGGAACCGGGGTACAGAGTATGTTTGGGGAGTGTGATTGTGTGTACATGTCCATTTGTGTCTATCCTTACGTTGGGTGAGTGCTGAGTATTTGTATATGTGTGCATGAGGGTGGGAATGCATGTTTGTGTCTGTGTGTGCCTGTTTGTCTGTGCCTATATGTCAGGTCGGGTCTTAGACTCCACCTCTCTGGGAACATCTCAGGCTCTCCAAAGTATGGAGACCTATCTCCCCTCACCACACTCCCTGCCAGTGGCTGATGCCCTCGGGGGTCGGTGCGTTGGTGGTTCTTGGTGTCCGGGGCTGGGCGCTCAGGTATGTACAAGCTCACTCCCGGTGGCTACTTGGCGGGGCCTGGCGCCTGTTGCTCGGTCAGGCCTCTTCCAGGGTGTGGGGGGGCCCTTGGGCCTCCGACCTCTGGGCCTGCGGCTCGGTTCACTCTGGCACAGCTGGCTGCCGGCACAGCTGGCTGCCGGCAGAGCCAGCGGGCACGCCAGTGCAGCCCCGTCTGGCTTATGCTCCGTGGCTGCTGGGTGACCCCTCATCTGGGGCTCTTCTCAGCTCTTCCCAGGAGGGTGGCACGGATGCCCCTCCGGTGGTCTTCCTTGGGCTATCCATGCCTGCTTCATGCCCTGGGGGACGGGGCTATGGCTCCCTACACCCTCTAGCAGACCGTTACATGGGGAAACCTTTTGAATACAAGTGCGCTGATCCACACAGGTGTGCACATTGGTGTTCACTGTTCATAGACATAAACTACACCTTTATTGGCTGCTACTTCAAAGCACATTGTGCGCTGTCGGTCCAGCGTGCTGCACAAAAACATTCAATATTTAGTATTTACTGCTGTTTACACTTAGCTAGATAAACGTGATGGTGCTGTGTTTAGTATGTTGCTCTGTTTTTTTCCTTGCTTTCTCTTCTTCTCACCTCAACAGGTGATCCAGGAGATTTTTTTTTCTTCTTACTCTTTTTAAGTGCCCTTTCTCACTGTCCCTCTTCCCTTCTGTTTTTCTTTTCCTTCCTCTTTCTTTCTCCCTTTCCTATCCCCCAGTCATGTCTGTCCCGTCTGTAACAACTGAAAATAAAATAAAATAAAATAAATAATAACAACAAAGGTCGATCAAATGGACCAATACGGCAAGGCCGTGATGGTCCACTTGGTAAAGTAAATCCATTGGGTATCCTTGTTGGTCTTCAGACAACAATTCTGACGGCTAAAGAACCAAATGGGACAGGCAAAAAAAAAGAAAAAAGAAAAAGAAACTGAGAGGAGACCGGGCGTTCTCTATCGTGGCTCCTCAGCTTTGGAATAATCTTCCTCTTCACATTAGGCAATCGACATCAGTGCTGATTTTTAAATCCAGATTGAAAACACATTTTTATTCGCTGGCTTTTGACTCAGTGGTTAACTGACTTGTATTTACCTATATTTTGTTGTTTTTGCTATGTTTATTATTTTATCGTATTTATTATTTTTATGATATCTATTATATTTTATTGTTCAGCACTTTGGTCAGCCTTGTGTGTTTTTAAAGTGCTATATAAATAAACTATGATGAGGATGATGATGATTTAAACATTTAGCCAAAGCCAAAAATTTGCATAGATGTTTTTAACATCAGTTACTGGGGAGTTTTTCACAATTCACATAAACTCTATGAGCTGAGATAAAGAAATGTGAAAAGGGACAGTAGACTCATACAATAAAAGAACCTGGTTGTTAACTTGACCAATTAACTGGACTGGATTAACAACAAAAATACCATCTACAGGAAAGAACTGGGCAGGCTGCATCTGCAATGGACACTTGCAAATTTTGGAGTGCATGAGGATCTTTTGAAGCCCTTCTATGAATCTGCTGTGGTGTGCTGGGGCATCAGTATCTCTGGGACAAAAGAAACAGAACAGACTGATCAAGAAGACATCCCAGATGAAGGGATTTTTCAGTAGTTAGGTTGGTGTTCTCATGTTCGGAAGGTCAGGGGTTCAATGCCCTGAATAGCTAGCCGACACGCTTTCTCCCGGGCGCTAGATTGGTGGCTGCCCACAAATGCAGAGAAGGAAATTCCCCATGGGGCTCAATAAAGTATACATTGTTATACAAATGGTATTGTTCTTCTGTAAAAGTAAATTAGTCTTTCTCTCTTTTTATCCTCTGTGCATTACATTGTATTTTGTGATTTCTAGAAAACAACGCTGTGAAGTGACTCAGGACACAACAGTACCGGTGTTGTGTGAAGATGCGATCCAGTCATGCATTTATTTTGCAACATTTTTAATCCATTATATGCCATTACAGATAATATATTGTAAATAATGCGATGTGTTGTACCTTTCTGTGCAACTTTGCTGTTAGAAGTTATGCACTGTGACGACACCAGCACTCTCAAAACTTTCAACATGTTGTGCCATCTCCATGGTTACAGCTGGTGTCTTTCCTGTAGATTAAATCCGGAAATTAACAGAAAGTAACTGAATTTCAAACATAAAAAAGAATATAATTTGAACTTTGGCTTCAAAGAGAAGGGTTGTGGACTATTTGGGAAAAACAGCTGTTGCAAAGTCTGGAATGAACATTAACCTTTAGTGGGTTTTTTTTTCCACTAATGATATCTTCTCCCATTTTATCTTTCTTTAACCCTGCCCCGTCTCTCTTTTTCTACTGTATTTTTGGTTCATTGTGTTTCTGTTCATGCTCAAAAACCTTCCATTGTGGCTACATTCAAATAATTCAGCAAAAAAGAGAGAACAAAGGGGGCAACGCCCATTGATTTAATTTGTTACACAGGAAGGTTTGGTTAGTTTTTTTAGTTGTTTTTTTTAATTAATAAATTAAATTAGAACTTAAGAAAACTATATTCTACATACTCATGTTGTCTTTGTCTATAATTACAATTTGATTGATAATCTGACATCTAAGTGTGTAAAATGTGCAAAACCTAATAAATCAGGAAGGGGATAATCCTTTTTCACAGCACTGTATCTGATGTACGTTTGTTCTTTCCCTTGTATTCCTTTGAAAATACTCATACATTGTTCATACATTTACAATATGCAGATATTTTGAGATACCTGCATTTAACAAGTTCACTCAAGTCACCTGGATACATACAGAGAGAACTTGAGCACAAGCAGAAGTACAGAGTCAATGATGGTGACACAATGATAACACACTCAAGCACCAACAAACAAGAACTGAAACCAGGGTTATAAAACACTGCCGATGTGATACAGCAGACAGTGACAAAATATCTTAACAATCTGGTTCTGTCATGTCTGTGTTTTATACAAATCTGTCCAGTCCAGTCTATTACACATACCGCAATGTGATTAAAAAGTATAACATCTGCTATTGGTTAAAACTGATAAAAAAATGCATACAATTAACTTTTTTACAAAAATTCAAACAGTCATTTGAAACCCACTCATCTTCAGCGTGTTGCACCATCTCCATGGTGACAGCTGCTGGTCTTACTGCAGTGGAATTAGGAAACTGTAACATAGTTTGTAACTTAAAAAGGAATGGTGTATTGTTTTTTACTGGATTTGAGTAGTCAGTTGCCCTGCATATAACACATATTGTATAATTCACCTTCATTCATCTTAATAGTAGTTTATATTAGTTTATATACATTGATTTCAAACATATATGGTACGTACAATTTTTTGATGGTTCCCAGCTCTGAAAGTTATCAGACCAGTGAATTGCTGTTAAAATAATTGTGTTATTGTGTAAATTTGTGGACATTTTCCACAAATGACTTGGCTGCAAACAACGATGGGTAACTCATTAATTATCAAAACTAGTATATATAAGGAAAAGGGGGCAGCAGGGAATTTATGTATTTATAGTTATGCTTAAAACAAGAATTACAAATCTATCTTCCTGCAGCAGTAAATGGAAACCACAAGATCAGTGGCAATGCAGTATGCAGATATGACCGCTAGATGGCATTAGAGTCTGACCAGAAAGAAAGAAGGAATAAGAGGCCAGGAGTTGGTAGTCACAGAAGAAGCTGTGAATAAGGGAAAACACATGTAAATACAATAATCCACATATTTTACAGAAATAGGCTAAAGGTTGTGTGGTTCTTGTGTGACAAATTTAACTTTATAAAAGTATAAATAGTCTAAATACATTTACAGGTTTTCCAATTTTCCAAATCCTCTAAATGACAGGAAATCAATGTTTGTTTTGTAAAGTAATTAAAAGTGGGATTCAAACTATTTATTATTACTATACCATTATTTGTGTTATGAAAATATTAAGAAATGACTGGTGTCCACTTGTGACCAGTATTTTTACATTGTTTGCCCTTACCCTATCAGCATTGTTTACATGATCATGTTTACTCCTCCACCCAAGATTGTTTCAGTTAAACACTACTCTAGAGTGGTGTTTTAACCCAGTCCAGTTTATTCTCTGAGTGTACTCCAAGGTTTAGTCCTCCACTACGTCCACGTCAACCCCCTGGATTTAAACAGGGGTCACAGCTTTCCTGGTAGCAGTCAATTCTTCTGTCTTTGTCACACTGAGGTGCAGATTATTCTGCTGCTCCACATGAAACAAGAGTCCACCATGGCCCAGTCTCATCACCCTCACCGATGCATCCAACCACTGCAGTGTCATCAGAAAACTTCTGAAGATGGCAGGTCTCTGTGCAGTGGTTGAAATCTGTGGTGTAGTGGGTGAAGAGGAAGGTGTGCCACATTTCTGTGGGAGGCGGCACATTTCAAATACCAGGAGAATCTCTCAGTGGCCTGACAGCGTCAGACCACAGTGAGGTTCAACTTAGCATGTAAACCCGCGACCCGCAGACAAAACACCAGAGGTACCACAGCTGGACGCAGTGACTCTGGGTGAGCGCTAAACATGTGACTTATGATCTTGAGAAGCCGACCAGGTGCCTGCTGTGGCCAGAGAAGAACGCACTAGTGGCTCTTGCTATGCTGGCAGCAGAGATGTTGGTTTAAGCTGGGGAATCTCACCCCCAGCCCTCCTTATGGCTGCATGCAGCAGGGACCCACCAAGCCCTGAAAGGCTGATGAATTATATGTGTAAGAGAGCGAATACATACTGTATGTGTATCAGATAACAGTAGGGTCAGCTGTTTTGTTTTTTTTTGTCTAGTGTAACAACATTACTATAGGATCTGGGCTATTCTTCTAGGTTCACAAGAATGAGCTATCACAGGATGGTGGGAGTGTGTTCAGAGGTATGAGGGAACAATGGGGCTGTAAGCAGGTGTTTCGGCCATATTGGACAGTTACGAAAGTGCTTTGTGCAGCTGCCTGTTATAGATGAAGGAAGTGCAGATGGACTACACAATTATTGCTTATTTATGATGAATTTATTAGTGATTAATTTATGCTGAAACCTCTTCTTCAGCTGTTATGTAATCATATGAATACCACAGCCTCTATGTGTGTTCACATTCTTATTAACAACAATTTTATGCTCTACTGATATAAAATAAGTAAAAAAAAATTAAAATGATTCTATTTCCCAAACTATAATAACTCTGCATTATTTGCAATTGTTCGCTGTGCTTAGAAAATTATATTAGTAACGAAAAATAATTTGTATTTTGAACACAAACATTCATACAGTTAATTAGTTCATTTTTAGCTGAAACTGACGATTGTTTTAAGCATATTAATCCTACAAATCATTTCCTTTATTTGAATATGTGATTTTCTAAAATATTTAAAAAGGTCTATTACAATTTCTGTTACAGTTTCCTACAGTCCAAGATGATCTACTACACTTTTCAATATTTTGGAGAACGGTCAAAACCCCACAGATTTCATAATAAATCTGCTAACGCACACCGGGGAGACACGAGCGTGAAAACCTCTGAGCGCAACACACAGGGCTTTATGCACAGGCAACCCCACTTAGGTTTTTATGGTCGGTGTGCCGTGCGTCCCGTGACAAGTTTAACATCACACTCAGCGGTGCACAGTCTCTGTGGCACGTCGTGGGGTCGTGCACTCCTTGATTTTTGTAAATTCTACAGCTGGAGTGTACGATCGTGTTGGTTTTTACCACTATTTTGCTGATATTCTAGCGCAGAACATACTGACACACAACAGTTTGTCGAGGTTTTTCTCTCTCTTTTCTTTCCACAAACTAACATTTTCGCTTTCGGTTTTGACTTCTCCTCATCAGCGCGTTTGGTGCGATATTGTTTAAGTGGCGACACCTATCGAGAATACCGCAGCGCCTTCTTCAGCCTGAACGGCGGGTATAAGTAAATATGGCTGTATCTATGTGATGATGTTAAACGAAGGGACTATTGCATAAGGTATACTGTCAGCTGAGTAATGCCGATCCTCCCAGGCGAAGATGTGCCGCCTCCCATAGAAGTGTGGCCCTCTCTGCTTGCCATACTCGCTCCGAGTGGAGGCGCAGCAGGACAGCGCCCACATTTTCCTCTGTTTCCTGAAGGTAGGCGACTATATTCCTCTGCTTTTATCAATACACAGCTAATCTCTTTAGTTTATAGTGTAACGGGATACGGGTCATTCCTGTATATGTGGAATATGTAATGGAGTCCAGAGACAGTCTCAATGTAATAGAGAATTAAATAGACATAGAGAATTGTCTCATTTGCTATAATCAGGCTCACTCAGATCACTGTGTCTCTCACTGACACAATCTGAATGGTAGTAAATATACAGATAACATCCGGTGAGTCCAGAATAACTAATTGACTCACAGGCTTTTAGAAGCTATTGCCAAAAAAAAAAAAGGAGAGTGAACTGAACACATCACTGGCTCTTGAATTATTATGATGACTTACATTTGCAACTGAAACACATTACTGCTTTTGAATAGCTATTCTATTTCATCTTATTTTATTCAGCTTTTATCCCTCTCTCTCTGATGTGAAAATGACCAAAGAAATACATATATATTTCTTTGGTCGTGCAAGTAGACAGAGCAGAATGTTCTTTGCTTCCATGTTTTAATGTAATATTCATATCATATCAAACACTCCAGCTTACCCTAGGAAAATTAAACAATGTCAGTGTACAGACATCATTTTTTATACAAGGTATCTTCAAGCCTGCATCCCATTTAGTTAATGGCATCTTCTTGTGTAAAGTAACAAAATGTAGTCAAAATGTTTCTCATGATTTTTTTTAATATATATAGAAGAATTGTTGTCTGAAGACCAAAAAAAAATGGCCAACAGAATTACTTTTCCAAGTGAATCATTATGCATTTTGCTATACTGGTCCATTTGATAGTCACATTAGATCTTTATTAGGATTATTTTATTTTGAGTTATTATAATCAGAACAGACAAGACCCGTGGACAGAAAAGAAAAAAAAAGAAAGAAAGAAAAGTTGAGGAGAAAGTTAACAGAGGGAGAGGAAGAGACAGAGAAAACACTGAAAATCTGTGCAGGGAAGCTGCTGTTGTTTTTGGTTGCATAAGTATTCAGTGTTATTTTTGCAAACAACATATGCATAGGTAACACTAAGTAAGAAATATTAAATGTCACTGCGCAGCACAAGGTATCAATAATACATGATGTGTTTAGAGGCATCAGTCGACCAACTACAGTCAGTGCTCGGGTACGTCAGCTAGTACAGCAGAACACTGTGCTCCGCAAAGTCGGAAATAGCTCATGTACTGCTTAACTAAATTTGTGGATTGCCAGTTGCGGTGAGTTCCTGCTGTTTGAGGCAGTCCATTTCTTCCTTTAGTCCCGAGTTTAGGTCACCCCCAAGAACAAGTGAGCAATCTAGGTGTTCAATGAGTGCAATTAAAAAAAGCATGGATAAAAATGTTTGACATCATATGACTTATTCATTAAATAAGCCAAAAACTCTATGAACTACCAGATTATTACTATATTTTACATTACACATCGGCTGGTAAATGGACTGATTCTTATATAGCACTTTTCTACTCTCCTGGAGTACTCAAAGCGCTGCATACAACATGCCCCATTCACCCACTCATACGAACACTTCCTTCTGTACTCAAGTGCAATCTAACCAACATTCACACTCCGATGGACACATTGGAGAACAACTTGGGGTTTGTATCCAAGCCTTCTGTTCAGTAACTGAACGCCGAACTTGCACCGTGACTTCAAGCATATCAAGAGCAATAGTAGAACAAAAATGCAAAGTCTGGACTGAGTGACATCTGTAATTCTCTTTCTCCTTTCCACAAAGAACGCTAAACATGTGATGTTTGAGAGTGTTCATGAAGAAGTATAGAAATGGCCAAAAGGAGTTGCACTGTGTTTCTGGATCTGGAGAAAGAATATGATAACGTGCCTAGAAAGTGTTACTGCAGGAAATCAACATTGGCAGAGATGTATGTGAGGTTGGAGCTGGTAATTGTGTAAACACACAATAACCAGACTGATTCTGTGTGCTGTTATTCTGTTGTGGACCATCTGGCAAGATATTGAAAACAACAGCCTTTCGTACTCCCTGCGGTGCTGGCATTCTGAAATACTGGACGAGATGAAACATGCATCACTCATTCTTCTTTTAGTTTAGACATGTAGAGCTCAAGGTTGCTTATCACACAGATGACACCCACACTTGGAAAAATAACTGGATGATTATGTTCCCTTAGATTCACTAAAACAGTTTATAACATGTAATCAAAGCATTTCCTCCACCTAAAGTGAACTATGACTAATTGTTCATTGTGTTTTATAACTGGGAAAAAAAACTCAAATGCAACTCACAAAGCAACAGCTTATTTACACCTTAAACTCCAGCAGGTCAGACTACTTCAATGATCAAAGATCTTCCATTTCCAAAAAACTAGTGCAATGCTTCTAGAAATGGGAGAACTGAAGATGAACCACAAATATATAAATTAGATTTCTTTGTTGTTGTTTGACTCACCAGGAATCAGAAAGTGAAAATGAGTCTTCATTCTGCAGAATCAGAAGTGTCTGTTAACTTCTGCTAGTAATAATTTAGTATTTGTTTTTTATCTTATCTGAGTGACATTTAGACAGACACATATTTTGCAGCTGCTTAGATAACTGTTACTTTTATATGCCCAAAATGCATATCTCATTTCAACATGTAAATTAAAAGGCTTTGATAGTGTGTGACATGGTAAACTCTAAACTTCTATCGGGGGGAATAAAAATATTAATAAAAATGTGTTGTAGTCACAAAGTTGCTTAGTGTTTTCACCACAATGGTGGGTCATTGCCTAGTTACAGGACAAGCTATATGGTGTACATATAGCATGCTATACAGTAAGTCCTTTTCTACAAACCCTCAGAGGTGAAACAAGTTAAAACACTCTGAGTTTGGATTTGTTTTTATAATGTTTTTCCAGATATTCTTAGGTGTGAAAGGTTGACTAGCATCCAAGCTAGACTGGTCTGACTTCATACAATCAATGAGCCCTGCACCAAGAACATGGGGTAGACATAGGCTACGTTCACACTGCAGGCGAAAGCGCATCAAATCCAATTTTTTCGACCCTATGCGACCCATATCTGATCATGGTATGACAGTGTGAACGGCACAAATCCGATAATTTCAAATCCTGGGTCACTTTCGTATGTGGTACTGAATCCGATACATATCTGATGTTTTAGAAAGCGACTGTTGTTTGAACGGTCAGGTCGCATTAAATCCGTCTTTTACGTCACTGACACAAGACAGACGCCAATTATCAGCGCCGGAGAAGACATCATGAACGCTTCCTGTCCATCCCGTGTAGATGTCAGTGAAACTGTTGGGAAGACAACGTTGGAGAAACGTGAACTTTTTATTTGTACTGTATAATCTGCAGATTCTGACAGAAATCTCAAATATCCTTTGAAGCACCGCTCCTCTCTAAAACAGCAATAACGATCATTATTAGGTTATCTACATTATTATGTAAATAACAAAATAACTTAAAGCAAAAATTGGGAAACGTAAAGTCCGAAGTCTTCATATTAAGGGCCATCAGTCAAAAATACTGTTTGCTCTGGGTCTGAACAGAGCGCGTTGTGTGTGACGTCTTCTTTTGCGCATGCGGGCCGCTTTGAGGGTTCACACTAGAGCGCGTTTGCTGTCGCATTTTATTTGCAGTGTGAACAAGCAGACAAAAAAATCAGATTTGATTAAAAAAATTCTGAATTGAGCATTAAGACCTGCAGTGTGAACGTAGCCATAGATGTGTGGGCTGACTGTGTTATACAAATCTGTAATCGTGTTTTTCTCTTATTTGAATTTGCACTGCCTCTTTTCTGAACAGAGAACAGTTCAGCTGAAAAGTTGACACGACCAAGGAAGGAGGCCGAGTTGTGTTGATTTTTGCCCTTCATCTACAGGTAAGCTAACTACAATCAGCCACATGAAAATAAATGCCTTAATGCTTCACCATGTTGTTTGTGTGCTTTGTAGATATACAGATTTTGACAGTGATCAGTGCTGAATGCTGCTTTCAGGTTTAAATTTTGTGGTTTGAATTTTAAACTAAAATTATTGGTCTGTGTAAACTACTTGTATGAAAAGTAATCTAATGTAATATGATGCATTATCATGCATTATTATTATTATATTTACAATAATTACATTACTTACATTTGTCAGACACTCTAGTGATGACAGAATATTATTGCATGTCAAATCCAAACATGCAAACATTGACTTCTAATGTGCTGATCAGGCTCAACCAGTCTGATTATATTTTAAGTGACCATATTTGGCATTTCCTGTTTTTGACTGCAGTTCCTTTGAACAGGAAAGACTTTTAAACGGCCCTGCTAGCATGATGAATTTACGGAGCACCATGAAGTCAGCAGTAGGATTACTAATTTTCCTTCTCAGTCATGATGCCTCAACGGGTACGTTATATGTCTTTATTATACAATAAAACAAACTTGATCTGAGGTTAACCATTCCACGTATTACATTTCAAAGCATGTAACTGGTCGAATTTACTTATTTCCTCTGTTCTCAGTAAGTCATTTTTTTCTGTTTTATTTAAAATGGTCATATATAAATTCTGATTTTGGTTAGTACAGTGTATAGAAGTATCATATCTAAAGTGAATGTTACACCGGATGTCATTTGGTGAGATCAAGTGATATTTGACAATAAATTAATTCATATTTTATTTTTCTCAATGTTCCACCAGCTCCAATAAACATTGCTTCAGCGTCGACAGAGAATGCAAGTAAGAGAATACTTCACTTATCTGGTTATATTCCAAGGATGATACCAGATGATAAGAAAGGAACTTGGCACAAATGAGCAAAACAGGCTTAATAGATAGATAGATGGATGTAAACTTTTAGTCAAGTAAAACGTGTTTTTACAGCCAATGCTTTCATTTATTCTTCCAGGTCCTCAAACAGGCATTTACCTTGACATTGGCATCATAGCTGGCATTGTCATGGTCACTGTGATTGTCTTTGCCTTGATAGGAATGTCTGACCATGAACAGGATAGTAAGTGTATTTAAAAAAAAACACACACACATTTGAGAGTTGACAACATCATCTTTCATATTCACTGTATGTGAGATTTTAATGCTAGAGTTCAATCTTATAAAAAACATTATTCCCTCTTTGACTAACTTTGACTTCATTTACTCTTTTTAGACGAACGTGTCAAGTTAAATAAAGGTGAGTATTCTTGACTTTGCTGTTGATATAAACTAGTGTGCAAACTAGGTTAAAGTGGGTAATGTTACAAAAATTCATGCATTGACCAGAATGATTAAATTATTAAAACTGTTTATTGTTTTGGGGGGCACTGATATGTGTGTTTGTGTGTGTGTGCAGGTACGACTTCAAGCCAGGAAACACGCTGTACAAAATGTTGCACCAAATATTCTGAATATTGTTGCAGTCTTTTATCCTGTTGTTGTTCAGGTTGTGCTGAATCACTTACCAAAGCTTGTGACATATGCTGCATGTCTCTAGGTTATGGATGTATGGTACCTTTATAAAGTATCCTTTGAATGTTCTATACATCATTTTTACTGTTATACAGCTATCCATGCTCATGAAAGTATCTGAATATGTTTTGATATAACCTTTCTACTCAGTAAACAGACAGCATTGCTTTACAGTGCAAGCTGCTTCCCTTCATCCACATGGACTCAGAAATTACGTGCTATTGTTTACACTCTGCAAGCCTTTGGAGCATAGTTACCGATGGAAAAATATGTTATGCAATGTACTAATTAGTGTGAGCAGTGTGACAGTCAAGAGCACACTTATAACTGTTCTTGTGAGAAGCCTGTAGAAAGAAAAGTGTTATTGTGTGACAGTTTTACAGCAAAGGAGGGTGAGAATGATACAATGTAATAAAAAGCTCATTGGGAACTTCCCCTTTTGAGCACTTGCATTTGAGGTACTAGAGTCTGGGACTCCTTAAAAAGGAAGACGTTCTCCAAAAAAGCAGTTTGAGGATGTAGAGGCGACTGGGAGAGTGATGAGCTCCATAAACCAGAGGAGCGAATGGTGGGAGTCCGGGACTCCGACTTTTCTAGTCCGGGACTAGAGGGCAGCGTGTACACGTCAAAAGCAAAAGTAATAATAATAAATTGTTGTTGTTGGGCAAATAGGTTTTCCGACAGAAGCTAGATGCAAGGAAATGCAAAAACCTAGTAAACCAAATACGAACTAAGGAATTATGCAAATCAAAAGACAAAAGGAATTCATGGTAGAGAAAGGGACAGTGAAGACCTGCAGTTGTCACGCACATTGGGCACGAGCTTCCTTAGGAAAGAACAAAAGAGGGGGAAGTAAAGCTGGCAAAGAAGGGAGGAAGACTTTCTTATATGACCAGGGACTGTTAGCGGATGCAGGAGGGGAGAAAAAAGATGATCTGCTGAGCCAATTTGAAAGACATTTTACACATGGAGGATAATATACCACATGTGACCCTAAAAATTGGGGAAAAGACATAATATTATTCTGTGATTGTGGACTCACACGGGCAGTAATCTAAATGCTATCTAATGTTGTCTAAAGAAATGGGTAAAAAAACTGTGAAAATGGAAAATAGGGAGTCTGGAGAAACAAACTGTGAGTGCTGGAGTCTGTTGCTCATCCTTAGGCCCTGTAAATTTGCAGGGGAGAAATTTAATGACTAAACTAGGAATAGAACCAGTAAAAATAATCCCCTAAACATTTTAAAGCCCTCACCGAAGACAGCACCCACTAAAAAAAAAGAAAAGAAAAGAAAGGGTGAGCAGAGATGTATCTAAATTCCACACATGGAACCAAATAATCATGAGCTGGAGAACAAAGAATATGATGTAACAGCAGTAGCTGAAGTGAAAAGCATTTAGGATGAGCATATCGAAAATCCTAACCAGAAGAGATGTGTTACTGAATGTTTTTGTTGATAAACACAGCCTTAATTATGTGTATGTAAATGTGTATATTCTTTAAATTGTTTTGTGTGTTGTGTCATGTTATAATTTGGGGCATAACTGGATAAACAGGAGGGAAATGATGGAAAAAATATGTTACGCAATGTACTAATTAGTGTGAGTTGTATGATAGTCAAGGGCACACTCAGTACACTTAATGCAAGCATGCCTGGTTACCAAAAAAAGTATTACAGTATCTGCTTATTAAACGACTTATAACTGTTCTTGTGAGAAGCCTGTAAAAGGAAAAGTGTTGTTGTGTGACAGTTTTACGACAAAGGAGGTTGGGACTGATAAAATGTAATAAAGCTCACTGGGGACTTCCACTTTTGACCACTTGCATGAAACCTTGTATTTGATGCTTTTGCTCCTTTGCAAGAATAAAAGCTCCAGTTTTTGACTGTTGTTCATATTTGCTAATTTTTATTCTGACACTTGCCCTGAATCATTCTTGATTTTCTACAAGGCTGAAACTCTGAAGGTAGCGATGACACACTCAAAACAAGTACTGAGGTAAACCAAAAATTTAAAATGAACATTTACAACAGAACTTGTGTTTACTTCATCTGAAATAATGTTAACCTAAAAAAAATAAAATAAAATAGTTTTAAGTCCTGGTGAAAAAAATGAACTGAAATTTATTTGAACAGGACTTTGAATTTTAACTGATTAAATATGCTAAAATACTAAGAGTGTGGGTGTGCCAGGTAACTTTAAACCTGCAGTTGTCATCAGGGTTTCATGTCGTTTCTCCTTTGTGAAAACATGTTGTATGCGTCAGTTCTGCTCGTGGGTCAACTATTTATTCCGACAAACTTGTCCCTCAAATTGCTGTTTTTGTTTTGTGTGTGTGTGTGTTTTAATAACTACATAAACTTCTCATATGCATTCAAATTGCCTCCCTTGCAGCAACATCATCTACAGACTTACAAAGCTCTTCAAAATGACAACACAGAGCAGTGTTACTTTCGCTATCCAGACACACACACTGACACAGTGACCTAAATGTTGGTATTATCTGTCACTCTACTGTAGGCCGTCTGACAATGCACTGAAAACCTACTTGCCTGTCTACCATAGCTGGACTGGCCATCGGGCATACCGGGCATTTTTTTTTGGGGGGGGGGGGGGTGTAGAAATGACTGAAAGATTAATAGGCTCTGTTTTGACTTTTGTTCAAAAAAGAATGACTTCATATAGGGAAAAATATATATCACATGTGCAGGACACCTTAAACTAGTTTTTTAATTAAGCAGCAAGGCAGAACAAAATCGGGGCTGTATCAAGACACAGGGACTAAACCCCAATTCAACCAGATCCAGAACTGATCTGGAATTAAAACAGGACTACACGAGTTCAAAATCAGGACTACTGAGGACTTAACCAAGACAGAACCAGAATCAGAACTAGATGATAGTAGCACTAAAAATCATCATAGACCTGCACTACACTTATTTTTTTAATTCTACCAAAGTCCACTATTTAGACTGAGAAAAGTTTATATAATTATTTAGCCTTGTTGTGCAAACAAGACTGCATAACTTAACCTGTTAACTCACTCCTCCAACCTCATTTTCCTTTCAGTCCAACAGCTCTCATACAGTCAGCAATCAAATTCTCCATTCATCCTTGAGTACTTGGTCACCTTTAAATGTCACTATTAATTTTATCAACTTATTTATCATTAGTTTAACACTAATCCACTCTTTAATTTGCTTTATTTACTTTAGTTCATTTTCTCCTATTTGATCACTACGATTTCTTAACTCTTATTATGTCACAGAAAATCAACTAATCTACTTTGTCTCCCTCTTTGTCATCAAGGAATTCTCACACACTCACAGGCTGGTCACTAGCCCCCACCTTTTCTTTCTCTCTCACACACACACGCACATTTTACTCTTCGTTTGTTCACACACACCTCATGCTTCTCGCAGTCCCATTCAAACTTTCTGCGAGACACTTCTGCTAATTTAGGACAACGCCCTAATCAGCACACAGAGAGGGTGCCCGTCCGCTCTCGTACACTTCACAAATCATTCAAACTGCGCCACGGACTCGATACCGCGGCTACTTTTCCCCAAAAAATATAAAACCAAATTAAACCCCCCAATTGACTTCACAGCTTGCAACAATTCGCGACACGGCCGCCTGACGCGATTTCTGCACACCACAAACACACACTTTTAGACACGAATCCTTTTTGTTACTTTAATTGACTTCCGTCTTCAGACGAGACGCCGACTCTAACGGCGCTTTCACACACACTACACCGTCCTCCTTCTGCATCAGGCACTGGGTTCAACTCAGCTCGGAATCTAACCGGCGAAAGCAACCGATCCTGCTTTTATGCATACTTCAGACTGTGACAGGGACCTCTCCCCGACTTAGTTATTTAAGGAGCCACGAATCCCCAGGTCACCACCCTGGATCTCCTGCCTTCAAGTCCTAGCCCTGCGTCCGAGACTAGGTGGGGTAACCAAACCCGTGACACGCGCAGGTCATGCGGTCATGTGATAGTTCGCGCTGATGGACATAGGAAGTGTTACAAACAGCTGATCGGATCGGCAAAGCGTGTTTCTGGAATATTATGTTTTTGTTGCTACAAGCGCTTTTTATGCAGTTTTTGCAAAGCTTTATGTGGAAGGAAACTGTGACCTAGGACAAGCTGATGGCATAAGATGTAAGTACAATTCCTCCGGTTACATATGAAAAAAAATTATTGCGCTAGCTCACGTGGTTGCAGAGCTACCGGGATTTAAAAATAGTTACGCAAAATGGAGCGTGTCCGCTCCTACCAGTTCTAAAGGGTTAATCATGTGAGCTAGCTCTCTGTTCGCCTCGTTTCACGATCTCAGCTCTGCCAATTCATCTCTGGGCCTCGAGCGAATTCCCAAGGGTTTCGGCACCAAAACTGTTGGGAAATCAGTTTTACCCCGGTTCTTTTTATTCCTCGAGCATCCAGAGATGGCACCGGACTCAGTAGTCATTTTCACAAAATCTTTATTCATCTTTATTCATCTTCATTCATCTTTACTCTTCTTCATTTAAGCATGCACTTCTCGAAGGGAAGACGAGGCCGGTGTTGTGCCAAAAAGTCATTGTCTGCCAGAAACTGATTGCCGTCCGTGGGAGCGCGCGCAGCTGCTTAAAGCTGCAGCGCCCGGATTACTTGCGTTGCCAGCTACTTCTGTGCAACTGATATAACGTGGAGGGAAAAAACCCAAACACATTTATGTGACGTTAGCGTGCTTGTGATTGTGGACTATAACTTGTCACTGAAACAATAATTCTGCTTCAAACTTGGCGGATGTCATCTAGAAGGGTCATATGTCAAATATTACATCTCAAACAGTCCCTTAGAACTGCTGGATAACCTGTAAAGAAACATTAACATTGATAATATGCCATTTTCAGCCTGCCAAAAAGTGATTGTGGCCTATATCTTGTCACTGAAACAATGTTTCTGCTTCAAACTTGGTGGATGCCATTCAGAAGGGTGTATTTATCACCCCCAACAGTCCTTTTGAATGTCTCCCTAATTCTGAGGTCTCAAGGTTGGCAAGTATGGCCACAACACCTCACTTTTTTGCCACATGTATCGCAAACCACGGTCGTGTTCAAATTCATGGGGACCCGGCCTTCGCGGTCTACGTGGGCCGGGTCCTCAGAAGGTCAGGTAGGCCGGAAGTAAACGGCCGTGAAATTGGACGGTGTAGCCTTCTGATTAGCGTCACCGCTGTCTCGGTGGAGTTTAATAAACTCAGCCGTCTGCTCCTTGCTATCTAAAATATAACAGGACACTGGCGTAAATTCTCGACTGTCTCACACTTGTGTTTAATCAGTTTTCTGTTTGACGTTTAGTCAGCTGTGTGAAAACCAAGGAGGAACCCACTCGGGGGATTAATAACGTTTTATTTTATCTAATCTAATCTAATCTAATCTAATAACTTTAATCTCAGCCAAACCGATTTACTCACGAACAAACAAAACACTGAAAAAAGCCCAACAATAACATTTTTAGGTTGTCTAAGTGACTTATATATAACGTTTAACACGAGCAGCGAACGTCTGCTGTTTGTGGAGGTAAAATACATCCGCACATGACTCCAACTACGCTCAGCCATTGTTGTGAGTGCGCACGCCAGCGGCTGCAAGACATTTATACAGCCGCATTTCGCACATAACTATGAAAGGAAGTAGTTACTTTGAATGTAGACAATCCGAATGCTACAGTTTCTTTCCACTGTGTTCCTGTTAGGCCATGATGGTTTTTTTAGCGACTTTTCGGACAGCCAATAGCGATTTTCCTTACTGAGGAGTTGGCAACACTGCAACCTGTAGATGATCACTAGCTGGAACCCTCATCCTCTCACCCGGGCCACTAACCCCTCCTGTGCCAATAAGTACAGTTATAGTTCATGATTCATTCACAACCGTTCTTCACAGAAACACCTTATGAACTTTGTCTCCTCTCATTGCAGGCATTCAGAAACTTCTGGTTTCGTTCCCTGGCCTGAAAACTCCCTTTTCCCTCACCTCACAGAATCCCTGTGTCCATAGTTATTCGAGTGCCTTATGTTATTTTTTACAGTTCATGTTTTCTACTTGCTTTCAAGTAAATCACACATCTCTCACAGGTCACGTCACACCATGATTCACAGTTGACAGTCAAGCCATCGCTATTACACTCTTTTGTAAATAAAGACTTGTAAATCCCATTCACCAGTGCCTCCGTGTGTGATCTGCATTTGAGTCCGTTTGTCTGATTCAGCTTTCCGACGTGACCGACAGCCCCCCCCCCCTTTCTCTAAGGAACTGGGCGGGTCGGGGGGTTGTCTCTGCACTACTTATGGTACGATAAGGTACAAGAACATATTTAAACACAAGAGTCACCATAAGTGCATGTGGCACCAGGACACCCTAGGTCACATGCTGATCGGTTTTGTAAACATCATCAGATATCCGGCCGTATGTTCTGGACACTCGAGTGATGAGAGGTGCTAAGCTGTCAAAAGATCCCCACCTGGGGTGAGATAAATCAGGCAGCGTGGGAGGACACTGGACAGACCTAAATGTTTAATGATGGTGTGTTGGGAATACTTAGTAGAGGCATCTTCCACTCTCACCTACGGCAGAGCTTTGACAGGAGTCTGTACGACACTGAGGACATTGAAACTGACTGGACCATGTTCAGCACCTTCATCACTGAAGCTGCATTGAGCTGTGGCTGTAAGATGGTTGGTGCCCTTTTGTGGTGGTAACTGCTGAACCACATGGACACCGGAGGTGAAGGGAGCCACCAGGCTGTAGAAGAATTCCTATTGGGTTGGGGTAGCCTGTGGGACCTCGGAGGCAGCCAGAGGGCACTGATTGGCCAAGTGGAATGTGTAGCACTCATTTTTAACATAAATGGTCATTCACATAATTTGTATTCTGTGCCATTTTTTTCATGTCACTGTTATAATGAAGTACTTTATTAGCTTTTCACCTGTCATACATTTTTTTTTGTTTTTTATTATTGCTTTGTTGTGTAGTGTCATCATGTTTTTGTGAGGGTTTGCTCTTTTTGTAGGGCGGCTACAGTCTGGCTTTCCCCTACAACCGACTCAGATGAAATTCTCTTCATTTGCACCAGTGACTGTAAAAAACCGTAGATGACCTAATAGCTCCCAAAGAATGAAGCCAGTCTATATCGCCACCCGGTGTCTCGCTGCAGCATAGGTTAAACACCCGCCTTCTTCATGATAGCAGATGGGACTGGAGCCAGACTAAAATAAAAAAATTCTCCTCAGATAAATTTTCCTAAAGATTTTTTCATTCATTATCAGCAGTTCCCATGATGCATATTTGTCCTCAAGGGCTCTCCTTTATCACATGTTTGATTCTAATTACTAGCATAATGCTGTTAAATTGGGCTGTGACGTCAGCTTTAACTGGCAGCTGCAGTCACAGAGAAACTTGAGCCTCTCTGTTTGGGAATAGCAGATAGAGCGGGGACGCTGAGAGGAGGTCCAGTGTTTATGTTACAAAACCACGACCGACTGTTTCAACCTGACAGCCTGAGGTGTTCTTCAGTAAACTGGACTGAATATGTGCAAACAGCAGCATGTTTTCTGTCTCTTGCCACAACTGTATTTACATGCTGAAACCGATTACAGCCATTTGGCAGCTTAAGTTCAAAGTTATGTTTAATGTTTTCACTGATCAATAATTTTAGAACTGACAACTGACTCTGTGTGTGTTTGTTTATTTATTTATTTATTTTACTGAGTTTTTATTAAATACTAAGGTAAAAAAAACAAACAGTCTATGAGCAATACCTCATCAAGAATCATTCAAAGCTAACATGTGCAGTACTCCGTACAGCTTACATCCTTAGAAAGTAACCACTTCAAGCATTAAGCCTTTGAGGTTCACACCAAGAAAACTGCAATTTAAGAAATAATTCTTTGCATTGTTTTTTCCTTTAGAACAACAGCAACAAAGTTTAGATATTTTTTTAACCAACTCTATAGATTTTTAAACATAGTCCTCTACCAAACAGTAGAGATTTTCATTCATGGCAAAACTCAGAATACAAAAAATATTTTTTTTAAGTTTAATAAAACTTATAAACTTCTGCAACTTCGCAGCAGAGTACACTGAACATATAAAAGAGAGTTGTAGTGCTATAGAACCCACTGCCATTGAGATTTAGAGGCGTTAGATTTCCGGTGATATGCAACAAAGCACTGCTGGTGGGCATTCTTCACAGAAACACTTTGCACTTCTGACAATTTCACCTTGACACTCCCTTTGGACAGAGGTTACACCGGCCTCGGTTGTCAGAGTGAAGTGGCAGGTGTCCCAAGTTGTCATAACGCACATCTTGTTGTGGATGTGAAGGTCTTGGGGTGAAATGTTTCTGCTGAGGCAACATTTGAGGTGGAGAAGAAGATGATGGTCGACCAACCTTTGATGGAAACTGCTAGACAAAACCTTTTGACAGGGAGCGGTTTCACATTCAGTAGGGCACAGTCCCTCTTGTGAACAAGCCAGGCATTTGAGATGCCAAACAGCGGAAAATACCATCGCCTTGATTTTGCTGGAGTCCTGTACATTATTCCTGCGGAGAAGCTTGTAGTAGACTCCAGCCACCACTTGCCGTTACTTATTAGGGTGTGACCCTAACCCTAGATATGAAGCAGGGTGGGAGGGATATTCCTGCTGAGGTCAGCTGTTCAGTGTAAGTGATGTCCTGCTTTAATTTAGAGATTGCCGAACTGCTGCTTTGCCTGGGTGGATTTCTGGCTATTGGGCCGAGGTCCTTATACACCGGTGGCTATTTTCATTTGTTTTAAAATCGGTTTAACTTGACAGGAGCTGAAGGCTAAGATGGAGTAGATGACCTGCTCCACCTGCTGACCTATAGTCACCTCAGTAGTGTTGCTAGCAGAAGTTGAAGTAAATTATGTAGAAATATTCATTCATATTCTTTTCTACTCACAAAAAGCATGAATTCAGTCTCCTTGAAATTAAGGGACAATTTATTGATATCAAACCACATCTTCAAAATTTCCAGTTCATTTTCAATTCTATACAAGAGATCCTTTACATTACCTTTATGCTACCTCCAGTAACGCTGTGGGAACCTTGGAGTCATTTTTGACCAGGATATGTCCTTCAACGCACATATTTGGTGGGCGACCGTGGCTCAGGGGGTTGGGAATCGCATCTGTAACCGGAAGGTCGCCGGTTCGATCCCTGGGCTCTCTGTCCTGGTCGTTGTGTCCCTGGGCAAGACACTTTACCCTACTGGTGTTGGCCAGAGGGGCCGATGGCGCGATATGGCAGCCTCGCTTCTGTCAGTCTGCCCCAGGGCAGCTGTGGCTACAACTGTAGCTGCCTCCACCAGTGTGTGAATGTGAGAGTGAATGAATAGTGGTATTGTAAAGCGCTTTGGGTGCCTTGAAAAGCGCTATATAAATCCAATCCATTATTATTATTATATTAAACAAATGTGTAAGACTGTGTTCTTCCATTTGCACAACATCTCTAAAGTTAGAAATATCCTGTCTCAGAGTGATGCTGAAAAACTAGTTCATGCATTTATTACTTCTAGGCTGGACTACTGTAAGTCATCATTATCAGGATGTCCAAAAAACTCACTGAAAAGCCTTCAGCTAATCCAAAATGCTGCTGCAAGAGTCCTGACAGGGACTAGGAAGAGAGAGCATATTTCTCCTGTTTTGGCTTCCTGTTAAATCCAGAATTGAATTCAAAATCCTGCTCCTCACATACAAGGTCTTAAATAATCAGGCCCCATCTTATCTTAATGACCTTGTAGTACCATATCACCCTATTAGAGCACTTCGCTCTCGCTCTGCAGGCCTACTTGTTGTTCCTAGAGTATTTAAAAGTAGAATGGGAGGGAGAGCCTTCAGTGAATATAAGGTTTACAGCATATCTTGTCACTGGTAATTGTTTGCAATGTTTATATATTTATATTATTTACTGTAGGTATTGGTGAAAAAAGCTTTATGTTGTGAAAAAGTGAAATCTGGAAATTAGAATTGTTGTGCCTTATTTTGTTGATGTTTTTACATATATTCCTTTTGAAAATGGTAAAATTTGTATATTTATTAATTTTTGTTTATCTGATAAAATTTATTTAAAAAATAAATCGGATATTTCAAACAGTTACTCACTACTTGAGTAGTCTTTTCGCCAAGTACTTTTTTACTCTTACTTGAATAACTTTTTTGACATCTACTTTTCACTTTTACTTGAGTAATAATATTTTAAAGTAATGCTACTCTTATTTGAGTACAATTTTTGGATATGGATGTAACACAGAGACATGGAACACAGAGACACGAAACCAGGCAGAATTGTTTCATTGTTGTCTGAAGACAATACTGCTACTAACACATCCATATCTGCCACACAGAGCTCCACATGTACTGCTCATTTAGAACAAATGACTGTCAGCAAACGAGGACACAATCACACAGCCCACTGTCTTTGTTAGATGCGCGCCTGTTTCAGCAAAGTTCACAAACTCCCTCCAACACAACGTCCGGCCCACTGTGCGGCTCCACCAATGAGATCCGAGGGCCCGCGCAGTGGTATTAGCATACAGCCTGTATAAAAAGCGCCGCTCTCGGTCACGGCGCTCATTTGTTACTGCAGAGTATCGAGGAACGAAAATGCCTGAACCCGCCAAGTCAGCGCCCAAGAAGGGCTCCAAGAAAGCCGTGACCAAGACCGCCGGCAAGGGCGGCAAGAAGAAGAGAAAGACCAGGAAGGAGAGCTACGCCATCTACGTGTACAAGGTGCTGAAGCAGGTCCACCCTGACACCGGGATCTCGTCCAAGGCCATGAGCATCATGAACTCGTTTGTCAACGACATCTTCGAGCGCATCGCTGCCGAGGCATCTCGCCTGGCCCACTACAACAAACGCTCCACTATCACTTCCAGGGAGATCCAGACCGCAGTGCGACTCCTTCTCCCCGGTGAGCTGGCCAAGCACGCCGTGTCTGAGGGCACAAAGGCCGTCACCAAGTACACGAGCTCAAAGTAAACTGACTGCAACTCAGACGTCAACACAACGGCTCTTTTCAGAGCCATACACGTCATACTGACGAGCAGAATTCCTGCCGTTAAACATGCAGCTCAGTATGTTACAACTACTATAATCGCGTATGTCCACTTTTGTGTCACTGGGTGGTATAAATCTGCTTTACTGACCCTAGTCTACAGAAATGTGTTCCGGTTTTTACTTTGTAGTGACTTTGTCTTTCTACAGACACAGCTAATGAGATTTTTTTTTTAATTAAACACTTGGTATTAGTTCAAAGAATACTTTTTTTTTCTTCTGCAGTGTGTACAGAATGCAGCGGCAAGACTTTTAACTGGTACAAAGAAGAGGTCACACATTACTCCAGTTTTGGCTTCTCGTCATTGGTTGCCTGTAAATTTTAGGGTTCATTTTAAAATTTTAGTTTTAACTTTTAGAGCTCTGCACGGTGAAGCTCCCCAGTACATCTCTGACGTGCTGAAACCTCATGCTTCATCCCGAGCACTTAGGTCTTCAAGTCAGAGGCTACTGGTGGTCCCACGTACTAGGTTTAAAACACGTGGGGATCGGGCTTTTCAGGCACTGGCACGTAGGCTGTGGAACTCTCTGCCGTTGTCTTTACGCTGTCTAGACTCTACTGACTCCTTTAAAAAGCAGCTGAAGACATTTTATACAAACGGGCTTTTAATTAATTTTAACTTGTATGTCTGATCTTATTGTAAAGCACTTTGTGATTTTTATCTGTGAAATGTGCTATATAAATAAATTTTACTTTTACTTAGGATTTGTTCCACTATGCAAAGAGTGCAGAAAAACTGGTAGAGATGCAGTTACAGTCTACCTGGGCCCCACCAACTATCAGCTAAAGAGAAGAAATAAATTCAATTGCTGCACATTTTCTAGACCCGTCTGTGGTCCTGTCTGTTATATGCAGCACCATGCTCTGCTTCACTGTCAAAAGTTAGCAACTACATTTTAAAATATTCTATTAAACACATAATACATTTATAGATGCATATTATTATTAAAATATATAATATTGTTTTATTTTTATTTTTTTTTAAAGCCTACACTGGCTGTTGTAGTGGAAGTAAACTCTACTTTACAACCTTACCTGACTAAATCTAGGCCAGTGGAATTGACATTCAGTCATTTCAAGGACACATTTTATTCCAAGCTGAGCCCGTACTGCTATTTATTTTTTACCATGTATTTATTTCATTACTCGTTTCATAACCATTTTGATTCATGTTCATATGGAGTTCTGTAGTGTTAAGGCCCTCCCAGCTGGAGGAGAAGAGTCAGTGGCTGCCCTGTGTCCCCCCCCTCAGTACTTTTCCACTAAAGCTGAGGTTGAAAGTTGCGATTTGGTGCGAGCCTCCCTTCCGTTAGACTTAATTTGTCATTAACAAAAGACAACATTTCCACATTTAGAGAGTAGAAGAGTGGGCGGGGCCACTGAGCTTCGAGCGGTCCAGCGAACCGTCTGTTTTCTTTTACGTCCGCCGAGCACAGATAATAACACGGCTCCGTGGGGTTGAGATTCATTCGACTTTGTTCATCCAGAGAAGAAACTTTAACCATGAGTGGACGAGGCAAAGGTGGCAAAGGACTCGGAAAAGGAGGCGCCAAGCGTCACCGTAAAGTTCTCCGTGATAACATCCAGGGCATCACCAAACCGGCCATCCGCCGTCTGGCTCGCCGTGGCGGAGTGAAGCGTATCTCCGGTCTGATCTACGAGGAGACCCGCGGTGTGCTCAAGGTGTTTCTGGAGAACGTCATCCGCGACGCCGTCACCTACACTGAGCACGCTAAGAGGAAGACTGTGACCGCCATGGATGTGGTGTACGCTCTGAAGAGGCAGGGCCGCACTCTGTACGGCTTCGGCGGGTAAACTCATTCTCTCCAATCCATCAAACGGCTCTTTTAAGAGCCACCCACTTTCACTTTAAGAGCTTTGTTCTGCCATCTTGTGATATTAATCCGCTGTATTGAACCCTAGTCAACAGAAATGTGTTCCTGCTTTTTACTTTGTCAAAAGACATAGTTACTACAAACAGAATTAATGCGACTTTTTAGTTATCTCCTGGTTTTAGTTCAAAGTATACTTTTTTCTTCTTATATGCAAAGTTGCGCTAATCATAAGATTAAAATGCTTTGGCACAAAACTAGAATCAACATTCATGTTGCAGCTTTTCATTGCATGGTCGTGTCTGTATAGTTTTGGTCGTCTGTATTCGTCTTGTTGCAGTTTTCGGCTTCTGCTGTGAGGTTATCCTCCATGCACTTATACAATTAATCGCTAGACTGTTTTTTTTTTTTTAAATAAATATTATATTAGGGACATTTCCCTATACATATCTTTGACCTGGGGGCAGAATTGATCGTGAAATGGAAAGAAAAAATGCGTATGAACTTACAAATTTACAACATGATGCATTTAAGGTAATCCCTTTTCCATTTTTATTTAAGAGGATTTGTTCCACTATGCGAAGAGGCTGGAGTGCAGAAAAACTGGTAGAGATGCAGTTAGTCTACCTGGGCCCCACCAACTATCAGCTAAAGAGAACAAATAAATTCAATTGCTGCACATTTTCTAGACTAAAATTTTGAGATTATTTCAAAAATAAAATATCTTTTTGTAACATTACATGTTGCGAATCAAATGGAAGTCTTTCTAAAGTTTAATGATATTTATATTATGAAAAGCAGATTTTTGACATTTTAAGTTTTTCCCGTTTCCAGTTAAAATAAACACACACAAAACACAAGCAAACAGCCAGAACACAAAGCTGGAAAACTACGGAGCCCCGCAGGGGGCATGGGAGAAAAAAAAAAATTAAGACTGACTTTTGCGAGATCTCGCAAAACTTTTAGCCGCATTCTTCGGACGCCGGCTCGAAGCCGACCGGGAGGTCGAGGCACGATGTGCCGGGAAAGCGGTGTTCCTCCCGGCTGTAGTAGCTCTCGACCTCCCGTTAGCTTAAATTAATCTTAATCCGTCTTAATTTTTTTTTCTCCCATGTCCCCTGCAGGCGCTCCATAGAAAACCCACCCGATCGACCAAAATCAACTCAAAATACTAGTGATGTGACATTCTGTATCGAGGCTTCGAAGCTTGTGCCGAGTAATGGAGGGGGCGTTTCCGCGAAGCGCGTATCGAGGCTTGCTTCATTTATGGGAGGAGCTGAAAATGATGACGTCCGAAGCCTCGCTGCCCGGCTCTACCACGTGACTGGTTCATGAAGTGGTTCGAACTTTGCCGCGAGCTATGACAGCGATATAAACCCCTCAGACTTCATTCAAAAATGTGGGTGTTTGATGGAGAGTTGCGGTTAGAGAGAGTTTGGAGACAGTTTGGAGGTTTATGAGAGTGAGGAGAGAAAGTCAGGAGAGAATGGAGCCAGCTAAGAAGAGGATGTCCTCCCCTGTGTGGGAACATTTTGATCTTATTCCTCCCAACAAAGGTATGTAAATTTCTACAGAAGATGTATTTTCATAATACTGATGGTGCAATACAATTTATGTTAAGCGCCTTTACTTTTGTACAAGGTGAAGTGTTTGCTCTGTGCCAGGGAGCTGGGATATAACAACAACACCTCATCCATGCTCAGGCACTACAGAGCTTTGCATGAGAATAAGGGGGACACCGATTGTGGAGCAAGACCAGGTGAGCCATCAAATGCAATGATAATATAGCATGCAGTAATGTTACTAAATGATATAACAATATTATACAACTGTTATAAGTTACGTGTGTGATATTTATATTTGTGCTTTGTTCTCCTGAGGAAAGACAATAAAGACAATCTCAAATAGATGAAGACCTGGTTAGCATGGTGATTGAGGACTCCCAGCCATTTAGCATTGTGGAGGACAAAGGATTCAAAAGATTCGTTAAATCATTAAATCCTAGCTATGTTCTCCCCACTAGAAAGGTCATAAAAGCAGTGAAAATTTAGTTTTTACACAATAAAATATGGGCAGGACTGACGCCTCAGTGTGTAGCTGTCCATACCTCAACGTTACAAAAGCACAACTACCGTCCACACCCCAACCACACCTCACCTCACAGTAAATGATCATTTCCATTTTAAGCATTTCCAAATGATCATTTTCCATACTGCCAGTATAAATATACACAGTATACTGCCATCACTACAATATACATGTTTTACACACTCCTTTTCTTGTTGACATTTACAGGCTGTGTGCAAAAGGCCACACTCTTCAAATTCATGCCAACTAATATTTTTACGTCCAGTAGGTGTCCTGCTAGAGCAAATGAAGCTTCAAGAAGCTTTGCGCTGGGGTGAACCAATTGGATGAAAAGCTTCAGTGCTTCATGAAGCTTCATCTGCCCATCACTAGAAAATACTGCCACACAACAGAACCTCCTCTCCTCCTCCTCAAAAAACTCCACAAATGAATGAGTCACCTGCTTATAAACCATTGAATCAGACACCGAAGCCGTTAGACTCTAAATGAAGCTTCGGACGTCACTGATCACGTGATTCTGGCCAAACGAATCAAGCTTCGACACAGTGCTTCTGAAGCAGTGTGTTGATTTTTTTGACACATGCTTCAAGCGAGCCATCACTACTTCACTGTGTACTGCACTGCACATGGTTGAAATGACAAACCCACCTAACTTGATGTGCACTTTAACACACAACTAGACTAACCAGGATACAAAGGGCTAGTTTGTTGGACTATTAGAGGGCAAAAAATGGCTAATTAGATGTCAAAGTGTATACTAAGAAAGATATGAATTGGTATCATCATTTTTTTTGTATTTTTTTCCTCACTTGTGGTGCCCCTGGATGGATGACACTGTTAGCATTTGCCTATACTGCCTATGCCACAGGCAGGCCCTGCTGTGTCCTTCACATCCAGCTTTCCTAGCAATTCCCAGAGGAATTTCCATCAAAGCTTTCTTCAATCTAACTCCTAACTTGATGGCTCCATAGCCACCTTTTTATCTGCCTTTATATAATGCAACTATTGTAGTAAGTGCTGTGCATTAGATGGAGGAGTTGTACAGGAGGTAGGAATGATTTCCTGTGGTGTTCAGAGGGGATTTTTGGTCATCTCAGACTCTCACTAAACACACTCCGGTGACTGGTCAGCACATGATGGTGTGGGTCAGGGGTATTGTTCAGGATTTGACTTATGCACAAAAAAAAATTGTGGTCACATATTTTTCAGTAGGTGGGATAACAGAATCCTCCAGAAAGAGGAGCAGAGATATACTGGGCATGAGCTTTATTAGTGCCAGAGCTGGGAAATGCACCCACATGGGCAGAGCAGGATAAAATAAATAACAAATAATAACAACAACCTTATTACGATAATAATAAATAGAATAGATACAAGGATAAAATAATTTTTGACTAATAGCGAAAGAGTGATTAACAGTGAGATGGCTGGGTGTTTTTAGCAGGTGTTGAGTATTACACATTGAGATACTCAGTGATCAGTTTGTGGATGCAGACTAAGAGATCAGAGCCAAAGTGTGGAAGCGAGCTGCTGTAAGGTCACTAATGAAGCTTCTGTACAACAATGTGAGTGAAACTGTGCTTTGGTTAGAAGTGAGCAGCTGTCACACAGGTCTCGCTGCTCCGTGGGCCTGCAGCAGCATCGGTGTGTTTGCTGGGAGCTCGCAGCGTCACTTTGTCCCACAGCTGCGCTCACCAGATGCTGCTTTTAACTCGGAGTGCGTGAACAAACATGTGTATCAGCTGGAAAAGGCTTTTTACGGAGCTCTGCTGCGGCTCCACCGGTTTCAGCAGAGAAAAGAGTCCAAGAAGCCGCCGAGCAGCGCTGACCTCCGCACCGAGTCGCCGAGCTTTGGGAGCTCCACGAACCGAGAGCAGAGAGCACGAGAGCCCGACACGAGGCCTGCACGAGGAGACACAAGCCCGCTGTGGACGGCTCCACTGTCGACCTGCAGTGCTGCTCTCACACTCACTTTAAGCTCTTTGATCCCGAGACACGAAACACAAAATGAAGCATTGCGAGGCACGCGCAAGAGCTGCGCGCGCTGCCTTCACTCTCAACGGTTCTCATGATGCGTTTAAGTGCAGCGTGGCGCTTCCGACTTGCCATCACTGTACCGTGAATCTCGATCAGACGCGAAAGAGGAAAATGTCCGAGGAAGCTCCTGCACCTGCTGCCGTCCCGGCCAAGGCGGCCAAGAAGAAGAAGACGACGGCTTCTAAGCCCAAGAAGGTCGGCCCCAGCGTGGGCGAGCTGATTGTGAAAACCGTGGCCGCTTCCAAGGAGCGCAGCGGCGTGTCCGCAGCCGCGCTCAAGAAGGCTCTGGCTGCCGGAGGCTACGATGTGGACAAGAACAAGGCCCGCGTTAAGACTGCCATCAAGAGCCTGGTGGCGAAGGGCACTCTGGTGCAGACCAAGGGCACCGGGGCCTCCGGATCCTTCAAGATGAACAAGAAGGTTACTGAGAGCAAAGCCAAGAAGCCCGCAAAGAAAGCCGCTCCTAAAGCCAAGAAGCCCGCCGCGGCCAAAGCCAAGAAACCGGCAGCAGCTGCTAAGAAGTCGCCCAAGAAGGCAGCAGCAGCTAAGAAGCCCGCAGCCGCTAAGAAGTCGCCAAAGAAGGCCAAGAAGCCCGCAGCGGCGGCCAAGAAAGTGCCCAAAAGCACCAAGAAAGCAGCAAAGACCCCCAAGAAGGTGCTCAAGAAGGCTCCCGCAACAAAGAAATCCCCCGCCAAGAAGGCCGCCAAGCCCAAAGTCAAGAAGGCGGCCACAGCAGCCAAGAAGAAGTGAGCTGACACCGCTCTCACACTCAACAACGGCTCTTCTCAGAGCCACCACAGCAACACACAAGAGCTCCTTCCTCTCACTCACTCACCACTCTTGTCATTCACAATAATGTCCTTATTATTAAAGCGCTTTTTTCCCCCTCCATTGTCCTCATTACAATTACAACTTGGATTACTATCATGGTGCACATTAGTGCTGTCTAAGCAAGTCTACAACTATAAGAATACAAATATTAACAACTCAATATTTACAATCACACATTCGTAATACAAGCCATCACACCGCTTCTTTTACTGTGAAACATCATACAAGAAATAAACTGTTAAAGGTCAGCAACTACATTTTAAAGTATTCTATTAAACAACACATAATACATTCATAGATGCATGTTATTATTCACGTATGAAATATTGAGTTTTTTAAAAGCCTACACTGGCTGTTGTACTGGAAGTACACTGTATATTTTAATGATACCTAGCTAATATAATCCACTTGAAATGCTCTAATCTACAACCTCACCTGACTAAATCTAGTCCAGTTGAATTGATATTGTGTGATTTCAAGGACACATTTTACTCCAAGCTGAGCCCGTACTGCTATTTATTTTACCATGGAGTTCTGTAGCGTGAAGGATGAGGGGAATTAAATTATTTCAAAATATAGTCTTGAGGTTTACTACTTGACCTCACCGATTCTTTGGAGCTGAAAAAGAGTCCGGGGCTGCCCTGTGTCCCCCTCCACAGTAGTTTTCCACTAATTCTATTGTTCAGTCTGGGGGGGCTGTCCTCTAACCAGACTAGTAACTGTGGCTTCTTGTTCTTGGCTGAGGCAGCTTTCACTCACTTTATAACAGGCAGACCCCCACTGTCAATGCATTTTTCATACTATACAGTTACACACCAAAGTTTATAGCTGAACCAACTGATTTGGCATGTCAGAGGTCAGGGTTCAGCAACTTAATGTCATTCTTGAGAGCTTTAAGGTTGCATGAAATGCTTTGAGAAAAAAAAAATCCACTATTGTCCTTAAAACAGGTTGACAAAGTCATTCTAACAAAACCCACACTTAGGAATCATTTCCTGTTCTTCTGATCACCAGCTGCCCCCTATTATCCAAGTAAACCTAAACACATTCTATTCTTCGAATTGTTTTATTCTACTCACAATAGACACAAAACCCTAAGCGTAGATGTGACTTTGCAAAATGTCCCAAATTCAGCAGCAGTGCTGAACACGTCGCAAACAGCTGCACATTTTCCTCCACCTGTCCCTCTCCACCTCACGTTGTTATATTTCCCCATTGTGTTTAACAAGGTTTGAACTGCGTGTTGTCTGTTTCCATGAGCTTAGAAACTGTTTTAATTATAAAGCGAGTGAACCATGATGAGTGTCCACAGTCAGTTAAGCTAATAATTAGTGACATCCAATGTATTCTTAATCAGTAAGATGAGCAATGAGGTTGAACACGACCCCACACCACAGGAGACAGAGCTTTTTGCTTCAGTTTTATATCAAGACCTAAAGTTTGTTTAGTCTATTCTTTTGTGAATGAAACTCAGAGCTTTGGAGTTAATGAAAGTAGTTCTTATTTGAAGGTGGATTTCAGTCCCTGATTCTGTCTGATGACATGAATAAATATAAATTATAAAATAAATCAAGATGCATAATCTACATTTCCCAGGACACAAGTTGTTACAAACACTAACAGAAAGAAGGATGTTTGCTCAGAGAGAAGTGTTTGGCTCTTAAAAGAGCCTTTATTGTTGGTGAAGCCGAGCGTTTTGCGTTTACTTGGCCTTGGCGGGCTTCTCGGTCTTCTTGGGCAGCAGCACAGCCTGGATGTTGGGCAGCACACCACCCTGAGCGATGGTGACTCCCCCCAGGAGCTTGTTGAGCTCCTCGTCGTTGCGCACAGCCAGCTGCAGGTGACGTGGGATGATACGAGTCTTCTTGTTGTCGCGGGCTGCGTTGCCAGCCAGCTCCAGGATCTCAGCGGTCAGGTACTCGAGCACAGCTGCCAGGTAAACGGGGGCGCCGGCTCCTACACGCTCGGCATAGTTGCCTTTGCGCAGCAGTCTGTGGACACGACCCACGGGGAACTGAAGCCCGGCACGGGATGAGCGGGTCTTGGCCTTAGCTCTGGCTTTGCCTCCGGTCTTTCCGCGTCCACTCATTTTAACAGGTTATTTTCTTTGTAGTATCGAGACTAAGAGAAAATGTGGCCCGATCAGCTCAAAGCCTCGCTTATATTTCCGCAGAGCGCGCGCAGCTTCGTCACGCACCAATCGCAGAGAGGCTTGCGGCAGCGCGCAACATCAATGCACTTTTCTCCAATGAGCAGCACACACCGAGGCGGGCGGTGCTCCACGTGGAGCCCGTCACCAATCACGAGCCGGAGCGGCACCGCGTCACAGCCAGTCACACACTATAAGAGCAGCGAGTCTCCTCTGTTCGCTACATTTTCTGTTCTTATCACAGGGAAAGAAAAGTGAGGAAGAATGGCAAGAACCAAGCAGACTGCTCGCAAGTCTACTGGCGGCAAAGCCCCCAGGAAGCAGCTAGCCACCAAGGCTGCTCGTAAGAGCGCCCCGGCCACCGGAGGCGTCAAGAAGCCCCACCGTTATAGGCCTGGTACCGTGGCTCTGCGCGAGATCCGCCGTTATCAGAAATCCACCGAGCTGCTGATTCGCAAGCTGCCCTTCCAGCGTCTGGTCCGTGAGATCGCTCAGGACTTCAAGACCGACCTGCGCTTCCAGAGCTCTGCTGTCATGGCTCTGCAGGAGGCCAGCGAGGCTTACCTGGTCGGACTCTTCGAGGACACCAACCTGTGCGCCATCCACGCCAAAAGGGTCACCATCATGCCCAAAGACATCCAGCTGGCTCGCCGCATCCGCGGAGAGAGAGCTTAAGCTGCACGCTCTCCTACCAACAACGGCTCTTTTCAGAGCCACCTCACTCACACCAAGAGTTCGGTCCAGTAGTAGTAGTAGCAGCTCATACTCGCACTTCAATCTTCATGCTCTTTCTATTCTAGAAACTACAGTTGGCAATTCACTAACTTCCATTACAAAACTTTTTTTTTTTTAAGCATTAATTGTTGTATGCTGTTGTAATGGCTCTCTCCTTTAATTGTTCACGTATTATTTTCCAAAGCTCATCACATTTCAGTGCTTTGTACTAGACAATATGATAGGCCAAGTGCTCTGAAGTACAAAGCATAGACTCCTATTCGATAGTTAGAAGTTAGCAGGGAGTTAACTCGCTAGCTTCTAAATACAATATAGCATGTCCTGACTGTGGGGTTTTGGAAACAAATTAAAACGTACAGCTCTGTTATCACTTCCAGCATAAATGAAGACAGAAAACTAAACAGCAGTGACATTTGTAGGCTTACTGAAGTTGGGCTAGCTGGTATGATGATGTGCTACGTGACCGCTAGCGACACAGCTATGTTAGCATAATATAAACAAGCTAACTTTTTTTCCACTCGATAAAAGTTAACGTGAGTGTTCTCGGTGGTCAGGAACAAATGTAATCGCATGGCAGGATGCTGTAAAAGGACCAAACTTCAGCCAGGAGAACAACTGAGATAATCCATCCACAATACGAGGTTAGTCATTCATATACTGCTGCATGGGCTGGGCTGCAGTTACATCCTAAGGTTTTAAAAACTGAGCTTAAATAAATGATTAGTGGTAATAAAAGCCGAGGGAGGTCAACATTTGAGATCAAATAGAAGAAAATACAAAACATTAAACATGTTAACAACACAAAAGCCATATTAGACGCAGACTACTTTAGACCCGGAAGTAGGATTCGTCGCGTCATCACTGAACAACCGGATAGTTGAAATGTGCTATAGAATACTATAGTATTATACTGGATGACTGAGAACCTTCACAGACATATAGAATACTATAGACATGACAGTAAGGCAAACATGTTAATATTAGTTTGCAGAGGCTGTTAAAATGTTATCTAACGTTAACATGTTGGTGACACAATTTCATCCTAATGGTACTGACATATTCATAGGGTTCATTTTTGAGACAAATATCAAGATCGGCAGAAACACTGAAGCAGCTACCCATTGTATTCTTGTTGTCATCTATGTCCAATTGTCAGGTGACAGAAGAACCAACACAGTGTCCTATAACTGAAGTAATGTTGTTAAGTCCTTAAAGTCATATTCTTTTATTGTCATGACTGTATTTCAAGCTTTTTTTTTTGTATGATACCTGATTTATATGGAATATGACTGAAGTAAACTAAAGTCTAAAATTCTTAGTCTGTCATTTGTTCAATAGTAATTTAACATTAAGTAATTCAAACTATGAATTGTAATTTTAAATTGTTTAAAAGCATGTAGAATAGCAAATGTAGGAAAGTATATTTCTCCTTTTTTATTTATTTTTTTTATCAAGAAACAAAGACAAAAAGCAGGGCAGGGTTCGGTGGTTGAATCGTCCGTCCCCACCAATGCCAAAAACAAATCTACGCCCTTGTCAGGATCATCCCCCACCACCTGCAGCTGGCCGTCCACAACGACGAAGAGCTGAACAAGCTGCTGGGCTGAGTGACGATCGCTCAGGGTGGTGTGCTGCCCAACATCCAGGCCAAGAAGAATGAGAAAGCTAAATAAAATCCAGCAACTTTCCTCAACCGACTAACGGCTCTTGTAAGAGCCACTCACAACCTCTGAGAGTACACTTGATTAAAGTAATGAAACTAAATATTTAATCCATAGGTGTCAAACTCATGTTCACACTAGAACTGAAGTGGGCCTGTTAGTCTATCAGTATGTGCAACACATTTAATTGTTTTACTGCATGCAGTAAAATTGTAAAGTTATTACCCAGACTTTTCTTTTCATAAATTTCCTGTAAAAACAAATCTGTGTAGTAAACTAAAACTAAAAAAAAAAGACAGCTGAGTAGATTAAAGAGGTTCAGATTTATAATTTTAAATCACTACAAACTCTCATTTAGGTCTAAGATTCATTTAGACCAACAGCGAACCACAGCTGTGAGCTACATGCAAACACACTTTGTGTGTGGTGTATTTTCTGTAATTCTGATCTGCTCCCTCAAAGGAGCTTTATTTATTTATTTATTTTTTACCTGGAAGCACGTCAACGTAGACAATCTGGCAAAACTTCTTGTTTGTGATGTGGGTCGTTTCATCACAGAGCATTAACAGTTGCCTTTGATACTTTGTTTGCAGTTTAAACAGACATGTTGCATGTTGGTGAAAATAAAATTTCAGGCACACATCAGGAAGAGGCTTCGAAAGCTTCATAGGGCTTCATCCACTCATGTCCACCCTCTACTACAGCGGTCCCCAATCCCAGTTGACGTGGGCCGGTGTCCCTGTAGGTTTTAGATGTCCTTGATCCATCACAGCTGACTTAAATGGATAAATTACCTTCTCAACATGTCTTGAAGTTCTCCAGAGGCCTGGTAATGAACTAATCATGTGATTCAGGTGTGTTGATCCAGGGTGAGATCTAAAACCTGCAGGGACACCGGCTCGTGGACCGGCCCTCGTGGACTGGGATTGGGGACCCCTGCTGTACTAGATCAAAGGTGGGTTGGTTATCTTAAAAAAAAAAAAGACCTACTACATAAGCACTAGTGATGTGTCAGTCGCGAACGAAATGGCTCTTAGAGCCGGGTCTTTGACGTGAACGATGCGAGCCGGCTCCTTTTTGCAAGCCGTGGGTTGTTTTTTCTCTCTCTCTCTTTCTCTCTTTCACTTTTCTTATGATTGTGGGTTGTGCTTTGCGCTGGGAAGGGGGGGTAGTTACACTCTCAGTACACTCACAGGAACAGAGCAGGAGGAAGAGAGGGGGAAAGAGAGCCAGGGACAACAACGTCACATTAGAAAGGTGTAGTAATCATCCACAACTATTTCCGGTTGCAGATGATAATGATTCAGAAAGTTTATTCATGCAGGCCCACATGACAGAGAATATGCAGCTTCTTTTTGTTTTCATATTTTAATTTATATTTAATTGTGTTGTGGTTTGCAGTGTTTTGTGTTTCACTTTAAATTTGTTTAAAAGGAAAAAGCTGAAAATGTAAATAGTTAAAAGCTGAACTGTGAATAGTTGATTTTTGTAATATATGATTTATTTCATTTTATGTGGAGTGAATAAATAAAAGTATATTTACGGTGGACCCTAGAGACAAAGCACGTACAAACCCCGAAGCACATACCAACTCCAAAACACGTACAAAAGACAACAGAAGTGCTCCAGGATGCTCGGTGCAGTGTTGAGTTTTTGTTACCTAGTGGCTACACAAGCCAGGAAGTACTAACGACCGGATTTAGTGTGTGGTAGTAGCAGGTAAATGAACATTTTTTTAAAAATTATTTGAATATATATGAGTGCTTGTGTATAAATACACAAACAATACACATATGCTTTCATTTCTGTAATTAAGTGATCTAGGTAGCTCTGTTTCGGAAGTTCAGTTAACGCTAGAAATATGCTTTGGAATTTGTACATGCTTTGTCTCCAGGGGCCACCGCATACATTTATATATAAACATGTATAAATAAAAACACTTTATTTTGCATTGGTATTTCCTTTTGTGAATAATTTTCTTTTATTGTTCATAAATTAAAGCAACAAAACAACCTGAAGAGCTGGCTCTTTTTAGTTAGCAGAGCCAGAAATCCCATCACTAATAAGTACTTCTGCTTTAAGCGGATTTGTGGCAGGACAGCATTTACAAATAAACTGATTAATCAGTGAAATCTTTCAGTTCTTTCGTTTGGTCTACACTCCTGCTATAGTTGAGTTTAATGAAACAGTGGTATTGAATAGGTCTGTAACTTTAAGTTCAGTTTGTGGCTCTGTCAGTTAAGGAGAAAGGAAAGCACACATGACAAACGGGTTAATATTTCAGACTCAAGAAAAGCGAAAAGTTAATGTTTGGAATCTCAGTTGGTAATTGTTAAGTTATAACGTAGTACTTCAGAAGTTGCTGGGGATACTGGCAGATTGGTCTACTTTTTCATGACTTCCCTCTACATGACAAAAACCAACAAGATGGCAGAACAAAGCTCTGAAAGTGAAAGTGGGTGGCTCTTAAAAGAGCCGTTTGATGGATTGGAGAGAATGAGTTTACCCGCCGAAGCCGTACAGAGTGCGGCCCTGCCTCTTCAGAGCGTACACCACATCCATGGCGGTCACAGTCTTCCTCTTAGCGTGCTCAGTGTAGGTGACGGCGTCGCGGATGACGTTCTCCAGAAACACCTTGAGCACACCGCGGGTCTCCTCGTAGATCAGACCGGAGATACGCTTCACTCCGCCACGGCGAGCCAGACGGCGGATGGCCGGTTTGGTGATGCCCTGGATGTTATCACGGAGAACTTTACGGTGACGCTTGGCGCCTCCTTTTCCGAGTCCTTTGCCGCCCTTGCTTTTTTTTTTTTTTTTTTAATTAAAAATCACTTTATTTAAATATCAAAATTCACAATTACAAATACACATAATACAAGCACCATGCACAAATTATTCACATCTTATTTTACATATTACAATAATAAAAGCTCCCACGGCAGGTCTTTTCCTAACCACCCTTGCTATCTCTTAATAATTTACAATAGATACATTAATACAAAAGTTAAATAATACAAAAGTTAAATTAATCAAACATATTAACATTAATTATATCTTCAAAAGGTTATTCTTTTTTTGTTCTAAAGTCTTCCTCCTTCTCAGGTCTGTAAGGATATTTTTGCACACAGCAACGCTATCTATCATTTTATGCTCAATGACCACCTTGGCTCTGGTTTTCCAAATGTGGGTGTTAATGACACACATAATAAGCCAAAAGAGGCGTCTTTTACTGTCATACATTTTTTCTTTAAACAGACCATATTTTATAGCTTGTATATTGTTGTCAATTTCAAAACCCATTTTAGTCATCTGTTGTCTGATTTCTACTGTTCTATAACAGGATAACAGTAAATGTTCAAGGGTTTCATCCTCGACACACCGTGGCATTGGACATTCTTTGGTGGTAACATAACAGCTCCACTGCACCACCGCTCTAACAGGGAGGCGTCCAACAGATATCAACCACACAGTGTCTCTCATATTTTCAGAGATTAATTTGTCGTAGATATTTTTAACTACTAGCGGGCATTCTTCTACGCCCACGCCCTTATATTTTATCTGTCCTTCATTATTTTTACTGTTAATTATATTGTATACTTGTTTAGTGGATACTTGTGTCCAGTTAATATTAAGGTCTTTCCACTGTTCCGTAGTGTCGCCAAAGAGGAGTTTATAATACGGCATATTGGATCTAGCCCTACCTTTTAGTTTTCCCCATTGTACTTCGTTACCTCTAATCCATGGGGTTCTCCTATTAAGAGCGCTAAACACATTTTTAATAAAAGGAATCCTCAAAGTGATACGGAGATCTGGCGCACCCAATCCACCACACTCTTTGCCTTTATACATTAAAGTTCGTTTCGTAACCTCACGGTTTGTTCCCCATATTAATTTAACACACAGTTTGTTTAAAAGTAAAAGTGATTTGTGAGGAGGAGGAAAAACTGTGGCAAGGAAGAGAAGTTTAGATACTATATGGGTTTTAACTATATTTACTCGTGCTTTATAGTTAGTATTTTTATTTTCCCACTTAGCAACTTCTTCTTTAATTTCACATTCCTTTTTAGACCAGTTTGACAAACAGGGGTCTCCTTTGTTGATCCAAATTCCCAAGACTTTCATTTCATCATTTACTTGTATGTTTATTTTCGGCTTTTGCAGTGAGGAACCAAACCACACGCCTTCTGTTTTTTCTGGGTTTAATTTTGCCCCTGATGCCAATTCATATTGTTTGAGGTGAAAAAATAGCCTGTCCAACTCATCCTGGTTCCTAATAATAACTGTAACATCGTCGGCATAAGCCATAGCTGTCACTCTATAGCCATCATTAAAACAGTAACCTTTAATATTAGTGTCTTTATTAATTAGTTTCAATAAGGGATTGATGGCTAAAACATACAAAGCAGCGCTTAGTGGGCATCCCTGTTTCACTCCACACGAAGCATGGAATTGTTCGGTCAAACTTCCATTTACCTTGACTTGTATGATGGATTTTTTTATATAACAATTTTACCATGGCGATGAAACCGTCCGGCATCCCATAGGCTTTCATAACTGCCCATATATACGAATGAGAAAGATAATCAAATGCTTTCTTTTGATCTAAGCTAAGAATAAAAAAGTCAGAGTCTCTTCTGGAGTATATTACCTCTCTTAGGGTGCACAGATTATCCCACATCTGGCGACCTTTTATAGCACATGTCTGTTCCCTCACAATAATTTTATCTAATATATCTTCTAGTCTATTCATTATTATTTTAGCTAATATTTTATAATCAACATTCATTATTGTTAGTTGTCTATAATTATTTATATCACTTTTATCACCTTTTTTATATAATAAACACATCAGGCCAAAATAGAAAGACTCACATAATACTCCTTTTTCAAGCCCTGAATTCAAAGTTGAGGTTAAAAGTTCATTTACTTCTGCTATGCCCAGCTTGTAGAACTCAGCTGGGAGACCATCTAATCCTGGAGTTTTATTATTATTCAGTTGCTCGATAGCAGCTGCAACCTCTTCTTTTCTTATCGCCCCAAGGAGTGAATCAAAAACAGAAGGTTCAAAAGGTTCAATAACTCTTAACAATGATCGTAAAGCATTACTGTCTGAAGGTAATGTAGAAAACATGGAAAGGCATTGTTCTCTGACAACGTATCTTTTCTCACTCTCATTGGCGGTTAATTTTCCACTTCCATCTCTAATAGAGGGGATAAAGTTGCTACCACGTCTCTTCTGAACAGTGACAATCGCAAAGTCAGTATTTCCGTTTTCATCACACCCTGCTGTTATCTGCATATTAAATAATAATTCTTTATTTATCAATTCTATTTCTTTTTTCAACTCATCCATCTGATGTTCCTCTTCTTCGTTTCTTTTTTTATACTTTAGATTTATATATGCTTTTACATCTTCATTATATTTCATATTCTTGGCATGATTTAACTCCCGACATTTAAATTTGAAGAAATCTTTCAATCGGCTTTTAAGCAAATCCCACAGTTCTATCTCAGAACTTACCAGAACTCTTAATTGCAATATTTTTTTAATTTCACATTTTAGTTCTTGTATTAGCGCCAAATTCCTCAAACACGTTGTATTTAATTTCCAATAGCTTTTAGGATAGTCAAGACCACACTGCATTGTGGCTTTAACAATCATGTGATCAGATAGATCAGTCATATAGGTGTCATAGTTAAGGGCGTGTATTGAAGAAGAAATATAAATCCTATCTATTCTAGTCTTGACATTTGTGTCAAATCTAGTAAAATGAATCTTTGTGGGATGTAATATTCTATAGAGATCTCTAAGGGAAGCATCTGCGCAAACCTGCGCTAAAAATTTACCTTCACGATTGACCTTAAAAGGCGTTGTAGCAACTCTATCACTTTCCTCCGTTACAATATTAAAATCGCCACACATTATTAAATCAAAACCCACTTCCAAGAGCTGCTTCATTTTTTTTAACAGCCTCATTTTCTTTGTCCTTTCAGGTGCAGTGTAAACATTGATGATCCGCATCTTCTGTCCATGATAAAAACAGTCAACTAAAAGAAGTCTTCCAGGGATAATGTCTCTTCGTTTTATTATATTCACATTTGAGTCTTTAAAAAAGATACCAACTCCATCTGCACTATCCTCCCCGATTGAAATTATTGAGTGCCCTGGACACCACATTTGAGTTAGTGCAGATATATCATTGTCACTTTTCAGTCTCATCTCTTGTAGACAGAGAATATCATAATTTAGTTTTGATAAATTTTCAACTTTCCTTTTTCTTAGTCTTTCTGATTGTAACCCTCTAACATTCCATGTTATTATTTTAAGAGTACTCATATTTATGTAGTAGGAGATTATTCGGTAGAGGGAGGGAACATTGTAGATTCAACATTACCTTGCGGAGGGCTGGATCGATCGTCTTTTCTCTTATCTCTGCCATAAGACGCCATCGAGACACTTCTTTTCCTTCCTCCTGTCGTTGTTTCATTGACCAATTCCTCCATCGCAGGATGCTGTTTGTTAAGAAAGATCCCTATTTGTGGATCCACATCATCTTGTCCTGCAGGATCATCTGTAGGAGAAGTCTCCACAGGAGTCGAAATGGGTGATTCTTCACTATCACTTGCACTTAGATAGCTTTCAGATGAATTTTCTTCCTCGCTTTCCCTTCGCTCGTCATCGCTCTCACATTCCACATCAGAGGTTTGTGAGAAGGATTGGTCTCCCGGTTCCTCTCCACCTCCAACTGCCATTTCTTCGGGTTGTCTTGAAAGCGTCAAATCCTCTTTTATGTTGTTATTGTGTGTCTGTGGCTCCGTTACTCCCGGAAGATTTGTTGTGTTACGACTGCCTGGTTCTTGTCCTGAGGCAGCATCTGAGACAGCCAATGGATTTATCAAGGACACATTTCCATGTGTGGGCCTTTCCTGTAGCGGGGCTGGATTTGAAGCCACTGACAGCGCTGAGGTGGTTGGAAAGTTCGTGCGAAAAGCACTCGTGGAGGGCTGCTGGGAAGCTTTAGTCATATTTGCAAAGGATTTGGGACATTTAAAGAAAGTGTGTCCTTTCGCACCACAGAGTGAGCACTCACTTTCGTTTTGGCAAATGTTAGCCTTGTGGCCCAACTCACCACATTTCCAACATCTGATAGTGGGGCATTCTCTCGCCTGATGGTCTGGACCTTGGCAGATAAAGCACCTTGCCGATTGGCCAGGATAAATAATCCTGCCATTGTAGGGGCCCAACGAGATGGAATTAGGGATGGAGATTATATGTCCAGCTTCATCTCTACGCATCCGAACTTTGTATTTTCGGACTCCATACCAGAATCCGAATTTATCCACTGGCTTGACTGGGGGTTGAAGAATCTCGCAATACCTTTTAAGATATAGCTCGATATCTTGGTCTGGAATCCTTCCAGTCCAGAATTTAACAACAAGAGTCACTACCTCGACCTGGACAGAAGACTCCACTTGCCAGTCTTTCCATTTCGGATGTGAAGCGTTGGAAAAAGAGATCTCCAAGAAGCGACGTAAGGGCGCCTCTTGGGTGAAACACAGCTCAAAGTCCCGTTTATTGGGCAGAGCAATGAAAGAGTATATGTCCTGCACATTCAGCCAAGATGTTTGTAATAACAGCTCTTCAGCAACATAATCACGGGTCGGGGGGTCCCCGTCTCCGATGAATTTAAGTCTCACCCATAAATTGCTGAAGTTTGAAGCAAAAGGTAATGGGGCATGGTTACAATACTAATAACCCTTGCCACCTTTGCCTCTTCCACTTATGGTTATAATTTCTTCTCTGAACGAGCAAAGTCGAATGAGCATTTGAATGCATGTCTTGGTTGTTTAAATGAGAATATCTGGTAACGGCAGCAGTTTTTTGTCTTTGCTTTGAAAGGAACAACTAACCAGCAGCGGCCAGGTAAACGTGAAGATTTTCTCAAACCCAAATTTACAATTTGTTATCCTCATGATAATGATAATATCATTTATTATCGTGAATGATAAATAAGTAACTAAAATGCATGTTATTTTGGATGATACTGACATTTTCTTGTGTGTTTTTGTGTACACAGCTATCACTACAAGTCGTGACGCAAGCTTAACAAGATGTTGCGATTGTTTGAACAACTTTTGGAATTTTTTGCACTACAGTTATCGACTTTTGTAATGATTGTGGCTTTTATTGTGAAATCCTTCATTTAGTTTCCCAAATATTGTGTTGGACTGATTGCTTGCATTAAAATATGCAGTAACAACAGCTTTTTGACTGCTCCTCTGGATACTGTGGATTAGGTCTACTGTCACCAGCTTCTATGTGCTCCTCTCTATACTCATTTTTATTCAACTTGTTGTTGACTATTGTGTTGTTAGTTAGCATGTATAGTGCTCAGTAATGGTTATTTTCACTTTTTTTTCCTTTTTTCTATTATAAGAAACCTCAACATGGTTCATATAGCTCCACGTTGTTATATGTATGATCCATATGGTTAATTGTGAACTGTTAAATAAAGACCTTAAGGCTTCTCTTCTTATGTTACGCCTGCAGAATCTGAGGGAATTGTTTCACTTAACTGGTGTCATTGTTAGCACCTTTCTAACACTTATGAGCATTGATTGAAATGTCCTCACAAAGTCACCACTTTATTGAATGCAAACCCCCACTGAGGATTTTCTGTAACTTCCATTTCACTGCGAACCTTAAACCAAACCACCCACTGTCCATTCTGTAGTAGTTTGAGATTCACTGCTGATACATTGTCTATCTCTTACTCATGTCTTTGTATATGTAAGTCAGCTTTATTTCCTGCAGTCCAGTTTTGCAGTTTAAATGAAGCATGCCATTGCTAACCTATGCTCTCTCTTCTCACACTGTTTATGCCAGTCTCCACTCACTCGCGTTCCCACCTGGCTCACTGATGACCTCACTGCATTGGACTATAATTTATTTTAAGTGAGAGAATGATAAATTAAACTGTGCCATCTAGACAAAGACTATTTTTATTTGCATTGATGCTATCCTGATGTGTTTGTGCTTCGAAGCGGAACTTCCTCAGCTACTCACTGTTCAACATTCATTATGTGTACATTTACATCTTACTGTTTTCAGCTGTTTTGCTCTGTCACTGAATAAGCTAGTGCTAGAAGGATTTCTTCTAGCTAGGTTAGTGCTTCGAAGAATTGACAGTACTCTGGAGGAAGAGAATTGAGCTAGGATACTAGGATACTAGTATCTGGGATATTTGCCTGGGTTTGGCTACAGTAGCTAGAAAGCTGATTGGAGACCAAAACAGCCACTCAGAATTTTTGCATCCAAGTCTGTGATTGGTTGGTTTTGTGGCACAAATATAACCCTGTACAGAAAGAGTTGAACGTGCAGGAGCAGAGATATTGAGAGTGCGAACAACACACTGCAAGCAGATCTGCAGAGATCTGAGCAAGAGCAAATGCAAAAACTGAGTGAGAGGGGCTGCTATTGTGTGTGTATATGGATAATAGCAAACAGTGAAATACATTTTTTGCACACAGCAATGAATTTTGTTCGCTGGCATTTGAAGCAGGGATGTGTTGGTGGTCACACTCATATTACATCAAGGCCTACATACAGCCCACTTTGATCTCAAGTGGGCTGAATGAATGAATGAAACTGCACTTTCTGTCACTGTAAAGATGTTTAACTACACATTTAATCCCTGATAAATTTTAATATAAGATAAATAAATGCAACTTCAACAGCACATCTCAGTTTTTCTACATGATAAAGATGCAAAATTACAGAAAAAAGGGTCTGTCTGTTCCCAGACTGCCCTGTATTTAAAAGAATAAAGTTTTTGTTCGTTGATGAAATTTTCTTTTACTTTAGAAGAAATTTCTGTACTAGAAAGTGTAAACAGGAAATTTACTGTCATTTAATTGTTTATCTGTTACTTACTACTTTGGTATAACATGAATGGCTGTGGGGGGAATCTAATAATATGAGATTATTAGATAATAATCTCATATTATTAATAACAAACATACATACAAAGATTCTGTCTTGTAGTTGTTCAGACATACTTCTGTCTGTATGTTCCATCATAAATCTCTTCAGTTCTTCCAGTTTCCTAACAACATCTCATTTTGTGACATGACAACATGCTGTAAGACCTGTGACATATATACATATCATATCACTCAATTCTCTTTTTGCAAACTTTATTTTCCAGTTTTGCTGTTTACATGAAGCTTGCCATTGCTAAGCCATGCTCTCTCTTCCCACGTTGTTTATGTTAGCCCTCACTCACTCATGTTCCAACTTGCGCTCACTGATGACATCATTACATTGTATTATTATTATTATTATTATTATTATTATTATTATTATTATTATTATTATTATTATTATTATTATTATAACCTATTAACGTTCGTTTGAAATGATTATCAACATTAACAGATTGAACTGGACTTAATAACAGGAGGGCACAATTTTAGTAAATTATTCTGGTGAGTATCACCTGCGCTGGGTTTGTAAATCAGGCCATCCAGCTGCGGTGCTGATCGCCACTCATGGCAAAAATCCGGACAAATGTCACTTGATCAAGGAGCATCACATGAGATCAGCTGACTTTGCGTGTGGGTACACAGCAGTGTGTACTCTGTGTGTTAAGAAGAAAAACGCATATAACAAAGTGGTGCGCAAAAGCAGGGTAGTGACAGAATTAATGCGCATTATTGATATTTGAAGCATGTGTACCTGCACATTAACACACGGGTACTGTGGAATATATTTTTTACTCACCTAAAGCGCTCGTGCTCTCGTCCACTTCTTTGATACATTTGATACATATTTGTATAACTATGCATGTGACAAAAAAGAAAAAAAATCTTGAATCTAATTGTTCACAAAACACACTTTACTAAGACACGGACTAGACAGGGAGAGACAGACTTGACACTGACCAAAGCCTACTAAATAATAATCATAATCAAAACAGTATCATCAATAAATCATAATCTAGAAAAAAACACCAAAGCATGAAAAACAGAAAGCTGGCTGACAGTGACAGTACCACCCCCCCCCCCCCCCCCCCCCCCCCCCGTAAGGGCTGGCTCCCGACATCTGTGGTCACTAATCAAAACCTTTGAAATTTCACATTGATAATAAAAGTGTTGATACTAGTGTCACATTGAAAAGTGTATTTTAAATGTGCTTTTTTTTGTGCATTTTAATACGAGTACTTATGATTAATATTGTGTGAATTTTCTGTTGCCTTTGGGGTTCATCAACTCCATCCCCTTTGTTCATTGATTATTCAGGGTCAGGGGGGGCTGGAGTCTGTCAGGTGTGGTGCGCCCTCGACGGGTCTGTCGCAGGGCTAACACAGAGAAACGCTTTATATGTCTTTATATTTGTTATAAGTCTTGAGTCAACTTTTCTCAAAATATGATAAAAGACTTCCACAGAAATCAGTCTAAGATATGGTAGAGATAAAATATTTTGTGACAGACATTCAACCTAATGCTACCTGTTCCAAGTGTGAAAGAAGGAGTTAGAGTTACTGAGACATTTTAAGCTATTAGCAGTTTATTGTGGGTAAATACAAATAAACAAAAAAAAAAGGTTTTAATTAGAGTGGAGCCAGGAAGTGAGGTGATGAGCTGTGACACATTATGTTTCCACACCAGCAGGAAGCTGTGGCCTCTGACTGCATATGAAACCGGAGGAGTTGTACTTACATCTTATGTGACTTAACACTGTTCAGCTGCCATTGAGCCAGTCAGTACATCAGCAGCCACGCATCATGGAAGTTGCTGCACTTTGTGCTGTTGTTGGTGAGTACTGTATTTATACCTGTGTACTGTCTGAAATCCACTTCAGTCACTAAATAATGAGATTGATTTGTGCTCCATGCTGTCGATAACATTCCAGTAACTTCTTACTTACTGGGGTGATCGTGGCTCAAGAGTTGGGAGTTCGCCTTGTAATCGGAAGGTTGTCGGTTCGAGCCCCGGCTTGGACAGTCTCGGTCGTTGTGTCCTTGGGCAAGACACTTCACCCGTTGCCTACTGGTGGTGGTCAGAGGGCCCGGTGGCGCCAGTGTCCGGCAGCCTCGCCTCTGTCAGTGCGCCCCAGGGTGGCTGTGGCTACAATGTAGCTTGCCATCACCAGTGTGTGAATGTGTGGATGACTGAATATGTAAAGCGCTTTGGGGTCCTTAGGGACTAGTAAAGCGCTATATAAATGCAGGCCAGGCCATTCAGTAACTTCAGTTTTTAGCTCAGTCTGTAATGAGGAAGTGGTTTCTTATAAGGTTGTTTATCATGTCCTAAACCAACAGTTTCTGCTGTGGTATCGAATAATGTTGTTTACTAGAGCTGCAGGAGTCAGGTGCTGCAGTGTTACTGGAAAACAAATCTATGTTTATATCTCTGAACTGTTTCTAACAGTAATGAAACACATATTTCAGCCAGAAGCTTGAATTACTTTGATTGGTTTTCTGAAATCATCCTATGACTAAATGGCTGGTTGATGGCAAAAGAAAAATCTCAGCTTTCCACCTTTTTTTTTCTTTTGTGCAGCTTCTCTGAGAATTGTTCCCGACAGATTACAGTTCTTCCAGTATGAGTCTGTCTCCATTAGCTGCGGGGGGCAGGAAAACTCTTCTGAGTGGAGAGTTAAGAGGAGCACGTCCTTATACACAAACACCACATGTCCCTCACCCTCAAATGGAATAGATGAATCTCACTGCGACATCAGTGATCTTTATCCAACAGACAGTGGAGTTTACTGGTGTGAGTCTGCAGCAGGCGAGTGCTTCGATGCTGTCAACATCACTGTGGCAGGTGGGTTTAAACAAATAAGGTTCAGATTTTCTTTCTTTTTTTTAATGCAATACACAACAGTTACTCATCATTCAACCCTAAACACAAAAAATGTAATGCAACTAGTGAGACATCTGTTAAAAAATCTTAATTGCCCCTTTTTCAGTAGCAACCACAGAAACATTGGGGAAGACAAAGTTTAATTTGCTATTTTGTCTTTTTACATTAATCTAATCAAATTTCATAAATTTACCAAGTACTCCTTCTCTGCCTGGTTTTGTTAACAATATTAACAATCTGGCAGTTTGTTAATGTCCTTCCTAAGAAATTCATCTCAAGCCTCCTTTTTTTCTTGGTAACAGTGTCGACACGCCCAGTACAGTTAAAGACTTCTTCGATCCTAAGGACATAAATGCTTGCATACTACAGACGTCCACATTGGATTTTAGCCTCCTAACAAGTTTTTGCCCACATTATCAAAAATTATTCTCATCATAAACTCCTCAAAAGGTCTGGTAAACAAACTGATTTTTATATAGCACCTTTCTCCTCTCCTGGAGCTCTCAAATGGCTTTATATAACATGCCTCATTCACCCTTAAATGGTTTCTATCTGAAATTCATCACATTCCAACTTGGGGTTACTATCTTTCCCAAGGATATTTGGTACTAATTTTAATGCTGCAGCAAAACTGTGAGCAACACTTGTTGGTGTAATTGGGGATAATTTAGAGAACCCTTGCTCTTTGTTTCAAAACTGATTGAACTAATAGAGTAGACTCCAATATGCTGATTTACTCATTTTGTTCTCTGACATCTGTGTCATTCAGCTGGTTCTGTGATCCTGGAAAGTCCTGCCCATCCTGTGGTGGAGGGAGACACTGTGACCCTACACTGTAAACACAATGCAGACTCCTCCTCCAATTTCACTGCTACATTCTATAAATATGATGATCTCATTGGGAGCAGCTCTACAGGAAACCTGACCATCCAAAGGGTTTCCAAATCAGATGAAGGCCTCTACAAGTGTAACATCTCTGGAGTTGGACAATCACCAGACAGCCTGCTGACTGTCAGTCTCGGGGGTGAGGGGGCATAATTCTTTTTCCCTCTTTACTTATATTGGGACGTTATTTTTTATGTAACTTCAACTTTACTCTGAACAGCTCTGACAAAAGCAATGCTCTCTGGTTGCTCTGGAATATGCCATTTATGTGTAGTTGTATTTTATGTGGATAAAATATGTGAGGCAGTCATGGGAGCTGTTTTTGTTTCGTGTTCCCAATAAAGTTTTTGGCTATTAAAAAAGCATCCTCCACTTTATATTCATGTGTCTCTCATTTACAGTAAATCATGCAATGAACAAAGTGAGTAAAGTAAGCCTTGTTTTTTCCCCACTGCTGATAACCTGTTTTTGCTTTAAAGCAGTGGCCCGTGAGCTGGCTCACTCTGGCCTGACACACATTCTCCTTCCTGTGGTATGCATCTACCTCTCAATGGTTTCAGTAATGCTGCTCAGTCTCTGGAAAACCAACAAAGGTCAGCACATGGAAAAATAGAACTGCCCTGTAAATGAAGAAACAATTTTACTTTCTTTTTTTTTTTTTTAGCTTTTAAAGAAGTTAATGAAATAATGTTTTGTATAGTAATGTTTCAAATGTTTGTCACAGTTTCAGTGCCCATGTTTATCATACAAAAGGTTCACAATTAACTTTAAACACAGCTGTGCTTTCAGTTTACTTCATCATATCCACCTTAAAAAAATCTCAGGATTTCAGGATTGTAATGCTCTCTGATTTGTTTTTTTTTTGCTGCAGGTAAGATCAACCCTTCAGTTGTGCTCTACACTGAAGTCGCCACCAAACTAAACTACAACAGAAAAGGTAAACACACTGACACACATCTCAGTATTAATGATGGAAAAAATTAATCAGTAGGTTCATTTTTGAAAATTTCTCACATTTTGAATGTAAATCAAAAGAAACTTTGTGGAATTTGTGTCACAAAATAATGATTTCATTAGAAAACAGCACACTCTAGTGTTTCGTTTATTATTAAATAAATAAAAATAAAATGGAGAGTGGTACAATTTTGAAACATCTTGGTGCATACTCAGTCATCCAGGTAAGTAAATCTCCAAAAGTTAATTCTGTTCATCTTGACGTAGCGTTTTGTGGGAGAAACGTTTCGTCACTCATCCAAGTGACTTCTTCGGTCTCAGCTGACTGCAGGTTTCCCCAATCTTATAAACAGTACATTTGCATAATGACTGAAACCAGCTCACTGAAGGAACAATGGGCTGGGAGGTCAGTTCCTTAATCTTGATTATGCAAATTCTCATGACCACTGATCAATGGCCATGAGTACCATTCACAGAGAATGGGGAACGGCTGCAATCACAGCATTGTAAGATGGTGACAGATGTACCCTTAGGCCCCCTCCTCGATTCAGAGATGGTCTTTCCCTTTTCATGTAAATGGCCTCCTTGACTCTGCGCTCAAACCAGCGTTCCTCCCTGTCCAAGATGTGTACATCTTCATCATTTATAAATATAAAGAGTGTCCACTGGCCTGTAGGTGTAAATAGACTGCAGAGTCCTGGCCTGACGAGGTAGCTCTTCTGTGTTGTGCCATCAGCTTCGCCAGAGGTTGTTTGGTTTCCCCGATGTATAAATCCTGGCAATCCTCCTAGCACTTAACAGCATACACCAAGCCTATTCAAATGGCGGCCCGCGGGCCAAATGCGGCCCAGAAGCAACCTGCGAGTGGCCCTGCCTGTGGTCCTGGCAGAAACACAGAGAAAACGCAAAAAATTAGTTAATTTAAAAAAAAATTAAAAATTCCTACAGCGTTGTGTAGACTGTGAATGCAACACTCCTAGTAGCCTAGCAATATTTAACCCACAATGCACCGTGATGTAAACATATTAAACAATCATCGTAATATATGATGCGACAACAGCATGTCTTTCTCACTCCAAAAGCGCAAAATTGACAATGAAAACTGTCGGTTTAACCCTGCCTGGACTGACAAATACTTATTCATTTTACCGAGTTTAATAATCTTACAACCGGAGTTGTACTACCATGGTGAGGGTCCTGTACAGCCCAAGAGAGAGCTGCAGCAGCTTCCCTTCGTGTTTGCTTCTTGGCGAAGAAGAAAAGGCCTTTCACAGATTCTGAAACAGTGAAATACTGCATGCTGGCCGTGGTGGATGCGGTGAAAAGTGATGAAAAAATTAAAGTAAGTGTGACATCTGCTATTAAAAACGTACCCCTGTAGGACAGTTCAAATATTCGTAGAGTTGAAGTTCTGGCGTCAGACGAGTTTGAAATGCTGTTAGATGACCTGAAGAAAACTGATGTAATGTCTATAGCAGGAGATCACAGACAGAACTGATAATGCACAGTTATGCGTATATGTCCGTTTTTTGGATGGGAAATTGCTCGGCTTACTACCGTTAGAGGGACACACAGCTGGTGAAATAATGTTTGAGAAGATTTCAGCTCTTTTTGAGGAAAATGGTCTGGATATGAAGCGTGTCTGTATACTTGTGACGGATGGGGCTCCATCCATGGCAGGAAAAGTGAGTGGTCAGCGAAATATTTATTTTAATTTGAAAGGGAATTATCAAAATGTTTTTTTGTTACTATTATTATTATTATTATTGTTATTGTTATTGTTATTGTTATTATTTCAAATGTGCAAAAAATAGTTTAGTTATAGCTCCTTTTTTTTTAAATGGACTTTTTGGTGTGCATTTGTGAGAGGTCACCAGATTTACAGGGGAATAGGAATAAAAAAAATACTTGTTTTTCAATACAGTTGTGTGGGTTTGAAATTGATCATAATCTGCTGCTTACTGGCTTCAAAAAAAATATCTGGCCCAGATAAATTCCTCGGTTTGAAAATCTGGCTCAACTAACTTCGTAGTTGAATAGCCATGGCATACACTATGTTACTCTGTTTGTGTCGGGGGACCCGATCCTTGGGGTGGACCAGTTTTTGTTGGAGCGTGTTTTGGGGTTTAAAAGCCACAGAGACCCAGTGTTTTGAAAAAATGCATCTCAACTGCTCCGATACTCCTGACACATATAGGATAACTACAGGTTTTCGCTTGGGCAGCGGTTGTCCTTCTCTCCTGGATCAGCTGGAGCTTTCTTTTGGTGCCTTCCCAGCTTTGACAAAAGTCCAGCTGGGATAACCACATTTACTCAGGGCCTTTTTGATGTGCTGTTCTTCTGCTTCCCCGGTCGATCTCTCACCTTCTCAACAAAATCCAGGGTGTTCTGGATGTGGTGTTCAGAGCTGCCTACCAGCGAGTTGAGGATCGAAGCCAGAAACTTGGAGATGTTATAGGTCTTCGGTAAACCATACAGACTTGGTGTAGATTCCCCTGGGTATAGCCTGTGGTATGATGTCCAGTCAATAGAATTGTCTTGTTCTAACTGATTCAGACAATCTATCACCCTCTTCCTGTAGCCACTTCCTGGGTCTCGTTTCAGGGGCTCATAAGTATTTTCATCACTGAGCAGTGATAAAATTTTCTCATGATAGTCTATCTAGTATTTGGGGGTTGTTCTTGATAAGGCTCTGTCCTTTGAGTCTCATCTTGCTGCTACAGTGAAAAAGGTTCAACAAAGATTGTACTTTTTAAGGAGGTTGAGAGGTTTTGATGTTTCATCTGAAATGATGACTCTTTTTTATAAAAGTTTTATTGAATCTGTTTTAACCTTCTGTATCATTGCTTGGTATGGTACAGTGGGGCAAAAAAGTATTTAGTCAGCCACCGATTGTGCAAGTTCCCCCACTTAAAATGATGACAGAGGTCAGTAATTTGCACCAGAGGTACACTTCAACTGTGAGAGACAGAATGTGGAAAAAAAATCCATGAATTCACATGGTAGGATTTGTAAAGAATTTATTCGTAAATTAGGGTGGAAAATAAGTATTTGGTCACCTCAAACATGGAAAATCTCTGGCTCTCACAGACCTGTAACGTCTTTTGTAAGACGCTTTTCTGTCCCCCACTCGTTACCTGTATGAATAGCACCTGTTTGAACTCATCATCTGTATAAAAGACACCTGTCCACAGCCTCAAACAGTCAGACTCCAAACTCCGCCATGGCCAAGACCAAAGAGCTTTCGAAGGACACCAGGAAAGGTATTGTAGACCTGCACCAGACTGGGAAGAGTGAATCTACAATAGGCAAGCAGCTTGGTGTAAAAAAATCAACTGTGGGAGCAATCATCAGAAAATGGAAGACATACAAGACCACTGATAATCTCCCACGATCTGGGGCTCCACGCAAGATCTCATCCCGTGGGGTCAAAATGATCATGAGAACGGTGAGCAAAGATCCCAGAACCACACGGGGGACCTGGTGAATGACCTGCAGAGAGCTGGGACCAAAGTAACAAAGGTCACCATCAGTAACACACTACAACGGCAGGGAATAAAATCCCGCAGTGCCAGACGTGTTCCGCTGCTGAAGCCAGTGCATGTCCAGGCCCGTCTGAAGTTTGCCAGAGAGCACATGGATGATACAGCAGAGGATTGGGAGAATGTCATGTGGTCAGATGAAACCAAAGTAGAACTTTTTGGTATAAACTCAACTCGTCGTGTTTGGAGGAAGACGAATACTGAGTTGCATCCCAAGAACACCATACCTACTGTGAAGCATTGTGCTAATGCCTGACTATGATGATGAGTTCAAACAGGTGCCATTCATACAGGTAACGAGTGGGGGACAGAAAAGCTTCTTACAGAAGATGTTACAGGTCTGTGAGAGCCAGAGATTTTCCTTGTTTGAGGTGACCAAATACTTATTTTCCACCCTGATTTACGAATAAATTCTTTACAAATCCTACCATGTGAATTCATGGATTTTTTTTTCACATTCTGTCTCTCACAGTTGTAGTGTACCTCTGGTGCAAATTACTGACCTCTGTCATCATTTTAAGTGGGGGAACTTGCACAATTGGTGGCTGACTAAATACTTTTTTGCCCCACTGTATATGTCCTTGAATAATAAGACCAGACTTAGCAACCTGGTTAAAGTGGCTGGTCAGATTTCAGGGAGGTCTCAGGTCCAGCTTGTGGACTTTTATAACAGGAGGAAGGCAACCTCTGTCTTGTTGTGTTCAGATCATCCTCTCTTTAATGATTTTTAACTGCTTCCATCAGGTCGTCGTTATAAAGTACCTGCAGTGAAGACAAAGAGACGTAGATTGTCTTTTATACCTACTGCTATTATCATGGTTAATAACACTAAACCATATGTGTTGTTGCCATTGCACACTTTTGTTGATGATAAAAGTTTGTTATTTTTCTCTGGGTTTATTTTTGGGGGTGTATGTGTTGTGTTTGTTTGTGTTATATATATATATATATATATATATATATATATACGGGTATACTGCAAATCTATTTCCCAATGGGGACAATAAAGTTACCATTGACCATTCTTGTCTGCCGGAAGGGTGATAATGTTGTTGTCATTACTAAGTGATGCGAGTGCCTTCTTCTTCTCCATGGTGATGCTGATTGTTGAGACAGGCTGAAACTTTCATCCATAGTTGCTCTGCTTCCACTTCAGCAATATTGTTGTTTCGAATTGCTGTTTCTGTGGCTGTGATCAGTTCCACTAGCTGGATTTGTCTCGGCGTGACAGGAAAATTAAACCCTTTAGCAAGGATGTTTTTCTCTGTTTGGGTGAGCTGTCTGTCAGACAAATTCTTCGCCCACTTGTCCACATCCTCAGTGTCACATTCTTCTCTCTTCTGGCTGCTGAGGACACTCTGTTTATAAGATTGGGGAAACCTGCAGCCAGCTGGGGCTGAAGAAGTCACTTGGATGAGTGACGAAATGTTTCTCCCGCTGAAAACACTACTTCCAGATGAACAGTATCAACTTTTGGAGATACAATTTTTAAAACATCACAAGAATTAAGCCTGCATACATGAAGTCTCACAGTGTGTGTAGACTGTGAGACTTCATGTAGGTGGTATATAAACGTGTAAGTGTAAGGTGTGGTTCACGTTTTTCATGAATTATGTTCTTTGTTTTTCAGGGGAACCACTGAGGAAGAGATCCTCTTTATTCTCTTCTGAGGCTCCAAAGACTCGTCTGTAAATAAATGTCTCACCATGAGCTGACTCACAAAGCCTGCAAAGACTTTTAAAATGTGTTTTTAAGAAAAACATCACTGAAATACAAATTACATAAATAAAACAATAAAAATTAAATACATTTTTATTGTGTTAGTTACTCTTTGTACAACTGAAAAAATGGGAAATGAAATTTTCTGGGTCCATTAACTCTAAAAATTAAACAGACCCCTCATAATTTAGCCTCTTATCAATTTTGGGTTAGCTCTCATATCAAATATGTCCACAAATGATTCATATGCCTAAAAACATGGATCCATCCTAAATTTTGCCTTTACACATGATTTACTGATAACAGCAATGGTTTTGGATCAAAATACTCTCTTCAGTGTTCAACATGCTTCCACTACAGACTTCTTTTCGTGTACTTTTATACATGTTGTAGCTTGTTTTTTATATACAGTTCATTTAACTGGAGTCCAGATGCAGAATTTGAGTTCCCATTTAAAATATACCAAGAGGTTATTTCAGGTGTTTTTGTCTTCAGTGAGTATTACAGTTTTACACAGTAAATCAGCCAATGAGATGACACTAAAGACAAAATAGGGGCTTGTTTTTGTTTTGTTAAATTGTCCTTTTTTGTATAAGCTTCTTTGTAGTAACATCTTCAGTACAAAATCTTCCCCACAAGATAATATCTTTGTGACACCCTGCCTAACGTCTCTTGAGAGACAGGAATGAATATTATGTACACACACACACACGTGCAATCCTGACAATTCTGTTTTACATACCCATATGGAAAATAAAAACGTATAAAAAGACTTGCATCAGCTTTAGCTTGCTTCATATAGTGAATCATATAAGGCTTATATGATATGATTTACTCATGAAAGTGGAAACTTTCATATACTGTTTAAGTAAGTATCCAAAGTATCCAAAACATACAAGTTCCATTTATATAATTTTTCAAGGGATCTTATATCTGTTTTCACTCTTGTATGCTTTTCATACAAGTTTTACACAAGACAGATACAAACCTTTATAGATTTATATATATATATATATAAACAAAAAAAAAAAACCACCCAGCACGCCCCTGCGGGCGGTTTATCCTTCAAGCTCGGGTCCTCTACCAGAGGCCTGGGAGCTTGAGGGTCCTGCGCAGTATCTTAGCTGTTCCCAGGACTGCGCTCTTCTGGACAGAGATCTCCGATGTTATTCCCGGGATCTGCTGGAGCCACTCGCCTAGCTTGGGAGTCACCGCACCTAGTGCTCCGATTACCACGGGGACCACCGTTACCTTCACCCTCCACATCCTCTCGAGCTCTTCTCTGAGCCCTTGGTATTTCTCCAGCTTCTCGTGTTCCTTCTTCCTGATATTGCTGTCATTCGGAACCGCTACATCGATCACTACGGCCGTCTTCTTCTGTTTGTCTACCACCACTATGTCCGGTTGGTTAGCCACCACCATTTTGTCCGTCTGTATCTGGAAGTCCCACAGGATCTTAGCTCGGTCATTCTCCACCACCCTTGGGGGCATCTCCCATTTTGACCTCGGGACTTCCAGGTTATACTCGGCACAGATGTTCCTGTACACTATGCCGGCCACTTGGTTATGGCGTTCCATGTATGCCTTGCCTGCTAGCATCTTGCACCCTGCTGTTATGTGCTGGATTGTCTCTGGGGCATCTTTACACAGCCTGCACCTGGGGTCTTGCCTGGTGTGATAGACCCCAGCCTCTATGGATCTTGTACTCAGAGCTTGTTCTTGTGCTGCCATGATTAGTGCCTCTGTGCTGTCTTTCAGTCCAGCTTTGTCCAGCCACTGGTAGGATTTCTGGATATCAGCCACCTCCTCTATCTGCCGGTGGTACATACCGTGCAGGGGCCTGTCCTTCCATGATGGTTCCTCGTCTCCCTCCTCTTTCTTGGGTTTCTGCTGCCTGAGGTATTCACTGAGCACTCGGTCAGTTGGGGCCATCTTCCCAATGTATTCTTGGATGTTCGTTGTCTCATCCTGGACTGTGGTGCTGACACTCACCAGTCCCCGGCCCCCTTCCTTCCGCTTAGCGTACAGCCTCAGGGTGCTGGACTTGGGGTGAAACCCTCCATGCATGGTCAGGAGCTTTCTTGTCTTTATGTCAGTGGCTTCTATCTCCTCCTTTGGCCAGCCTATTACCCCAGCAGGGTACCTGATCACGGGCAGGGCGTATGTGTTGATGGCCCGGATCTTGTTCTTACCATTCAGCTGACTCCTCAGGACTTGCCTGACCCTCTGCAGGTACTTGGTGGTTGCAGCCTTTCTAGCGGCCTCTTCATGGTTCCCATTTGCCTGCGGGATCCCCAGGTACTTGTAACTGTCCTCTATGTCTGCAATGTTGCCTTCTGGTAGTTCAATCCCCTCAGTTCTGACTACCTTCCCTCTCTTTGTTACCATTCGACTACACTTCTCCAGTCCGAACGACATTCCAATGTCATTGCTGTATAGCCTGGTAGTGTGGATCAGTGAATCGATGTCTCGTTCACTCTTGGCATACAGCTTGATGTCATCCATGTACAGGAGGTGGCTGACAACTGCTCCGTTCCGTAGTCGGTATCCGTAGCCAGTCTTGTTAATGATCTCACTGAGTGAGATCATATATATATATATATATATATATATATATATATATATATATATATATCTTTTCCATATGGGTATCTTTATGTTTTTCAGAGGCTGTTTTTTCTCACTTATGAGAATGGCAGTTGGTCACTATAAACATAAATATATAAATGATTATGGCGATTGGTTGCCAATTAGTTACTAGGAGCTGGGTCATGACAATATGTAACCAAAATCTATCTTTCAGCTCTAAATGAATGATAACAATAAATCTCAGTGAAAAACAGGATCATTTTGGGGTGGGAGGACGTGCCAGGATCGTGACATTTTGAACAGTATTAATGCACAAGTCTTTACATCTTAATTGTTACACATTTAATGCGATACACACAGAGGGTTAGGCTTTTGTACTTGTTTAGGTGAAGGTGGTTGATTTGAAGTAAATAAGGTGGAGCCACAACCCCTGACTGTGAGATGTGATACTTTACGTATCCACACCAGCAGGAAGCTGTGGCCTCTGTGACAGCGGTGTGACTTAACCTTCTCAGGCCACCATTGAGCCAGTGAGTATATCAGCAGCCAAGTATCATGGAGGTCATCACACTTTGTGCTATTGTTGGTGAGTACTGTATTTATATGTGAGTGCCGTCTGAAATCCACTTTAGCGGCTGGCTAATGTGTTTAATTTGTGCTCCATAAAGACAATAACATTCAAATAACATCAAAATTTAGTCCGGGCTGTGATGAGGAAGTGGTTTCTTTTACAGTTCACTTCCACATCTGCTCTCACAACTGGAGGCAATGTGACACGATTTAGCAGAAGTAGCAAATATTTGAATTTTGATGTTTAAAGTTTACTAGTTTTTATTAATTTTTTTCTGGTGTGTGTTGAGAAAATATTCAACTTTAGTTTAAGGATGTTTAAAGTCTTAAAGGCTAAATTAGACCAACTTTATTCATTGTAGCAACTTTTGATTTAACCCTTTAAAACCGGTCAGAGATGGCACGCTCTGTTTTGCGTAACTATTTTTAGATCGCGGTAGCACTGCAACCACGTAAGCTAGCGCAATAATTTTTTTTGCATATGAAACCGGAGGAGTTGAACTTACATCTTATGCCATCAGCTTGTCCTAGGTCATGGTTTCCTTCCACATATAGCTTTGCAAAAACTGCATAAAAAGCGCTTGCAGGAACAAAAACATAATATTCCAGAAACACGCTTTGCTGGTCCGATCAGCTGTTCAAAACACTTCCTACGTTGGAATAGACGTCAGCGCGAACTTTTGCATTTCCGCCATTACCTGCCCAAAACTGGAAGTGACGTCATTGTCGTGGAAATGTAGTTTGTTTACCATCAAGGCCTCATGAGCCTATACTGGTGGTTTTAAAAGTTATGTTTGACTTCATGACTTTCTGTGTCGTTTCTGGGATGCTTAGGACTCATATTGCACTGCTGGAAATAGTTTATTTTGATGCATATGCTGCTTTTTTGCAAATTTGCACTACAATATTTATTTTCGTTTTTCCTGCAGTGTATAAAAATTGGTGTATTTCAAAAATAAAACTATGAAGACACTCAAAATAAATTTCCTGTGGTGGGAAACTATTTTGTGCAACTTTTTTGTATTTACAGTTTTGAGGGATAAGCCTATTGAATTTCTCTAACTAGAAATATATGTTAAAAAAGCAAAAAACATTTTCAATTTTTTTGTAGTTTATTGCACTTTTTTGCAATTTATGTAATTACTATGCACTTGATGCAGACACAATATTAAAACCTGGGCTATAATGGTTGTATTGATGTATAGCAACTTGAAATGCTCCCAAAAATGGCTCCACAGCAGGTAAAAATATAATATAAGCTCTGGTGGACTTGGTTCTATGGTAGGTCTTAAAGGGTTAATGTATGGTTTAGGCACTTTATTTTCAACTTCATAAACATGGACAATAGTATGAAAATACTCATAAATTTTCATTCCTGCAAAGTATGCCTTTGTGTCAGTCAATAAGAATGTTTCCACTAATAACCTAAATATATTTGTGCATTTAATTAAAAATCTGAGCTTTCCATCATTTATCTGTTTTGTGCAGCTTCTCTAAGAATCATTCCCAACAAATCCCAGTTCTTCCAGTATGAGTCTGTCTCCATGAGCTGTGGGCAGCAGGACAACTCCTCAGTGTGGCGTATTAAGAGGAACACGTCCTTATACATAAACACAACATGTCCCTCATCCTCAAATGGAATAGATGAATCTCACTGCAACATCAGTAACCTTTACCCAGCAGACACTGGAGTTTACTGGTGTGAGTCTGCAGCAGGCGAGTGCTTCGATGCTGTCACCATCACAGTAACAGGTAGGTTTCCACTAAGATATGTTTCATTCTTCTGTTAACAATGGACTTAAAATGTGAATCTAATTGTCAGGTCATGTGTTTCAAATTCTTTCTTTTTTAAAAATATTTTGCATTCCTGTTCTAAGGACTCTAAATGAATGATGATGAAAAACAAACTCATGTGAAAATGGCAAGCTGATAAAAGCAGTTCAGTTGTGATTTAGGGCTTCAAGAAATGCAGTTGTGGAATATACTGCAAACTGTCTGTGGTAGGGAGGTATTCATCTAGAAGAAACTTTACAAGCAAAGTTACATAAACTTACATAAACCTTCCTTGCTGTTACGTATAACAGAAACAAAAAATACTTCCAGCTCCTGAGCACCTCCATGTCCATTTGCTTACAGTCTGCTTGAAGACATAACTCTCCCACCCTCTGCCCAGCTCAGTAGTCTTAAATAACGCAATGTTTGCATTTGTGCCGTCCTCCTGCTTTCCCGGTGACACTGCTGACATACCCGGTCCAATAATTAATATTAACCTGACAGAGTGCACATGCATGTTTGAGTATAATGTATGTCTTAATGTACTTTCTCATTACTTAATTAACTTAGATTTTTTTATACCAGCATGGATTCTTGATTTTGTAAATTTATAGCGTGACAAGAAGAAGAAGTTTTGCTCTTTGTTGGTTTGTTTGTTTGTTTCAATTAAAATAGCCAGAACTGAGTAGACTCCAGTATCACGTTGACCTTTTGCATATTTGTGTTTCAGCTGGTTCTGTGATCCTGGAGAGTCCCGTTCATCCTGTGATGGAGGGAGATACTGTAATTCTGAACTGTAAATACATGGCCACTCTCTATGATAATGTCATAAGTGAATTTTACAAAAATGAGCTTCTTATTGGGCGCAGCTCAACAGGAAACATGACTATCTACAGAGTCTCTAAATGTGATGAGGGACTCTACAAGTGCAACATCTCTGGAGCAGGAGAATCACCTGACAGCTGGATGACTGTCAGAGGTAAGACTATTATTATTATTATTATTATTATTACTTCGTTTAACTGTAGAGTGAATTTTATTAGGAACAAATGTATACTGGCTTACGCCTACTGAATCTAAGCTGCTTTAAATTGATCAAACTGCTCCTGGCAGTGTGATGATATCAGGATGGTCGTATTTTGAAAGTTTTGTTGATGACTATGTGAATCGCATTTAACAACGTAACTGTTGGCTTACAAAGATAAATTCATCTAATCTTTTACTTAAAAGTGCTATTTTAAGTCAAAAAATGTATCCTGACAAGTACCAGTACAGACTTTGCTGGTACTTGATGGTGTAATAAAAGTAAAAGTTTGATTGTGAAGCGGTCCACTCCCTGCTGCCAATGTTCACCATCTTAGATACAGAGAGGAAGTAGGAGTAAGATGATTATGCTCATGCAAGTTATCCAGTTTCATCACCTGTCATTACATATGTTCTGGCATTGTGCAGTAATGGTTATGCATGTTAATTTGTCAAAACAGCAGAATTCCTCGACATCTTCAGAAAGTGTGACGTCTCACACATTGAAGGAGCGTTGTGGTTAAGCTTAGACTTCACAGCCTTCTCCAGTGACAACAGTGAAATCCTCTAAACTGGATGTGTCATGCATGTGCAGCTGACAGATTTAAGGAGGTGAAATAGTGCAATGACGTCAGGGGACTTTCTTTTCTGTTCCTGATAAATTGGTTGGCAAATCGAAGGATCCTCAGTTCTGTTCTGCCCTAAATCACTGATGATGAAAATAAAGAATAATAAAGAGCCATGTACACAGTGGACATAGTTGTTTCCATCATCATGCTAACCTGTGGTTTTTGTGCTTTGAAGCAGGACATCCTGAACTGCGTCATCCTGGCCTGACACACTTTCGGTTTCCTGTGGCTTGCATCTTCCTCTTATTGTTCTCAGCTGTTCTGCTCAGCGTCAGCAGCAAAGGTATGCATGCAGAAGAAATTACTATCTTGTGAGATATGAAGAGTAACAATCAGAAGACTGTTACAGTTTCACTCCGCTAAAATACTGTAAATGAAACAAATAAACATGTGTCCAACTTTTATCATTTAAATGCTCTGCAACACTTTGCTTGTTTGTTTTTTTTTGCTGCAGGTAAAATTGACCCTGTGGTCGTGCTGTACACTGAAGTCATCTACACACAAAAGTGCAGGAGAAAAGGTTAACACACATATACAGAGACCTTGTTATTAATCTAAATAATAATAATAATAATAATAATAATAATCATAATAATGGCACCAATTCAAATTTAAACATTGAGTCCCACAATCCAGAAATGACTCATATGAGTGAAATGCCCCCGACATGTTGGTGCTAAGCATGCTCATTTCCTGTCTGGTCATTTGCATCTTTACTTTTTTCTTTTTTTTGTTAGGTCGACGACTGAGGAAGAGGTCCTTGTTGTTATCATCTAAGGCTGCATACAGATGCGTTTGCACACACACGTCGTGCACTGTGCTGACATATAAAGCTGACAGCTGATGAAGAGATAACGGTGATATGTTTAAGCACTTTAACCCACTTTGTGCTCCACACTGCACCTGCAAAGAAATATACATATTAAAAAGAAAGAACGAAATAAAGAAATACACTAGAATTGTAAATCCCCACTGGCCTCTTTTTAAGTAAACCCATTTAAGAAATAAATAAATAAAAATAATAATATATATATATTTTTGATAATGGTGGTCATGAATGAACTCTATGTGTTGCATTTTAGTTTGTGTACTAAATGTGTTTTTTTTTTCCTTGAGTGCATAAGTGCAGAAAATTGACTGTCCCCTGTTAACTTTAAGATAAGATCAATTCTGATTCTGCCTTCACACAAAATGTAATGACACACACTGCATGCTCACAACATGTTTCATGTAGAGAATTTGTACACTATTTATACATTTATATCTACTTCTATACCGTTTTGTACAGCCACCCTCATCTGATCTAAAAATACATTGGAGTTTGTTAACCTGTATTTCAGCTGCATTTATAAAACTATATTTTTCTTATTTTTAACAAAGAAAAATGGAATACAAAAAAAGTACATTATATTCGTCAGCATTTAAATGCTTTCATATGCACTCTTTTTTAAACCTTAGTTAAACCTTTAACTTCTCCTGCTGTCATAGTCACGACAGTATTGCCGTCATTGTCGATTAATATAAATGCATAGTTAGAACTGACTTACACATTTGGAAAATTGCTACAGCGATCAACCATATAATGCAAATACATTAAATCACTAAAAACCATGAAATCATTATATTTATGAACTTTTCTGTTTGTGAACATAAACTGGGAATAGACCCTGTGCACGAGAAAATGCTAACTTCCTGGTTTGAGACCGGATGTAGGGTTGTACATTTCCGGTAGCTTTACTTTGTGGTCAATCGCTACCGGATATACTCCAAAATCATGTCCAAAACTCGAAAACGGAAAGATCGCATTAAGTTACAAAGAGCAGAAGGTGGGAACACTCACCACTGTTGTGTCATAAAACAATCTAATGATCAACTTTGACGTTTAAAGAGTTTAGATTTAGTTACTGTTAATATCAAAAATATAATGCTGTCCTTAAGACTGTGAGTGTAATGGATCTAAAACTGTTTAAATCTTCAGACCCCTCTACAGCCTGGTAACATGGAAACCTTTAAAACAGCAGCAGAACGTTTCAGTAGTGTAGTGTAATTTGTTCTTTTCATTTAATAATAGAGTCCATATTATATCAACAGCTACATTCACCCTGGAGAGAAACTAGTGAGGGAGACCATAGGGACTAAGCTGGGTCTCTGGGTCCAGAGGTTTGGAGAAACTTCTTCCCTTTCTTTCATCACAGCTGTCCTGTGCCATAAGTTCTGTTGACCCACTGTAAGAGGCATCATTTACAAAACACCAGGAAGACTGAAGCGCATGGCATTGATCAAGCAGGACTCATGATCTTCACCAGCAGCTCCCTCACAGGGACATCTTCAGCACTCCTCCGTAGGCCCGCCCCAGAAGATGGATAAACCCAGCATTTCATGAACACTGTGATGGAGACCTTTGGCTTGTGTAATGTTATAAATACTTGGATACTCCCCAGAGGCTCCGGACTTTTACATAAAGATATTATATTCAGTCCTGTAGAAAGTTATATATTTAAAAATATGTGATCCTCTCTGGTTACTCTGGTATGAATAACTAAATAACACACTATCTGCAAAAAACTGTGAAAGAATTCCAGATGACAAGTTTGTAGTTCATCATACAAGTGACGACCTTTGACCTTCATCAGGTTTTATTTAATTGTGTCAGAGAAAATCTCATATGCTCTTCATGCAGCTGAGTACCTCAAGTGTTTAAAACGGAAGCTGTGCAGGTCTGAGATAAAAACTGAGGTCCTGTTAATGCTGATATATAGTGACACAGTTACATGGGTGATTAATCCTTTTGTTTTTTTGTCTTTAACTTTATCAATAAAACAGCTGCAGCTTTCACTACAGCACATGTGGTACTTTAACCTTTGTACTGTTTACATCAGTTCATTTTGCAGTTAACATGTGAACATGTTGGATGATCTGTCTGCTGTCACTGGGTGGTGCTGAGGTCTGAATCTGAGGGCAGCTCCTGTAATCACAAAGAGAACAGAACCATCACAAACTAAAATATAAAGTTTATCTCTCCAATCTGAAATAAAGCTGATTCTTCTGTCCTCACACACTCAGGATCTGAAGTTGTTCTCTTACATTTTTTCAGTATTACAGTACACTACAGTACTTTAATCCATAGTTCCTGATTAATGAGGAGCTACAAGGTACAAGCTTTTTTTTAAAGTTATTGTCTTTACAGATGTGGCAAGAGACTGAAAACATGCTCTTGTTGGCACATATTTAATAATCAGCTCTGCACAGGAGCTGAAGCAGGGTGCAGCCTGTTGCTTTTACAGTATAATACTTGTAATAAAAGTACAGTAACAGTAATTAGTGACTGAGTAGCCCGGAGCGTTTCTCTTGATTTCTTTAGTCGGTGTAAATTCATTCACCTGCACAGATTAGCTAAACGAACCCTGACAGCCGAGTTCTCATTTTAGCTAGCTAGGTCTCAGGACCGAGCTAAGGACGGTAGTTACGGATTAGCTGACAAACACGTTTAACTTACCGAAACAGTGCAGCGGGGCCTCGGGTCCTTCTGTCGGGTAGTCCAGTTTACTGAAGAACACCTCAGGCTGTCAGGTTAAAACACTCGGTCGTGTTTTCGTAGCGTAAACGCTGGCCCTCCTCTCAGAGCCTACGCTCTATCTGCTATTCCCGAACAGAGATACGCAAGTTTCTCCGTGACTGCAGCTGCCAGTCAAAGCTGCTATGATGACGTTTCACCCCAATTTAACATCACCGCGGTAGGAATTAGAATCAAACTTATGGGAGAGGAGAGCCCTTGGACATCAATCAGCGTGATGAGAACTATTGATAACAAAAAAAAGAATCTTTGGAAAAAAATTATCTGAGGAGAATAAATTTATTTAGTCTGACCCGCCTCCCCTCCGCTAACGTGGGGGAGGCGGGGTTTATCACCTATACCGCATTGTCCATCTTTTATACAGTCATTGGTTTATACACTAAAAAAATGGAAATTACTTTGTTTTTATATTGAACAAAATAATTTCATGTTTCTATGGTGAACCTAATTAAATCATGTAGCATCTGCATGAAATTCAACAACTTAATTTGTTCTTGTTGAGATGACATGTTAAAATCTAGTGAGAGTGCTTAGTTGCCTGGACTCACGAAATTCACAAGATCACATGAGATTTGAAATGTCAGTAAAATCACTGTAATCTTAGCTTTCCTACTTTTTTTAAGCCTAGCTTGAGAGCTCAATGGTGTGGTGGTTAGTGCGGTTGCCTCACAGCAAGAAGGTCCTGGGTTCAAATTCACAATCAGTGTAGTTTCAAGTGGGATCTCTCTGGCTACTTTGGTTTCCTTCCACAGTTAAAAATCATGCAATTAATAGACCTAGATTAATTACACTTCCAAATTACCTATACGTGTGAATGAGAGCTAAATGGATCTCTGTCTCTTTGTGTTAGCCCTGCGATGGGCTGGCGACCTGTCCAAGGTTAACCCGCCTTCTATCAATTCTGGGTTATGCTCCAGCCGCCCTGCAACCCAGATAAAATATCTCTTTTAACCCTTGTATGGTGTTCGGGTCTGTGAGACCCGTTTTCAGTTTTTTTCAAAAGAAAAATTAAACAATGAATTATTTTTTCAACCTGAAATTCATTGGCTTTGGCTTATTTTCTGTGAAGAACATAAATCTGAACTAATTTTCAATGACCTCATACTGTACCTCCCCCCACGCATTTACATTACATACAAGGTGTTCGGGTCCACTGGACCCAGGTCTAATAAAAGTGTTGAAAGTGTAGGTCCTGTGTTCCCACACTCTGTCTTCCTCCTTTCTGGTGCTGCTGATAGTGTTTTCTTCCCCTCCTGCTCCCGCACAAAGTTGCAACATTGTTGAAAATCCAACTATCGACACCATCTGCTCTTACATTCCCACACATTTTACCCTCTTTCTTGAGGGATCCAAATTTTATTTTCTCATACCCTGTCCCACCTGCAAATTAGGGGCATAATACTATAAATAAGACTGTGCCGGTGTGGTTCTTTATCACAACTGATCAAGATGGCAAAAGATTATCTGCTGCGAGGGCCATCCAATTGATTTTGGAACAGAGAGGAGCTTCGGATGATGATGTTGACAAAGAGGTTTCAGAATATTTCACATTTCTGAAAATTCTGAGTCTGACAGTGACTTTGAAGAAGAGGATGAGGTTGAGCACCATTTAGTAACAAAACAAAGACGAGTACCGCATCTGCAGCCAGCTCCAGGACCAGAACAAGCCCACCAGACAGCAAGTGAAGAAATATGGATCTCAATAACTGGTGAAATTGAATGGTCTTCTTGCCCAAGAAATGAGCCACCCTGCAGAGCTGTTACTGTGATAAGCCAGGGCCAACACGGCTGACAGGTACTCATGTGCAGGACATCAAGTCTTCATTTGAGCTTTTCATCCCAGATTCCATCCAGAAAATTATTCTGGATTGCAGTAATCTAGAAGGAAGGTTTATTTTTGGAGAGAGGTGGAAGGAGATAGACCAAATTCATCTAAGAACCCCAAAGGCCTACTTTGGGGTTCTTATCCTTGCAGGAGTTTTCAGGTCCAAAGGGGAATCCACAGAATCCCTGTGGGATGCAGAAACTGGCAAGAACCTTTCCGTGCATCAATGTCTCTAAAAAACTTCCACAAAATTTCCAGGATTATCCGTTTTGATAACCGAGACGACAGACCAGCTCGACGGCAGAGAGACAAGCTAGCTGCCATCAGGACAGTGTGGGATAAGTGTGGGCACCGACTCCCCCTGTTTTACAACCCTGGGCCTAATGTCACCATTGATGAGCAGCTGATGCCATTTAGTTGTGAAACATATTGCTTCACGTGTAAATGTGTTGTGTCTTTCCACTCACTCCACTTGATTATAACTGATTTATTTTTTTATAACATTTTATGAAAAAAACCCCCAAAAAACGAGAAGCACATTAATTCATAAATGTGATCTAACAAAGGTAAAGGGAAAAAATAACCATGTTTGCTGTTCATATGGCTTGTAATTGGGATGAAGTAAACATCTGTTGAGTAATTTAACATAAAATTGTTTGATAGTGTTAATTTGGAAAGCCAAAACTCTAGCGGGTCCACCAGACCCATGAACACTGGCTGAGTAACAAAAATATGAACACCACACAAGGGTTAATCACAGTTTCCTCCAAAAATGTGAGATGCTGTCAAAGATTTCACTGCTGCTGTCTTTGGCTGAATAAAAGATGATATACACACAAAAACCACGTTACACTTTCATTTTTACCAATATAATGATCTGTAAATCATTTGCTTTATTTTTCAGATTTTAGTGTGAATCTAAAAAAAACCCATTATCAGTTCTTCTACTTTAGTGCTGTGATAATATGACAAATACAGAGAAAAGAAGACAAACAGAGGTTTAGGAACGAAGAGGAAACAATCTGAGTGCTTTAGACCCAGACTACATGAACCATATCCACAGCCAATGACATTGTAATTATGTACTCGACTCATACAGACTCAGGACTATACCATTTCCAACCCCCCTTTGAAGAGCTCCACTTCTCACTCAGCTTCCTCCCTCCTCTGTTCATCTTTTACCTGCTGCTGGACTTCAGTCACTTTATCTTCAAACTTGGAAGAGAGAGAAGGGAATATAAGGAAGGAGGCTAATCTGTAATGAACGCCTACATAAGTTAAAGCAGAGAACATTTATTTGCAGAGCAGTCTCCCCCTGCTGGTTATAGAGGTTGAACAAACTTTGCTCCATTGTCTTCACTTTTCACACCCAGACCATAATTTGTTGATGATGCATATGATTACAAGATTTATAACATTTATCTTGATTGTAAGATTTAAAGATGAAAAGTGCAGTGTAATTCTGGACAAAACACACACACACACAATGTGTCAAATGCAATTTGCCAAACTTAGCTGCATCTCCTGCTACACGCAGCTACTTTTAGTAGTAGTATAGGTTAGTAATAAACTGAACTGAACACATGTAAATGAGGTGGGACTTACTATGTGCATAAATGGGGGGCAGAATCAACAATGACTTACTGAGGATGAATTAATCACCAAAAGTAACTTCTATTAAAGTCAGATTAGAGTATGTATCTATATGCTGGGTATTAACAAATATGAAACTGATATATTGTAATGCAATTTAACAGAAAGGGATTAAAATCATATTATAGATAGTTTGATGAACTTCCAATGTAAAGTTTAGGCCATTTCAATAAATTTGTCGTCTAATGAAAAATCAGTAATGAAGACCTTGATAAATGCAGTTAAATTAAAGATATGAACCTTTATGTCTTTGGTCTCAAGCTCCTTCATTCAGGACTTCAGGGCCATCTCAGCATCCTGCCTCCTCTGCTTCCCTTTCCCAAGCCTCTGCTGTAGTTTAGCTACTTCCTCATTCAACTGGGAGGGGAGGGAAAAAGGTAAAGGTACATTTATAAGAGTTCTACATACAATAAAGTTGTAATGAGAAAAAAAAAATGCATGTCAACTTTTTTTATATTGTGAAAATAAATCTAAGGAGCAAAATATGAACCTCTTTCTTCTCGGCTTCAAGCTTCCTATTTATGGTCTGCAGCTCCTTCTCATCTTGTTCTCTTCTATTTTTCTCAGCACGGAGCTCCAAGAGTTCAGCCTCTTTTTCTTTTAACTCAGGGGAAAGAGAAACATTGAACACATTTAACTGAACAAATCAAATATTAAATATTTAACCTGATTATTTTAGTTTGTGTAATTAATGTAAACATAAAAAGACATTGAACAGAAACAGCAATTTCCAGAGAAAAACTGCATTCCGCCCAGGCTTTGTCTAAGGCTTTGTGAGTGAGGTCTTACTGAGCTATGGGGTGGAATGGGGGAATCTGTTAGATTAGCTCAATCAGTCTCCATCTGCTAGAGCTCTGATATTTTGTTCTATTGTGTGAATTCAGGTGCTTCCTCTCAGTTTTTCCTGGACATTTCCCCTCTGTTTCCAAATTTTTGCCCCTAAGCTTTGTGCTCCCTTGCCCTAACTAGGAGAGCTGTGGTGTCTGGCTCCGTTAAGCACCAAGCTATTTTAATACTTTCTGTTTCTGATGTCCCTCTCAAAATCAGAAGTCACACCAGAAAGACGCTGGTCTCTGCCTCTGTCCTGACAAGCAATTGGATCAACCATTCACCCTATTAACCTTATTTTCCCTTCTGCAAGTAACTGTGTAAATAAAGTCCCGAAAGTCTTTACCGCAAGTTCATTCCTGTGTTCAGAGAAACATTCAGTAGAAATTTGTTTGAAATTTTTCTATATCTTCATCTCCTTCTCAATCTATTAAATTACCCTTTCTCAGCTTTGTGTTTCTGATTTATGTCTGACTGAACATCTTTGTTATTCAGATTAGACATTACTTCTGAACCAAGCATCTCACTGTTTCCTTGGAAGCAGATAAGAACAATGTTTGTTTACTTACTGGTTTGGTCTCATTTTCTGGTTCACCTGAACTCAAATATTTGCTGACTTCCTCTCAGCTGAAAGTTAAAAATGTTGAAATACTTTTCTATTTAGCTTCCTTCTTTTTCAAAAACATAATATTCATATTGGTAATTGTACATTAGTATTTTGTTTTTTCTGCAAAAAGCCTTCATTTATCCAGGCAGTCTTGGAATTTGTAGCAACTCGAAAATACAATAAATATTAAGAAAATACATTCAATCTTTATTAATTTTGCTTAAGAAACCTGTGTCACATTAGAACTTTTTTTACTAACTGGTTTTCTTTTTGTTTCCACTTAGAGTAAGGACAACAAAGCCACAAATGCACAAGGTCAAATGAAGGGAAATTTTTCTGAAAGGAAAAATGTGACATTTAAAAATGGCCTTCATATTTACATGGAGAGAACAATTACATTAAAATGAATAATCTATACCTCATTATTCTCTTTCAGTTCATTTTGAATAGTTTAGGTGTCAAAATAAAGAAAGCGATATGTGAACAATAATTTGCTTCATTTTAGCATAATTATAACTTAACAGATGCATAAATAGACGAAATATGTTTGCAGTCTAAAATACCAAATAACCACACAGTCAATATTTACCTCAATGGTCAAAAGCTGAATGTGGTCCTTAAGGTGAGTATGACTCTGTAACTTCTCCTTTATACACTGCTAACAGCTCTGTGCTCTGTGTCAAGGAAGTCGTTTTGGTTTGGTTTTTTTAAATGCTGGTTTCCTTTTAGTGTACATCAGAACAAAACTACACTAGATGGCAGTGTTTTATATTCACCTGCTGCACATTAAAAGCTACACTATGTTAGACCTTGCTGTGAAAAAATGTTTCTATGAGCGCACCTTTACTTTTGTTTAGATTTGTACACAGAAATGTACAGAAATCAACAATTTAAACAAACAAAATTTAGATCAAAACACCTCATAAAATTATCATAGCACATATTCACCAATGGAAGCACACAGACACATTATAATTGTGATGGAAACAATCCAGAAGAACAGCAAATTAAAATGCATGTAAGAGACTTGATTGAAAGGTCTTCAAGTTCACGAAACTGTGCTTATTTATCATGTGGCTGAATGAAAGCTGAAACTCTAGCCCAGCTGACATCTACTCATCACCTGGTAGTGTTAACAGGTTCAGCCTGTTCTGTAGGCCAAAGTTTTTTAAACATGCTAAAAAGATCTAGGTAAAAGTTGACATAAGAAATGCACTCACCATGTATGTTAGGATTGAAGCACAACAAAAGTAAATACATTTTTAAAAAATGCTTATTTTGGAAGCATTGATTTATACTAGTGACTAAGAGATCTGAGAACCCTACAGCTAAGGAAAACACAGGTAACAGCTGATGCCACATACATACAAGACATACACAAACCCGCTGAATTACAGATATAAAATAATTAATCTGACAGAACGGTTACCCACATCTTCACTTTTTCTTTTTTGACAGATGCTTTATAAAGGTGGTGTGTATAGTTAATATCATTAGGTTAATGTTGTTTTGTCTTGATTCATGCTCAGTCATCCAGTTAGTTAGTTAGTAAATCCCCAAAAGTTGATTCTGTTCATCTGGATGCAGCATTTTCATTGGGAGAAATGTTTCGTCACTCATCCAAGTGACTTCTTCAGTCTCAGCTGACTGCAGGTTTCCACAACCTGATAAACATTTGCATTGCAGTACGTTTGCATAATGACTGAAACTAGCACCACTGAAGGAACAATGGGCTGGGAGGTCAGTTCCTTGATTATTAATATGCAAATTCTCATGACCATTGATCAAAGCTGAGTAAATAAGAAAGAGGACAGGAGAGGAAGAGGAGAGGTTAGATTTAAAGGTAAGAACTGCTCATTTAAAGCTCATGTGTAAGTCCTCGTGTTTTTAAACCACATAATGTGTCTGTTCATATGACAGTGTGAATGAGTACCATGGACATTTCTTTACCAAATTCAAACTAAGACTCAGGATTCCTAAAACAATGTTGCACCATTGTTTTACCAATTAGTGCGTAAAGCTAAACATACTAATAACTGTCAGTGTTGCTGCATGCTGTCACACTGATCAAAGGACACCTTCACAAGACAGGTAAGCAATGAATTAAACATAGACCGAGCAAACATTTGTGGATAATTTTTTCTTAGGGTTGCAAAGGGCACTCATGAGAGACACAAAGCAGAGTTCAGTCAACAGAGCAACCTTTATTCATTTCTTTGTCTAGTGAACCAAATACCTGCAGACCTCTTCTCTAGGCCAGGTGTCTTTCAATATTAGGACCAGTGACATGTATCATTCACCAGTGACATGGATCTGACAAACTGCGGTATGCCCTCTTTATATCCAACAACCCCAACACACTAATCTGTTCATTAATCATGAAATATTATTCAGTCAGACAGAAATCTGGTGGTTTTTGATGCTGAGCTGTAGGGATGGGTATCGTTTAGGTTTTATCCGATACCGGTGCCAAATCGGTACTTTTGAAACGGTGCCGGTGCTTAAACGGTGCTCAAACCGGTGCTTAAAGAATGGAGAACACAAAATTGGTCCAAAAACCTCTCATATTCAGCTGGTTTTATGTAAAAAGATAACAATGTTAGCCTTTTCTGCAGCTATGGGGCATATATGGTATCACTCTTAGCTGGAAGCAGTGCTTAACCAATGGAAAAAATACAAACTTTATCCAAAAACCTCTCATGTTTAGCTGTTTCCCTCTTTTTCTTTGGTCATTTTAGCCTTTTTGGCCAGGGTGAAGGGAGTATCTGCCATCAAACAAGAAGACAGCTGCATGTAGCTATGATGATGTTTGCTAGTTCACCTTACATGCATTAATGTAATAACGTGGTTAGCCTACTCAATGTAAATTACACGCGAACAACAGAGAAGAACGGCTGCTGCTGCCATCAAATACGGCGCATTTCTCGGCTTTAAAAAAAACCCGCTATGCGTCGCCAGGTGTTTCATCGGATTCCAGGTGTTACCTCCTTTGACAGTATCACAGTATCAGCTTAAAGCACTTGTTGCAGGCTGCTGAGTTTGCATATTTTGCTGTGAAGTACAGCCAGACTTTTGACCACTTCGCCTTGGGCATTTTTAATCTGTAGCTCTGCTCTAACAGAACGTACGTACCTGGCCCCGCCTACTATCCTCGGAAACGTAAAATGATTGGCTAGAAGTGTATCACAGCTCAGGAAAAAAAAGCACCGAAATAAAGCACCGAAATGTGCGCTGCTTTTCGGTCTGGTTACTACCGTTTATGTCAGAACCGGTGCCATCATGGCACCGGACACCGGTACCCATCCCTACTGAGCTGTCAGGTTTCTTACTGATTAATCTCTTGCTTTATTGCCAGTGGTGGTCCTAGCCTGTTTGGCGCCCTGGGTGAACACTCCTTCTGCCGCCGCCACCCCCCCCCAACACACACACACATATGAAGAGAGAGAGAGTATGCATAGTATACAAACGGCTACCAAACAGCCATCATAATTCGTCATACAACGAGAACAGGACAAATCAACAATTGACAATGACTAATTAATATTAAATTCTGTAACATAATGTATTTGTAACACACGATACTTTACCACTACTGAATGTAGAGAAAGTTAGGATCTTAGGCTTATGGTCTCTAGGAATCGACTAAGGAGCGAATGACACACAGCTAAAAGAACAGTCAACATTTATTCAAAACAAAACCAAAAACAGTCATTCAACAGTTCACAACAGTTCCAATTGTCCATATTTGTCAGTCTGTGTATTCAGTTTTAGAGTTCAGAGTTCTTTTCAGTTCAGGTGTGTGAGTGTGTGTGTATAATGTTAATGTTAATAGTACTACCCGGGTAGTGTATTGTTCTGAGATCTCATAAGCTTATCTGTCAAGAAGTCACTTCTAAATAGGCTGGAAATCTTTCCTGCATGGCAGCTGGGGATCCGGAATCCTGGCTCGCAACTTTAGACTCCAACAAAAAAACCAACCTGCACAGGGCAGTGAACATATTTTACATGAATATCATATAACAACTTAATCAATACTAGTGACCAAATGTCTCTCACTCTTTGTATATAACGACTTAATGCAATCAATAATAAAATTAATCAAAGAACCTTAAAACAATTTCCACATCTCATATTTTGTGAACAGCAGTCACATCAATCCAATGAATTGAGAGAATGTACATTACTGATGCACGAGGAAAGTGCAAAACGTGGTTGCAGTACTATTTAGCCAAAGACTGCTCATATTTATCATCTCATTACAATAAATAAAACTTACCTACTAGCTTCCAAAGAAATATTTCCGATTGGTTTAAAACATTCACAAGTGAAGAAATAAAAAGATAATACAGCACTTAAAAGGAACACATGAAATTTACATTATACTAAGCTAATGATTAGCTAACGATTAGCTTGCTATGCTAGCGCAGTTAGTCAACTCACCGGAAATGAACAAAAAACACAAAAACAGGTACATCAGCATCAACAAAAAGTGTCCGCGCTTCCCAACAAGCGGAAGAGTAAAATCCAATTTGTGTCTTCACACATAACCTTTTTCTTGAACAAGGATTAAAGAAAAACTCGGTGAGTAGCTCCGACCAGCATACGTAGCCTTAGCGCTATTCTCCTTCTCAACTCAAGTTCACAAGCACTAAACAATCTCATAGTGCCACCTACTGACATGCTTTGGGAACAGCAGTTCATTTTCATGAGGCAAATTTTAGGTGGGTTACATCTGTCTGTTACTGTTACTATTTTTACCATTTCTTCTTGGAGCAACTGTAATCCACATAATTTCCTTAGGGATTAATAAAGTATTCTGATTCTGGTTGTTTCAGGATGACCTGCCATTATCCAATGACACATCAGCTTACCTGCATCTTTTGCTCATTTCTCCTCCTCTTCTTTTCTTTTTTTTCTAAACCGAGCACCTGATGGCTTCAAACTTTTCTTGTCCATCTTCCATTGGTTTTAATTTTGCACTCTAGTATGAACACTGTTGAAAATCTCCCAATTCTTTTAATCTTTGGGCTGAAGGAAGGACAGTACTCGGTGTATAGATGCTCAATCAACAATCATTTATTTCCATACAATTCAACACTTAAGAGCATAAGAACGTCCGGACGGGAGAGATGCCTGCAGAGGGTCACAGCATGTCTCAAAATGGTGACGGGTTACTCAGCTTCTTATAGCCTCTAGTGGCCCCCACCTAGTCGTAAAAGCCTAAACATTCTTTCTCTCTTACGGCACCTAAGTTATGACCTCGGCTCCTTGTTTCTCTGCTCTACAGAAGGTGGGGGTATGGAATGTGGTCTATCTCCCCTGTCTTAGACACAGAGTCTCCTGCATACAACCTTTCTTTTTATGATTCAGCAGTAAAGCATGTCAAGAAACAGTGTAACACATTCAACCATGTCAAGTAATACAGGTCAATCTAATAGATCTAATGATTTTCACCCTCTTTTAAGTCAGAAGTATAATGCAAACTAAAACTACATACTGATCACACACTCTATGTTAAAGGGTATAATATGATCTACAGCAGTATCATAATTCAACTACTTTGATTATATATATAAGGTAACATATGATAACAGAATAATCTCACAATTCCCTCTTTGATCTCTTTTCTCAAAGAGATCACTTACAACATACACTCTAGTGTTGCAATGTCCACGTCTCCTTGGTCCTGAGGCCCTCTGTCCCCCTTTAACGGGTGGACCATATGTGGGATGACCTCTGTGTTCACGCAGTTCAGATGCAAGCAAAGTTAGATTTACAGTGGGGCAAAAAAGTATTTAGTCAGCCACCGATTGTGCAAGTTCCCCCACTTAAAATGATGACAGAGGTCAGTAATTTGCACCAGAGGTACACTTCAACTGTGAGAGACAGAATGTGAAAAAAAAATCCATGAATTCACATGGTAGGATTTGTTAAGAATCTTTCCTCCCTGTGGCCATCTCCCTGTACAATGCATCCACTGTTTACTGCAACAGCTACACCCTTCTTGCACATGTTCTTTTTCAGCTATTTATTAATAAGTGACTTTTATATACATGCCTGTATATATTGTGCTATTCTTACTTAGTGTATTTTCTGTCTTTGTTAATGTTTGTTTATAATGGAGCACTGTAATGAAAAATATTTTCCCCTAGGGAACAATAAAGTATTCTGATTCTGATTCTGAAAATATACTGTTGCAGTCAAAGTGGATGAGTTCTGCCCTTTGTTTCAAAAATCAGTTGAACGCATGACTCCCCTGCTAACCCATTCCAGTTTTCTTCTAGGACAAATAGACTGGTTTTAAGTTGAATTTCACTAATATCCTTCCATAGACCATGGCGCTGTTTCATGCACACAAAAGTGTTGTGGTTTTGAACATGGATTTATTTTCAGGTGCTTTTGTGACCATAGAACTATTTGTAATTTTTACCATTTTGTAATTGATTTGGATGTTTTTAAACACTTGTGCTCATGGAGAAAAAAAATCATTCTGCTGTTGGAGATGGTCAAACACAGTAAGTGATAACAGTACTGCATTTATTTCAAATCAAAAATGGGAGAAACAAATCTGCAATCAAAAATCACTTCACAAACAGCCCTTATTATTCTGTCCATTTTCTGTCCCAGTCAGTGACAGTACAGTGAGGGTTTTCAGCAGCTCCGGGGACGTCCAAAAGCCGGCTGAATTACACGGAAGATGTGCTCATAGTCAGGGACGCACCACGGCTTCCAGTGGAGCTCTTCCTCCAGCTGGGTGAAGGCTGCCTCCCGATGCTCGTACATCTCGGAGTGTGCTGGGTCCATATCGTGGTCAGATTGTACTGTCACATTTTGCAGACATTTTTTTAAATTAATTACTCAGGGACAGAATCATGGAGACAGACTCAATGACATAGACTTTCTTGACTGCAACAAAGTTAAATCTGAAGAAGCTAGCTACTGTATAATAGCAGTGATTCATATTGAACACCATAACGGAAGAGTGAACCAACTAGAAAAGTATGAGTGTTTTTGAAGTATTTTTCCGAACCCTAGAACAGAATCTGTGTTGCAAGTCTCTAAGAAGAATAAAAAACATGTCAAATTGTTGAAAAATGAAAAATGCACTGTTTTATTGCTGAACTAAAGTATATGAATTTCATAATCAAAACCTTAGGCGAAGTAGAACCTACAAACTAAGGAATGAGGAAACTTGGAAACTACAAGGAACAAATAAGAAAAAAAAATCAATACACAGCAAGATGGGGAACGCGGCAAAGGCCAGGCCTGAGACAATATATACACAGAGGATAAGGAGAGAGAAGGCAAGAGGGGAGAACACAGATAACTAACAAAATGCCTATGGAGGAACTAAAACTGGACGCCAAATAAAGGAAGAACACACACAGAAGTAAAACAAGAAATTAATGATACTAAGAGAAAGATTACAACAAAGAAACAAACTGGAGACATGGCAGATTTCAAGGAAAGAGCGAAGACAGAAACTGGGGACCAGAGCAGATAAGAATATACCCGATAATACAAAGGAAATAAAAAAAATAAATAAAAGATAGCACTGAAAAAAGATAACAAATATTACACAACTAGAAAGATGACTAGAAACTAAGATAGGAAACTCAGGTGCGCTAAGCACACAATGTCAAATTATGAGGACTAAAAATTTATCTTGAGCAAATTATATCAAAACAAAAATATGACAACTACACAAAAACTGAAATCCATCTAATCCCTCTGTCTTCTAAACACTGTACAAGGAAACAGTTCTATTAACTAAATGCAATGTTACAAGTCATAGAAATTTCAAAGCAGAAGAGCATCAGTGCCCTTCCTCACCTGTATGCAAGGAGTAATGTGTGATACAAAGATAAATGTATTTGTAGATGTAGATGTCATTCATCACAAAGACAAATAAAGTGTGTGAACTAAAAAGCAGATAAAACTTTAAAAAGCAGAATTGAAGAGTCTTGCATTACATGTACCATTACACAACAATACAGATCTGTTGGAGCACATCATTGTTTGTGCTAACACGGAAACTTGCCAAACAATGATAATTTCAACATCATTGAAATGATGTTGATTAAATGTGCCCCTTTCTTCCTCCAGCCTTTCCTGCCTTAGACATTGTCACATAATGTAATAACTGAAATAAGAAGTAGAAAAGAATAATAATAATACTTAAGAGATTCACGTGAATAAAACGAGCCTATAGAGATTTTACCGAGTTGTTCTTGGCAAACAATATGTGCTTGGCACCACAGTGCATTTGAAATTCTGATTTGAAAATCTGCAAGATAAAAAAATTAAAATGTTGTCCATACATTTCTAAACATTCCAGGATCCATGTGTGGGGGTTTGTAGGTCTGGTCTTGCAGTCTCAGCTAACTGCTCTGTTGTTTTACCCCTGCCACTTCCTTTCTGTGCTCCACTCGTGTATTGAACCATGCAGTATGCTTGTTCATCTTAACTGATATGATGGCTGACAGAAGCTTCCATGTGATACTGAATCAGGTTATTGGCTGGTAGTTGGATGGCAGTGGTCTCTTCTGGGTATTCTTGGAGATCAGGACTGTCTGGCATGGTCTAATAGCAGTTCATTTATAGGCTAATAGGTTCATTTGTGCTGCCAGATGCTCTTGGAGTGCAGTTAGCTTCTTTAGCCAATAGGCATGAATCAGTTCAGGTCTCTGTGTTTATCACTGTCTATCAGTTTGATGTTCAGTGATCCACTAGCCAATAAAAATTGTTGTTATGTGTTCTGTCCTTCTCTCATATCCCTTTTCAGTATCCCTCCATCTCCAGCCTTGGTGGGGTTGGATCAGGAATCCTGTTCCCCTGCAACTCAGAGTACAGCTGGTTCATTCTCCTGCCTTGACTCTCAAGCTAAGACTCCCAAATGTGCAAAGACTCCCAAATCTCTGAGAGTCTTTGCTTGGCAGTCTCCAAGCCCTCACTTATGGACAGCCTGCTGCCAATAGTTATAAAAATTCTCTACACACTGCCTTTATTTTGGCCAGTAGTGGGATCATTAGGCCTGTTCTAATCCCTTGTCCCTGTCTATACTTTCTTAGTCCAGTAGTCCACTTCTCAACATTGAGTCCTGGTTCCCCAACACCTGACAGGGACCTGAGGTGACATCCAAGCCAGTATGGCTTTAGTTATCTCTCTCACTCATGTCTGACCTATACATAACAGGCTATGCTACCTTTAGTAGAAGGCCTCAGCATGGCTGTGGAGTGAAGCGAAAGCTACCAATAAAATAGGATCGTCAGTTTATGAGGTATTGTGGGTTGTTGTTGGGTTTAGTTTTGTGTTTTATTTTATTTCATTTTTTTCAAATTTGAGGTGATTTTCTGACTACTTTGACCTCATGTTCAAAAATAAACAAAACATTTATCTTGGCAAAACAGGTAGATAGATACAAAAAAACAAAAAAAAATGTACATAAATAAATCTCCCTTACCAAGAATGAGTAGAAAGTAAATTGTCCATCTAGGTCTGGAGAAAAAAAAACATCTGTACATACTGCCATGTAGCACTATGTACATACGGATGCACATCCACAGTGAGTGAGCACAAGAGGACTGGAGGACAATGACAAAAAGTCTTTTGTAAAAATTTTATTTATCTATTTTGTTACTAACATTTATCATATGTGTTTGTTTTTGTGCAAACAATGCACGGTGTTATATTAATTAAACTGTGCAGGGACCCTGCTGCCAGTTTGTGGATGAACAGCCCCGGAGAATGGTTTTCAGCTTCATGTATAAACTATACTTTTTAACTATATTTTTCTTCTTTTTAACAAAAAAACCTTTTGCTTATTATGAATGTTCAAAATAAAAATGTGTTGTTAATTCCTAAATTAATAATGCATCTATTTTACAAATATACACATGTTAAGTAAATCCCATTCCCAACTCCTGTTTTAGGACCTCCCCTTGTTGCTCAGCTTCCTCTCTCTGCTGTTCATCTGTTTCCTGCTGCTGGATTTCCGTTATTTTATCTTCAAACTTGAGAGAGAAGGAAATATAAGAAGAGAGGTTAATCTGTAATGAATGACTACATAAGTTAGAGCTGAGTACATTTATTTGCACAGTAGTCTCCCCCTGCTGGTCATTATATTTAATATAAGTTGAACAAACTTTGCTTAATTGGCTTCACTTTTCACACCCAGAACATAATTTGTTATAAATCCATGTTATGATGCATATGATTACAAGATGTATAACATTTAACTTGACTGTAAGATTCAAAGATGAAAAACTGCAGTGTAATACTGGACTGTACAATAAAACAATACAGAGATAAACAGGTAATTTTATCGTTCTCATGGTCAATTCTACGATGGTTTCATGACACTATCAATTCAAAATAAATGAATAAACTCCGAGTATAACTATATAACTTTTAGATCACTCTCAATACGTGTATGATAATGGTATTTACTATGACAGACAAATAACTAAAACAAAATAGAACAAACAAAAAAATTAGAAGGAAATAAAAAAAATTAGCTAGATCTCCTGCTACTGTTATGAGTGGCTGCATGCAGACAGGAATAGGACCCAAGGTGCAGATTCCAGAGACAGTCGTGAACTCAAAACAGCTTTAATGTTAAACTCAAAATATAACATAACTGGAAAAAAATCAAAATAGACTTAAACCAGAGGACTGACAGAACACACAGCTAGGTAAACGGTAGATCCTGACACAGACACAAAGAAACACAGGGCTCAAATACACAGAGGGAGCAATCAGGGAATGGGTAACAGGAGGGAAACACAGCTGGGGCAAATCAGGCCTAACGAGACAAGGGGAAGCAAAACCAGACACATTAACATCAGACGTGGACTTTCAAAGTAAAACAGGAAACCCATAACACAGACTGAACAAAAGACACAGACTCACATGCAGGCACTGCAACAAAGGGAACAAAGACATGGGACCAGGGCAGACACAGACACTGACTGGACACGGGGATATAGCAACTAAGGATACACAGAGACGCGAACTAGACAAAGGGATACAGCTGACAGGGGAGACAGAGCAACTAGAGAAGACAGAGACATAAACCATAAGACAGAACTCAAAGAAACCAAACACTAGAAATAATAAATAATAAACTCAAAAACCCTGAGTCAATGACCCAGGCATCCTAACAGCTACACGCAGGCACTTTTTATAGTATGCAAGCTGGCATGATTAAAAGGCCATTCTGACCCACAACCCTACTGTCTATGTCTAAGTAGTATAATATAAAAAGTGATGTAAAAATATAAAAGTAGTTAATAATTATGAATTGAACATACATAAGTGGGGTGGGACCTACTATGTGTACAAATGACTGAGAGGCTGAAAAAAAGAGAAACAAAATTTTAAAAAAATGTACAAATATAAAACCAATATATTTCCATGCACTTAAACAGAGAATAACTAAAATCACATTAAAGATAGTTTGATGAACTCCTTATTTGAATTTTTTGTTATTTGAATACATTTGTCTTTCAGTGAAAAATCAGTAATGAAGACCTTGGTGAATGCATCTAAATGAAAGATACAAACCTTTATGTCTTTGGTCTCAAGCTCCTTCATTCAGGAAGGACATCAGGACATCTGCTTCTATTTCCCACGCTTTAATTTAGCTACTTCTTCATTTAACTGGGAGGGGAAGGTAAAATGTACATTTGCATACAACATGATTACATACTGTGATGAGAAAAAACGCGTGTCAACTTTTTATTTATTTATAGAAATATTAGACATTAAGTCTAAGGAACAAAATATGAACCTCTTTCTTCTGAGCTTCGAGCTTCATATTTATGGTCTGCAGCTCCTTCACATCTTGCTCTCTTCTATTTTTTTCAGCACGGACCTCCAAAAGTTCAGCCTCTAGCTCTTTGACCTTGAAGAAAAGGAAAACAGAGTCATTCTTAATAAAAGAGAAAAGCTTCTGTTAGGTACTGCGTAGGTTATCTATTTGTTCAGTTCAACTATGATAAGGAAAATATTTACCAACCAAAATGATGGAATAAAGCTGTTATTGCGTTCAGATTTTAGACAAAATTGCAGTGGCCATCAAGAAAATAATAACAATAAAGGACAATGTCAACATTAAAAATATCAACATTAATTTTAAAAACAAAATATGTGGCGAACAGAGATCATTGGTTCCAGAGAGAAATTATAACAGATTAATAAAGCATGAGTTAACACAGAATCAATATAACAGAATATATGGTGTAATGGGCTAATGAAATAATACTTAAAACTGAAAAAACTGAAGTAAAAAACCTTTGTACTGTTGGTTTCCAGCCCTTTCTTCAGTGTCTCTACAGTTATCTCAGCATTCTTCTTCTTCTGCTGCTGTTCCCTGAGCTGATTTCGAACTTCAGCTAGTTCATCATTCAGCTGGGAGGAGAGGGAAAATGGTAGAGATACATTTGCATACAACATAATTACAGAAGAAAATGCATGTCAACTTTTTATTGTGCATTCGAATATTAGACATTAAGTCTAAGTAACAAAATATGAACCTCTTTCTTCTCGGCTTCAACCTTCCTATTTATGGTCTGCAGCTCCTTCTCATCTCGTTCTCTTCTATTTTTCTCGGCACGGAGCTTCGAGAGTTCAGCCTCTTTTTCTTTTAACTCAGGGGAAAGAGAAACAATGAACACATTTAACCTGATTATTTTAGTTTATGTAATTATTTTAAACATCAGTAATTATCTTCAAAAAAGGACATTGAATAGAGGGAAACTGTCACGGGCCGCCGGGGCAGACCGTGTGGAGTGAGTGGAGGACCCAAGAGCAAACAGAGGTGAGGACACAAAACCGGACTTAACAGAAGGCGAGCCTTTATTTAGGGCCGAAAACTTAAGGAACAAGGCAGCAAAGCAACTGAGGGGAAAACCTGAACATAGACTGGGAAAGCTATGGCTAAACAAGGTACAAACTAGGACTAGTTAAGGCTGGGAAACTATGACAAGGGGTAGGGGAGATAACACAGACGACGCGACGCAGACTACATGAAACACAGAGACTAAATACACATGAGGGATGATCAGGGGAAGTGGCCACACATGGGATCACAGCTGACACACATGAACCTAACGACAGGACAGGAGGGTGCAACTGAATACACTGACAATGAATACAGACTTACAAAGTAAAACAGGAAACATGGAAATTAGACACGACAAGAACTAAACATAACCACGCAGACAGGACTCATGACCCAGGGAAACTTAGTACAGGGGAGATGACATAACTGACAGCATGAACTTGACAGTACAAGACACACAGACATAAACACACGAAGGGCAAGGGAGACTTAATGCAAGGGTAATATATACAAATGGCTGGACTACCTTAGAGAACCTAAACAAACAATAAACATCAAAATAGGCTAAACATAACACGCTGGGTCACACGACCCAGGACCATGACAGAAACTGCAACTAAAATATAATATCTTCAAAAATGTTGGTATTTGAAGTAAAATTCAAACCTGAATGTATAAAATAAAAGATATAAGGTAAAAGGTTAATGTAATAATAAAAAGAAAAATGAAAATGAAGTTACCTCTTTATCGTTGGTCTCCACCTTTGTTTTCAGGGATTGCACGTCCATCTCAATATCCCTCCTCTTCTGCTCCTCTTTATTAAGTAAACGTTGTAGTGTTGATACTTCATCATTCAGCTGAGTAAGGAGAAAAAGATTTATGCTGTGGTGGTTTCAGGTTGTTTAATGTTTTGAAATAAATGTTTTAACCACTATCTGCTGTGTGTGTCCTGTGAGTAAGAGTACTCACTTTGAATGATTCTAAGTAACCTCAAAATCATGTACCTCTTTATTCTTGTCCTCAATCCTCAGCTTCATGGTTTGCAGTTCCTTTTCATTTTCTGTGCTCCTATTTTTCTCAGCACGGAGCTTCATGACTTCATCTGCTTTGTCTTTTAACTTGGTCAAAGGGAAACATTATTTCAAAATGAGAAATCACTTTACAGTTGAGTTGACGGTTAACTGAAGTGAAGAACTCTCTCAGAAAGCCAGTTGGTTGGTGAACAAGCATTCATGTTGATGCTATAGCAACTGGCAACAATCTTAGCACTAGAGAATAGCTAAATGTTGTTCATTCTAGTCCTCCTTTAGAAGGAGGTTGATGGGGTCATATAGAAATATTCAGTGCATTGAGATATAACTTGATATCTAACTGAATGTACAGAGGTAAAGGAAATAAAAGACAATAACCTCTGATTGGCTGTCCTCGAGCTCTGTCTTCAGGGTCTGCAGGTCTTTCTGCAACGATTCATTCTTAGAAAAGAGTGATTGGACCCTATCTAAGTCTACATTTTCCTCCAACTGAAAAATAAATGAATAACCATGTTGTTGTATTAAGTTTAAATGTATTTCTGCTGTGTCTCTAATACCAGGGTCACCTAAAAATCTTGACCTTTCCCTACAACGCACCTTCAGATTACATGATTTGGTTCTAGAAATGTATAAAATGTTTATTAATTTATGTAGAGATTTGTTTACTTTGCCTTTCAACTGAAGAGACAGTAAACATTGCTGCGTATCCTCACTCTGCTTTTAACAAAGGCTTCATTCCATAAGTGGTTTTGCTTCCCAATCATATAAGTCCCTTGAGATGACTTCTGTTGTGATCTGACACAAACTTAATGGAACAGTGGTGACATTGTACAAGAAGGTTTGTGTATGTATTTGAGATTTACTTTCTCCATCCTTTTGATAGCAGAGGTAATCTTGGTGAACTTCCGTTGTGACCCCTACCCCTTAAGTGTGTCATTTCTCAGCCACTGAAGTCTCTCCAGCTAACAAAAGTGGGGAGGATCAATGTTACATCAGTCATACTGGTTATCCCAGAGCTTAGCTTAATAGCTACATATAAATGGGGGAAGAGTTGCCAATCTGTCTCGGGTCAAAAATGAAGAGAGGAGTGACATATTATCACATCCATCCATCTTCATCTGCTCATCCAGGCTTGTAGAATGGGGCCAGCAGTGTAAGCAAGAAAGCCAAGAACTCCATCTTCCCAGCTCCCTGCTTCAGCTCTGGGAAACATCAAGCAGCTCCCAAGCTGGTAGAGACATGTAGTCTTTCCACTGTGTCCTGGATCTGCCCTGGGCACTCCCTCCAGACTAGAACAATGCTTTAATTTGTTATATAGAGTTACCTCATTTTTGAGCACCTCAATCTCCTCATCCTTCCTCTTGAATTCAGCTTGTGTCTTCTGTGTTTAAAAAGATCAGGAGCTCAGTACATACATGTTGAGGAAGTTGTTTCAGTTTATGCAAGTGGATTTTTTTATGCTTTTTTAATGGTTTGCTTTTAGTGTACATACTATTTAAAATGTTTTCATCAGTGCACCTTTACTTTTGTTTAGATTTGTACACACAAATGTGGCACCAGTGGCACTAAAGAGAGAGTGAAACAAGCTGTCAAAAGTCAACAAAGCAACACCTCTAAAAACTTGTGTTTGCTTTACAACAGAGTCTCAATGTGATGGTTGGTAATTTTATTGTGGTATCTATTTCTGCAAGTTTGTCCTACTATCATGCCTTTACTCACAGCCATGACTGTCATTCATATTTACACCATTTATAATTCGTTTTTAGTGTATTAGGTCAATTTCTTTCTCCTCCCCCTGTTTTTTTCCTGAGTTGCTCTCTTGGCTTTGTGCTTCTGATTCATCTCTGACTGAACCTTGTTGGTCAGGTTAGACTTCCTTCTAACACGCAATTCTCTTTGTTTCTTTCTTCATCTGACGTAGACAGAAGAAATGTCCATTGTTTACTTATATGTTTGGTTTCATTTTGTGTTTTTCTTCAGCTCAAAGCCTCAGTTGAATTTCTGTCAGCTGTCTTATTTTCATTTTTGCTCTCTCAAAAAACAACACCTAAATTGGTAATCGTCAATTAGTGTTTAGTTTGTGGAAAAGTGAAAAAGGAATTTGTGATTTACTGTTTTTCTTTTGTTTACCTTGTATTTGACAAGAAGAACGGCCCCCGAGACAACAGTACCAACAACACCGATGCAGATGACCGGAGAAGTCAAATTCTCTGAAGTGAAAAATTAAAGAAAATACTGAAAATAAAATAACTCTGATAATAATAATAATCTTCAATGTCAAACACAAAAAGGTTTCTTCATAATCTTCTAACTGCCAGTAAAAATTAGTAAGTGAAGAAAAGCAGAGTTTTCTGAAGTATTTTTATACACATATAAACAAGTACTGAGCTTTACATTTGAATACAGTTGTGTCAGGTTACCTGGGCTGACCAGGAATCCAAACCAGCTTTTCAGGCTCATTTTGTTCTGTAGAACAAGAAGGAAATCGTCACATTAAAGAGATATACCTCTGCATTCATGTTGTGCTCAAAAAATGTAGATGTTTAAAAACAGCATCCTATCTCAACTTGATGATCTATCAACACTTAACTATATTCAGAATAAATGATTTTATCTATTTTGACTCAAAACAAAGGGTAAGAGTTCATGTTAATTAGGTCGTAATGATTTGTTATGCTTAAACTGTTTCTTCTCTGTAGATGGCCTTCATTGCACACACACTGTGTAATGTACAGAATAGAGAGATAATAACTATTACAATGAAGCTTGTTGTAAATTGCCTCACAAATAAACAAATACACCTTAAATCACCACAAAATTTGCAAATGAGAACTAAAGTTTTACATTTTTGAGGCTAAAAGTTTAACAGTTTAAAGCTATCAGTTAGAACCACAGAGACACACATTATGTTTCTATTATACAGTAAATTATACAAACAACCAAACATAAAGTATTTACCTCATAAATTACACCAATGCATCTGCTTCTTTGCAGTGAGTGAGGCTGTGCAGCATGACTCCTTCAGCACTGGTTAAAGGAAACACTCACCTGCAGTAACAGGAGGCGTGGTTTCTTCAGAAGTCTGATGAGAAAAGAATGTGTGCCTGTCAGACAAACAATCAGTTCATCTGAGTGTGCGCATGTTAAAAGGAAACTTCATTAAATGCTTGTAATGTCAGTGATATGATCTGGTTGAGCAACTATTACAAACTTAAGGCCTTGACCTTTGACCTTTGACCTTGCTATAATGAAATGTTTTCTTGTGTATCCATACTTTGTTTTGTTTGTGCACACAAACATGTCTCCAGGACAAACAAAAACTAACAAAACAAAGTTAATATGTGGCAAAAATGTTACTACTGATTTAAATTAGTTTTTGATAATAATAACTAACTAACTAAATAAATAAATAAATAAATGAACAGACAAACTATGCTCCTCTGGCATTGAATGATGAATACTAATAATTCAATAAGCATAAATGATAACTGAACTGTTTTATTGTGCGTTAGCCTTTGTACCTTTCTGGTGTTCTATTTTCCCATTATTGTTATTCCAGCTGCTTCATCTGTGCTTCATGTTTTCTCTCTTTGTTAACCACATGCTTCTAGACCAGGGGTCAGCAACAGCACGCGTGCCCAGGGTTGCCGACCCCTTCGCGATGCCCAGTCCAGCTATGGTCCGACCATAGCTGGACTGGCCATTAGGCATACCGACCATTTGTCCAGTGGGCCGATGGCGATTTTTCATTTTTATGAATGTTTTTTTTTTTTTCTAGTAACGGTGTAAACAATGAAAGGTGGTGCTGGCCGGTGTGAAAAATAACTCAGTTTTTTGGTGGAGGAGGAGAGACCTGAGGCGGTCCGAGTGTCAGGTGAACTGAACTTCAGGTAAGAAGTTATGACCTGCAGTCTATCTGGGTCAGATATAAACCAAGTTTAGGTGGAGTTTATTTTAGTTATGCTGACTTTTTACAGTCAGTTACAATAACTCGTAGTGCGTACTAGCTAGCAGGACGGAGTTTCTAAACTGCTGGGTGGGTGCTATGATGTTACTGATAATGAACTTTATTTTATTCATAAGCTTAGTTAGTAGTCCCGTAAAAATGGATTCGACCCGTCAGAGAAAATATTACGCGTTTCGTATTTAGGTGAAAAGGAACAGTTTGTCCCAGACTTCAGATAGAATGGAAAAAGCTGGAGTTATTCTGTGTTTACGCTGCACAGCTGCCTCTTCTCTCATTCTCTCCCCCTCCCTCTCCTGTTGCTACTTCAATCATGAAACTGATCAATGATCAGCTGATCGGCTTTTCTGACGCAAGTCCCGTCTCTCTTGTTTGTTTATCGCCCACTTTGCACCAGAAAGAGGAAACCAGCAGATGTCACGCTAAACAACAGCAGCACGTTTAAGCTTGATCAGCTGTTGTTAGAATTGATTTAATATTAATTTCTAGTATCAGCTGATGTTTGTTGGCGCCACAGCTGTAAAGCTGCTGGTCATGATATCGATTTGGATATATGGTGAGAGGGAAACATGAAGATGAAACCAGGAGATGTCCTTACTGAATCATCAGAGCTGAACAGGTGATGGAGAAACAGGTTTACCTTTTAGGTGACATGAATGAGTTGAAGGGAAGTTTTGAACTGTTTCTGAGAGACAAATAACCCCAGGATCCTTTTTTATGTAGCTGACAGCTGGTAACTGTGCAGGGGCGGATCTAGCAAAGTGTTGCCAGGGGGCCAGGTAGGGCATTAAAAGGGAAAGGGGGGCACAAGGAAATACTTTGTTATTCTCATTTAAAATGTCTAGCTTTTAACAAATAATTATCTGAATCTTACAACCAAAATTTTTGTCTGATGTAAAATGTATAGAAATCATACATATACCAACAAAACAGTGTATATCACTGTCACAACAGCGTTTGTTGTTTTTTTTCCAAAGGCTTTCCATAAAAGGCTTTATGGCTTTTCCTGTAATACCTGGTGGGCCGGTCTCTAGTCAAAATGCCCGGGCTGATTTTTTGTCCCAGCCCAGCCCTGTGCATGACACGCAGTGAATTAATCTGAGAGGATGCATTAAAAATTAAATGGCCGGGCCAGTGGTGCACATCGCAAATTAGCTCACATCAGTCACATCAGTTGTGCCACTTCTTAATGACGGTATCTTAGCTAACAACTCCAACTACTAGATTTAATTTGTAATTCGCTAACAATAACTTAGCTTACTGGTGAGAGGGACGTTGCTAGCTGGCAGTTTTTTCAAGCGATGTTGAAATTTCCACATTCCAACACTTCAAATGCTTCAGGAGCTGTGAGCTCAGTGCAGCATCAGCACTGTGGAAATACCGTGGCTTGCAAAAGTATTGAGGCCCCCTTGAACTTTTCCACATTTTGTCACATTACAGCCACAAATATGAATCAATTTTATTGGAATTCCACGTGAAAGACCAACACAAAGTGGTGCACACGTGAGAAGTGAAACGAAAATCATCAACAAAAACATTTTTTACAAATAAATAACTGAAAAGTGGGGTGTGCATAATTATTCACCCTCCTGAGTCAATACTTTGTAGAACCACCTTTTGCTGCAATTACAGCTGCCAGTCTTTTAGGGTTTGTCTCTACCAGCTTTGCACATCTACCGACTGAAATTCTTGCCCATTCTTCTTTGCAAAACAGTCAGATTAGATGGACAGCGTTTGTGAACAGCAGTTTTCAGATCTTGCCACAGATTCTCGATTGGATTTACATCTGGACTTTGACTGGGCCATTCTAACACATGGATATGTTTTGTTTTAAACCATTCCATTGTTGCCCTGGCTTCATGTTTAGGGTCGTTGTCCTGCTGGAAGGTGAACCTCCGCCCCAGTCTCAAGTCTTTTGCAGACTCCAAGAGGTTTTCTTCCAAGATTGCCCTGTATTTGGCTCCATCCATCTTCCCATCAACTCTGACCAGCTTCCCTGTCCCTGCTGAAGAGAAGCACCCCCAGAGCATGATGCTGCCACCACCATACTTGACAGTGGGGATGGTGTGTTCAGAGTGATGTGCAGTGTTAGTTTTCCACCACACATAGCGTTTTGTATTTCGGACAAAAAGTTCAATTTTGGTCTCATCTGACCAGAGCACCTTCTTCCACATGTTTGCTGTGTCCCCCACATGGGTTGTGGCAAACTGCAAACGGGACTTCTTATGGTTTTCTGTTAACAATGGCTTTCTTCTTGCCACTCTTCCATAAAGGCCAACTCTGTGCAGTGCACGACTAATAGTTGTCCTATGGACAGATTCCCCCACCTGAGCTGTAGATCTCTGCAGCTCGTCCAGAGTCACCATGGGCCTCTTGGCTGCATTTCTGATCAGTGCTCTCCTTGTTCGGCCTGTGAGTTTAGGTGGACGGCCTTGTCTTGGTAGGTTTACAGTTGTGCCGTACTCCTTCCATTTCTGAATGATCGCTTGAACAGTGCTCCGTGGGATGTTCAAGGCTTGGGAAATCTTTTTGTAGCCTAAGCCTGCTTTAAATTTCTCAATAACTTTATCCCTGACCTGTCTGGTGTGTTCTTTGGACTTCATGGTGTTGTTGCTCCCAATATTCTCTTAGACAACCTCTCAGGCCATCACAGAGCAGCTGTATTTGTGCTGACATTAGATTACACACAGGTGCACTCTATTTAGTCATTAGCACTCATCAGGCAGTGTCTATGGGCAACTGACTGCACTCAGACCAAAGGAGGCTGAATAATTACGCACACCCCACTTTGCAGTTATTTATTTGTAAAAAATATTTGGAATCATGTATGATTTTTGTTCCACTTCTCACGTGTGCACCACTTTGTGTTGGTCTTTACGTGGAATTCCAATAAAATTGATTCATGTTTGTGGCTGTAATGTGACAAAATGTGCAAAAGTTGAAGGAGGCGAATACTTTTGCAAGCCACTGTACATGGATACATCCGTAGACAGAATTCACAGTGTGTTTTCGGGACTTTCAGGTGTATGGACCAGTTTTCTTTTCTTTTCCTGTCAGAAAGTTTTAATGAGCAGCTGGATTTTTTCTCTCTTTAACTGGCTGGACACAGAGGACATCGAAATGCAGCTGATTGAACTGAAAACCTCAACTCTGTCGGGGTCAAAGTTTGCAGAACTACAGATGCAGTTGGAATCCATAGCTGTGCGTGTTCATGGAGCTGCATTTTCACCGTCTGGACATCACTACCTGATAAGGTTAACTGTCTTCAGAACATTGCAGAGGCCTTATTGACAGTATTTGGCTCTACATATCTGTGTGAGCAGATTTTCTCTCATGTGAGTGTCCTCAGGTAGTCGTCTGAATGCTGGACACTCGGAGACCCGTGTCTCTGAGTGGGAGACCGGAGATCCCATTAACATGTGTATCTCTGTATTAAAAAACATGCCACATTGGCCCAGTTTATTTTCTTAAATAGCATTTGCTTTTTCTGTTGTGTAGTTCATTTGCTGTTATGGAGTTCTTGTTATGGATAAAAAGTGTCTTTTTTTTAAATAGCTGATAACTATTTGCTAATAGCTGCCAACATCTGCAAACAGATATAATTCTAGAAAGTTGCTCTATATAGTGTGTAACTGTTGATATATAGCGTTGTTAACTTTATTGCTAATGCAATCATATGACATATTGACTTCTTAGGAAATTTTAGATTGCACTCATCATCAGAAAGGTTGCCGACCCCTGATCTAGACTCATGTGCTGAATTCACTAGAGCCAATACAATGTGGATATTCTCCCAGTTTGTGGGATGATGGGAACAAGGAATTATAAATGCCACATAAAGTGGGACACCAGATCACTTTAGTGCAGGAGCTCCAGTGTTTCAACTGACCTACAATCTACAACATTATATTACAAATGTACATAATGTAAAGACTCCAGAGGTGTAGTTCAAAAACTGATTTAGGTTTTACAAGTAATCAACTATATTTATCTGTGACAGTGTATCTTTTGTATCTTTTTTGTTTGTTTGCTAAGCTTTAAAAGTAAAGTCAAAGCAAACATTTAATCTGTTTTGAGTGGAGTTTGTTAAACCTGTTATCTGGCACTGTTTAGGCCAAGGTTTAGGTTTGGAAATACCTGGAAATATCTCAAAGGTCATATCTCAGGCTTTAAGATCAAGCATCATAGGCCTACTTGTTGGTTTGATTGTTTATTTAGAAACATAAACCTGTTTTACTCAGGTGACCAGGAAATTTCAGAGCACTGCAGCTGAAGAAAAAGCAGGAAACAAGTGAGGACAGCACTACATCCAATAACATGGCTTTTGTTTATGTTATTTTTAATTTTTTAATTTTGTCTTTCTTTTTGCATGTTTTTAAAAACCATCATGTCTTAAGCCCCTTTGTTGTTGTACACAAGCATTAGGAAACAAAGCTCCTTTCCCCAGTAACCTCACACTGTACAGAAACAGTCGAGCAGATTCTTCAAACCAAGCTGCGTATCTATTGCAGATTCAGTCTTCCCAGCCTGGAGAAGGTCTACAATTTTGTTTCTGGTGTCCTTAACTTCTCTGCCCTTTCCTGTAGAGAGGACACCAAGCTAACACATTTTTTTTTAAATAGTTTTTTTTTTTAAATTTTCTAATTTTTTTGTAATTGTTTCAATAAATCACATTTCATTTTCCATATATGACAGTTAATTTGTATCATATTTGCTTATCTGTGTTTTTAATTACATAAAAATGTATTGTACCATTTATTTATGTTTTTTTTAGGGGGAAGAAATCACACTGATGATGTTGAAGTCCCAAAAACTGGCAAAAAAACTGTAGGCTGTGCATGAAATATGATGCACTAGGCATTAAAGGGTTAAATACAATTCAGGGGAACTTTATTGGCCCATGACATCATTATTTGTTTCAGTACTTTAGAGATTGTCCAGTGCTTGGCCTGGCTTTGTTGGGACCAAATGTTAATCTCCAGCAGTGTCACATTCTTATGGCCTCCTAAGCTTCTTCTTTGGTTTTCTGCAGATGATGCAAAGAAAAAATACACACAATAAGAACCAGAGTTATCTTTGTAGTGCAACCCTCAGAAAATGATCAGTGTGGTGTTTCATTTTTTGGTATGAATTTGAAAAGTCGTATCTTACAGTGAGCTTACTCTGCTCATTAATTCCACTAATGACTCTATCCTTTGTTTTTTAGCGGCCACACTCATGTTGTTGTAGCTCTAGTTATTAGACATAATAGTAGGAGCTTACCTTTGGGGACCACAGAGATGCAGTAGTGAAATTATTGGAAACACTTTTGCGAATATAGCCCACAACGCATAATGTAAATATTCCACATGCCTCAGTTATTATTCTGCACTGCTCTTGCAATACAAATATATACTATAGGCTGAAGAAAACAAGACAAAGGAAAGATTTCCTTTTCTTTTTTTTTAACAGTCAGCTACAATCTGACTATATATATATATATATATATATATATATATATATATATATATATATATATATATATATATATATAGATAGATAGATAGATAGATAGATAGATAGATAGATAGATAGATAGATAGATACATAGATATATATAGAGAGAGATTTATATAGAAAAGTAGAATCTAGTCATCTTAAAAAAATCTCAGATTTTACAATTTTAGATTATACAAAAAACATTTAAAGGTGAATACTGATACAGAATTGATGGGTAGGTTATAAAATCACTGACCTTCTCCTTGTGTCTTTCTTTCAGTTCACTCAACAGTTTGTCAGACTTCTGGTTTGCTCTTTGAGAGACTCAAACTGACACTGGGACTCTTGTAGCTAAAAAAAAAAAAAACACCCAAAAAGTGTGACAAAGGATTTTGAACAAATAGTAAAGCCTTGAAAAACACACGGATATGGTGCATATGTTGATCTTAATGTAATGAATACGCACCTCTTTGTTCTTATTCTCCAATTCATTCATCAGAGTCTGCACATTCTTCTCAGCTTCCTCTCTGCTCTGCTGTTCATCCTTCAGCTGCTGCTGGACTTCACTTACCTGGTCTTTAAGCTGGCAGGAATGTAAGGAAGTTTACATTGATTTTTTTTTTTTTACCATTAAAAGTGTTAGCTGGTTTATTGTTTTTACGATTTGAAAAAAAAACATATAATGCTGAAATACCAGTATTGCATCATATAAATAATGTATCTACACTTTATTGCTACAGCAGCACCTTCAGCATCCTCGTGTTCAAATGTATTACAATTTACAATTTACAATTCCTTGTTAATCACGGGAGTGACTTTCTAAAAATATCCCTCAATAGGCAAAATCCGCAAAGTAGTCAGCTTTACTTTTTTACAATTATTGTATATATATATAATATATATAATATTCTTATATGTTTTAAGGCTGTAAAACCCCTCACTACACATTTTATACACTTTTCTCAGACAAGCACGAGCATTATCATTTCTCTCTCTCATTTAAACACTCTCAAAGTTCAAACCTTCCTACAAATATAAGTCCAATATTATAGAATGAAATCAACTTCAGCGTCACAATGCTAGCAATCGAAGATTTATGTAAATCTGACAAACTGAACGCAGAAATGAATAAAACGTTCGAGTGACTTACAGTATCTATGTAATGACAACCTTTACTATGCCCCAAAAATATATAGTTTGTCAAATGGACTGTGACCAACATGACACAAAGCTGAAAGTAAAAAGGAAGTATATTTATAGTTAATGAGCAGTGGGTGTCTCTTGTAGATTATGTGTGGAAATATGAGGACAAATATTGGCTGCCTTGATGTCTAACCCCACTAAACACTTTTGTAAATCAGTCACAATTTAACCCCCCCAAAAAATCAAGTTCATTTCTTAGGTAGTTTTTATATCTGTGTTTTAGCTAAAATCATATGAATAATATATACATTAAAATCAAGGAATTAACCTTCTTGATTTGGACCTCAAGCTCCTCCTTCAGGCAATTCAGGTCTTCCTTATGTCTCCGCTTCTCTTTATTGAGTTCATTCTCAAACTAGAAGAAAAGGATGATCAAAATGAAACCAAAAGATCAGACATCCCCAGTCTCTGGTCTTAAAACGGGTCACCAGACTAAGAAGGTGGTTTTCTGTATAGAGATTGAAAATGTGACGTCACTTAGGGGTAAAACCACAAAGAATTCTGGGAACTCGTGGCAAGAGGTACTAGCGCACACAGGCTTTCAATTGAAATCAGTTATACAGCGATAAAAAGAAACACAAAAAATGGCAAGAAGCTGTTGTATTATTAACTGCAATAGCCGGTCGCATGAAAGCCACGGAAATCTTTTCTTTTTTTTTTTTATCGGATTACATCGTTGAAGAGAAATTGTTTGAGCCATGTTTCCGAAGTAACAAAGAGGCAACTGGATTGCAGCCATTGAAAGACAAAATATAACGTCCCAGAACACTCCAGCTCACAGGTTAGTCTGCTCCAAGCATTTCCACAGAGGTCAGTCTGCTGTTGTAGTTAATACGTCATTTTTCTTAACATAATTGGTGATATAGGTTACAAGCAAGTCTGGCGCTGAACAGAAATTGTCGCGCTATGCTCCTTTGTTTATTGTGCATAAAGAGTGAATTGTCCTGACACAATATTGCGTTTCGCTTCTGTTATTATGGTACATTGACAAAAACATATACTTTTATTCACAGGATAAAACAGTTGTTTTGTATCACTAATTGCCCAGTGCGATTACAACATACAATATTATTGTCACTGCTACATTTCTGTGATGCTACCAGAAATTATTTCCACTACTAATTAATTACCGTTGAGCTCAAAGGTCCTATTAATAAACGGTTAACGAATGTGTATTTATGAAGACGATTTGTGAGACTGGTAAACTTACCTTTGTTCGATGGTCTTTCGTTCTACACGGTGCATTTCAAGGTCCTGCACCCATCCGTCGGTAAACTGTACCTGGCCTTGTTGCAGTGACCTGAAGTTACTAAACTTCATGAGTGTGTGCACTCACTGCAAGAACCATATAATTATAAATCTGAGCGTGGCGAAAGTTGGGCAGCACGCTAACGTCTTTTGTCCACTCTGTGTGCTCGTAAGGGTCTGACCCTTTCACTCCTTTGATTTTTCCTCGTATCTTTTCTTTGACTTTTCATCAAGTCTGTCTTTGTACGGACCGGCATTGTTCTCCTTCGTTTTGTACATACGTTTTTGGGGGGCAAAGAAAAAGCAAGAATTTATTGGAACCGAAGAATGAACCTTTTGCGGTGCTGCAAATGCTTGCATTTGATGCGGTACTTGGATTGTTTTGCCACGAGTTCCCGGCATGCAATGCGCGAAAGTCACGTGGTCTGTCAATCTCTATACCTTTTTCCTGATCTCCCTGATCTCTGCATTCTTCTCCTCCAACAGATTTTGGGTTTGTTTCAGCTCATCAATAGTCTGACTTGTGTCCTCATGATCAGCTGACGGCTGATGGATCTATAAATCAGTCAAACAAATGTGATTTTTAAACTAAGACACCTCATATTTTTGTAAATATAAAATGAGACACAGAGTAGCAAATCATTTTTTAACCCATTGTGCCAATTAATCACATTCATGAATCTTTCATTCAGATTTACAGTAACAGAGTAAAACTGTTGATGTCTTTTGAGATATGAGACAAAACTGCAGGGACAAATGATAATAAATAAGAACAATTACTGCAACAAAGATAATGAAAATAAACACCAATGTTAACTTCTGTCCTGATTAGAGGCACTGAGCTTCATAGCAGCAGCTGAACCTCTGACTAGATATGATATCAAACATGAAAGAGACAAATATGAGATGAACTCATGGAATGAAACTAAAGGAAATAACCTGTTTTTTATTGGTTTCCAGCTCTTTCTTCAGCATCTGCATATCATTATCTTTCATTTTCAACTCTGCATCCATCTTTTCAATGACTTTCAGTGAATCTTCAGGGTCACAGGAGAGAGGAGACTACGACAGACAAACCAAGAGACACAAATCAGGATGAAACCTGTGTTCAAATAAATCTTATCAAAGCAGCATTTTCCACTGTAAGTGGTTTGCAATCACAGTTATGTAAATGTTTAATATATGTAGGGCCTATCAGGGCCTAAGTTTTATATCATCACTCATAATTATTTATAGTTACAAAAGTAGGACGGTTTAAGAACGTAAAAACATTTCAATTTTGTTGCAATATATAACTGCTGTCCGTATTAATTCCTTATTAGTTGAAAAAATATATAAAAATATCTATAGATACATTAAAAATTAAAATAAATGTAATCACTTTTCTGTCCAGAAGATCTTCCTCAGCGTTCTTCCTACTCTGCTGCTGTGCACCCTGGAGCTTCTGCTCAAACCTGGCCACTATGTCGTTAAACTAGGAGAAGAGTGAAGTGAAGGGTAATCAAAAAAATCTGCATTTCTCCAACTCAATACAGAAGGAATGAAGGAACATCATACAAGACAAACCACCTTCTTCTTCCTCTCCAGCCTTTTCTTCACTTTAACATCCACCTCCCTCTGCTCCTCACGCTGCAGCTGCTGCTGTGCTGTAGCTACTTCCTCATTCACCTGAGATCACAGAGAAAAAAACAACATAAGAAATTTGTATATTAAATGTACATTTTCTTAGCATTGTTAACAAAATACACATATTCTTGAATTGGTGAAAAGTGTAATCAGATTGCAAAACAAATATGATTTTAAGTGATCTAGATCAAAAGCTGTCTACATTTTAATCCTAGAAGTCCTTTTTAATTCTCTAAAAAACAGGTTTGGTACAGTGGTCATCAGCATCGATGGCCATTGCAGCTCATTTTCCATCGGCTGATTTTTGCCACTGAAAAACTGATAACTGTGTCTTCTGAATGAAAAAAAAAACAAAAGTATTTTTAATCAAAGAAGATTCTTTAAAAAGTACCATAACATGGTTGTCCTGAGTTAGTGTAATATAAGGTCATGTGTGCTGTAAGAGGTGATGTTGCTTACTTTGTTCCTTGTGGTGACAGCAAGGCCGAGGTTCAGCTGTGAAGAGGCCTCCTGCTTTTCTTTAAGCGTGTCGGGTGTCATCACCTCAGTTTTATCCAACTAACAAACAGAAGCACAGCTGAGAGGATCAATTATTCATTCATTTAGGTTAGCATACAGCTAAGCATGGACTAGATGACAACTGGGGAAACATCTGAGCTAGTTTCATACATTTAGACCACTTCATTCATGCTCTCCAGCCTTTTCTTCTGTGTCTGCATCCTCACCTCATCATGCCCCCTGTGCTGCTCCTCACACTGCAGCTGCTGCTGTGCCACAGCTACTTCCGCATCCACCTGAGATTAGAGAAAAAATGTCAGAGCTTTTAAAATAAAGCTTCAAAATTTTGGAGGATTTAATTTGCAAAAATGTTACCCACAACATGGTTTGGTGAGTTATTCTCCAGTGTCTGCAGGTTCTTCTCATCTCCTTCCTCAGTCTGGTGTTCATCACTGAGCTTCAGGGCTGCAGCTTCTTTTTCTTTCAACTTGGAGAAAAGTAGAACATTCTGAAAAAGAAGCACGTTTTGGAGCGATCATCAGACATAAAGAATATTGTGTGTGTATGAAGGAAATGCTCTAAAAGTGAAATTTCAGACTATTTACAGTCATTTAGCTTAACACAATAAAACTGCCAGCATTATATCATGGACACTCTGCAATGCATCCTTCTGATGGAGGATAAGAATCTATATAGATCATAGAAAAACACTTAAAGCCAGAACATTTCATCATTTTTTTTAAATAAGAGGAAGATGAGCTACTGATCAAATATGGCTGTGGTCCCTCAAATCTAATGGATTATTTATTTTAATGACTTTGCTGAATTTAGAGATTGTATAATTATTGGCCACACAGATTCTGTGAAGGTGGTGTACTTGTTCACTGTAGTTGTACTTGCTATAAAATATTGTTTCATCAGTGGGGCTAATAAAGACTGAAGCAAGCTGTCAAAAGTCAACAAAGCAGCAACTCTAAAAACTCATGTTTGCTTTACAATGGAGTCTCACTAAGATAAGGTAAGATAACGCTTTACTGTCATTGCACAGTCATACATAGTACAATAGTAAAATGAAATTGGAAAACTGTCCAACGTCAGCACTAGATACAACACAACATGACACGATACCACACATCACAACACAACACAGTAACTTAACTAATAAAAATTAGTGATGTGCGATACCACTGATTTCCTTTCCGATCCGATACCAAGTAAAATTCAGGGTGGTATCAGCGATACTGATCCGATACCGATACTCTTAAACTTAATGTTTCATTGCATTTCATAATACAATATATAATTGTATTATGTAATTGTAATAATAACATAACCATATTGCTTCATAATGATTAGAGGACATCAGACAACTTGTTTTTATTGCTTAATAATGCAGAATAATCATATAGAAATTAAAAAAAAAACTGACGTTGTGCGCTATTTGAGCATGTTGCCTGCCTGCAGCACTAAAGGACTCTGCGAGAGACGTCTGTCTCGCCCTAGCAGCACCTGTCCCTGTCCCCCTCTTCTGTTCGCCTCAACATAAGCTTATCATATTCTGTGATGTGATTTACTCCGAGGTGTTTGACGAGTGTTTGAGTCAGTGGTGTTGCCACAACAACGTGTCCACACAGGACTCTGTTTGCGCTCAGCCATTGTTGTGAGTGTGCATGCCAGGAGCTGCCACACATTTATACAGCCGTAATCCGCATATGACTATGAAAGGCGTAAGAGGAAGTAGTTCCTTCCAAATTAGACGATCCGAATTGTATAGTTTCTTTCCACTGCGTTCATTTTAATGGAAAAACTACAAATTTACCCCAGAGTACTAAAATATCGATATTATAATATGAGAATCGATTCTAGAACATAAATTGCTGGTATTGGAAGAATCGATATTTCAGTATCGATCCGCACACCACTAATAAAAATGACGACTAAGTGTTGCATACTGTTACTATTTCACATTAATTATTATTGCACCTTTTTTTTTATAAAAATACAAAAATATTATTATTGTTATTTTTGTTACCCCCCAAAAGAAGTCCTGGGAGGTAACCAATCAGGTCAACTGTTTGCACTGATTAGGGCCGTTGCCCTGTTGTAAAAGCTGTCCTTGAGTCTATTTGTCATTTATCTAAGTTTGCCCCACTATCATGCCTTTATTCACAGACATGACAGTCATTAATTTTTACACCATCTGTAATTTGTTTTAAGTGCAGCTGGTTCATTTCTCTCTCCTCCCCCTGTTTTTTTTCCTGAGTTGCTATCTTATCTTTGTGCTTCTGATTCATCTCTGACTGAACTTTGTTGTTCAGGTTAGACTTCCCTCTGACACGCAATTCTGCTTCTTTTTTCATCGGAAGTAGATAAAAGTAATGACCATTGTTTACTTACATGCTTGTTGTCATTTTCTGTTTCCCCTGAGTTCAAAGCTTCACTTGAATTCCTCTCAGCTGTCTTATTTTCATTTTTGATCCCTCCTGCAGAAACACAAAACATGGTAGATTAGTGTTTTGTTTGATTTTTAAAAAGTCTTAAGTAACTTGGGTTGTATCTCTCATTATCCAACATCTTTTAAAATACCATTATAAGGGGAAAATATTCATAGAGCTCATTAAACTTGTAGCAAACTGAAAAAGGAATTTGTGACTTACTGTTTTTCTTTTGCTTACACTTGTATGTGACAGTAACAACAAGAAGAATGGACACCAAGACAACAATAATAAGGATGCAGTTGAGCACCGCAGGAGTCAAATTCTCTGAAGTGAAAAATGAAAGAAAATCATGAAAATAAAATAACTGTAATAATAATAATAATAATAATAATCTCCAATGTCAAACACAAAAAGGTTTCTTCATAATCTTCTAACAACCAGTAAAAATTAGCAAGTGAAGAAAAGCAGAGTTTTCTGAAGAATTTTTATACACATATAAACAAGTACTGAGCTTTAGATTTGAAAATACTTGTGTCAGGTTACCTGGGCTGACCTGGAAACCAAACCAGCTTTTTAGGCTCATTTTGTTCTGGAAAACAAGAAGAAAATAATCACAATAAAGAGATATACCTCTGCATTCATGTTGAAATTAAAAAAGAAAAAATCGTGTGGTTTAAAAACAACATCCTAATTCAACTTTGATGTATGCCACTATGTGATGATCTATCAACACTTAATTTTATTTAATTTTATTTATTTTGAATCAAAAAAGGTTAGAGTTCATGTAAATGATTATAATTATTTAACATAATTATGCTTTAACTTTTTCTTCTCTGTAGATGGCCTTCACACTGTGTAATGTACAGCATAGACGGATATTAACTATTACAATGTAGCTTATTGTAAATTGCCTCACAAATAAACAAATACACCTTAAATCACCACAAAATCTGCATATGAGAACTAAAGTTTTACATGTTTGAGGCAACAAGTTGTCACTTAGAACCACAGAGACACACTTTATGTTTCTATTATACAGTAAATTATACAAACAACCAAACATAAAGTATTTACCTCATAAATTACACTGATGCATCTGCTTCCCTGCAGTGAGTGAGGCTGTGCAGCATTTGTCCTTGAGCACTGGTTAAAGGAAACACTCACCTGCAGTAACAGGAGGCGTGGTTTCTTCAGAAGTCTGAGGAGGAAAAGAATGTGTGTGTTGCAAACAATCGGTTCTTGCGAGTGTCCACATGTTAAAATGAAACTTCATTAAATGCTTTTAATGCCAGCGTGATGTGATCTGGTTAAGCTGTTACAAACCTTAATAATAATAATAATAATGGATTGGATTTATATAGCGCTTTTCTAGGCACCCAAAGCGCTTTACAATACCACTATTCATTCACTCTCACATTCATACACTGGTGGAGGCAGCTACAGTTGTAGCCACAGCTGCCCTGGGGCAGACTGACAGAAGCGAGGCTGCCATATCGCGCCATCGGCCCCTCTGGCCAACACCAGTAGGCAAGTAGGGTAAAGTGTCTTGCCCAAGGACACAACGACCAGGACAGAGAGCCCAGGGATCGAACCGGCGACCTTCCGGTTACAGATAGGCCTTAGATACCTTAGGCCTTGACCTTTGACCTTGCTATGATGAAATGTTTTCTTGAGTGTGTCCAAACCTTGTTTCATTTGTGCACACAAACATGTTTCCAGGACAGACACAAACTGACAAATCAACAAATCTTAAATCTTAACATTTGATCAGTTTCCTGCTTCTCTGGAAACTGATGACATCATATCTGAGCTCTCATTATCGTTTGAGCGTGTAACCCTGACATGTGATCTAAAGAAGGAAAAGGAAATCTGGACATAAAGTGTACATAAAAAGTAAGTTCTGAGTATTGTCTCAAACTAAACTCAGAGTAATTGCAGCCAAAAGCAAATATCTGGAATCAGTTTGTCTTTATAAACAGAATTTAAAGCTGTTTGTATGTTGCTTCACTAGTATCAGTTGTTCATGTATTACTATTTCAGGAAATCAAATAAATGCTCCTTTTAGTTTTTTGCCTTTATTGAAATCAGCTTTAGTTGATAACATTTACTGATATAATCTAAGAAAAAAGAAAACAAATCAAGGGAAACACAAACAGGTTTATGACTAAGTTTGGACAATGAAAGCATGAGGTCACCACAAATATTCAGTGCATTACTTGTCATAACAGCTGCTTCACTTCTTTATCTCAAGATCTGATCAGTTTCCTGTGTCACTGGAACAACACTGCTTTAGACTGTGGTGTCCTGTTACAGCTCACAGATTAAATGGGACCGGCTTCCATGGTCCCATGTCTTCCCAAGTCCAATCTTTTTGGACATTATTGTTAGTGGCTGTGGCAATACACCTCACAGGTAACGTTAGTATAACAACATGTGAATGATGACAATACTGAGATGTTGATGTTTATGTTTAGTATCTTGGTTTAAGATCTCACAGTGATAACACTTGTTAAATAGGGCATTACAATTTGTTTTGATGAGATTTGGTCATTAAGTATTGAAATGCACTTTTACATTTAAACCTCATGATGTTAGTGGACAAATAAATAAATAAATATCCTTTGCATTTTATCCACTGGCTGACTTTAAACCAGGGGTGTCAAACTCAAATACACAGTGGGCCAAAATTCAAAACTAGAACAAGGTCGCGGGCTAATGTTAATATTTATTGAAAAATATCTTCCTCCAGATTTAAGAATGAATCTCTTCTTATGGACTCAAACAAGTTTTGCTGAAAAACTGAATGTGGAACAAGCAAAGCTTAATACTAAACAATGTTTATATATTAGCTGTATAATACCAGTAGGCCAGCTCTAATAGTAATTTGGTATGGCTTTGCAGGCCAAATGTAATTAGGCTGTGGGCCAAATTTGGCCCGAGGGCCAGAGTTTGACACCTATGCTTTAAACCATGAAGCAAGAGGACAATTGGGACGATTCAAGCTCTCTGGGATCAATAAAGGTTGACTTCATTCCTTCAGATGGTCTTTGACATGCACTTATCTGGATCAAAGACTGACGAGCAGGCACAGAACAACTCTGTCATTCCTGAAGGCGAGCCACAAATGATGCAGGGATCCAGAATTTTCCAGAGACTGTGACATACAAAAATACCACAAGAAATCGTATTTAGAGTAACTACAGTAGCTGGTAAAGCAATGTCCTCAATGTTGTTTTGAGTTAATAATTATCAGTTGAAACAATGAAGGTGTGCTCAACACTAAACAAACCTGTCACGGTTCTGGTTCAGTTTGACCCAGTATTTTGAGTTATGTTTTGGTTTATTTTTGAATGATGGATTGTCCTTTATGTTTCTCTGAATCAAGTTACTTTGGTGTGTTTGATTGTTTTCTTATTCTCTTAGTGCTTGTGATGATGATGATGATGATGTTCTATGTTCCAGCTTATTCCGGTTTATTTTTAGTTCTGCCCGTGTTAAGTCTGTGTTTCTTAGTCTGCGTCCTTGTGTTTTATTTCCTGTTTTATTGTGAAAGTCTGTCTTATGTTAGTGTGTGCAGTTTTGCTCCTCCTGTCTCATTAGTCCAATTTCTCCCAGCTGTGTCTCCCTCCTGTTGCCCATTCCCTGATTACCACCCTGTGTATATTAGCACTGTGTTTTCCTGTGCTTAGTGTCATGTCGTACCTTCAGATTATGTCTGTGTGTTTTTGGTTTCTGTATTCACTTCACGTTTGGTTTTCATGTCAGCAATAAAGCTGAGGTTTTGATTTACAATTCTGTGTTCGAGTCCTGCGGTTGGATCCTCCTCTCCGCCTGCCCGCACACACAGCCCTGACAAAACCACCCATACCCTAACACACATGGGGTCAATAATCCAACACAGGGCATCAAAAAACATGAATAAAATACTGTATTTCCCGCACTATAAGGGGCACTTAAAGTCCTTTAATTTTCTTTCAAAAATCGACGGTGCGCCTTATGTATGAATTCTGGTTGTGCTCACTGACCTCTAACCAATGTTATGTGGTACACGGCGCTCAAAAATCTGTCAAAAAATCTTTTACGACTTTGGTAAGCTACGAAGCCGCACTGCTTGATGGATTGTCAAAGCATTACGGCTGCCATAGTCAGGAGCCTTGCAGAGTAATCTGGGTCCAAAACTTCCGCTTCAGGTCCCTGTCACAGTCTTGGGTCATTTGACCCAGTGTTTTGTGTTTATTTTCATTATTATTATTTTGTTGTTGTTATTATTATTCTTTGTTCTAGTTTATGCTGATTGTGTGTTTGGGTTTACACCCTTTGGTTCTTAGAGGTTTGGTTTTGTGCTTCCTCTGTTCTGTCTGTACCGCATCTCTGAGTCCAGTCTGTGCATTTCCTGTTTTAGTTTGAAGGTCAGTGTATTTTATCAGTGTGTTCTATTTGTGCTCTTCCTGTCTCATCAGTGTAATCAGCATAAGCTGTGTCTCCCAGCTGTTTCCTCTTAGTCCTGTTCACCTCTTGTATTTAGTGTCTGCGTCTTCCACTGCTTGTTGTCGTGTCATACCCTCAGTTTCACTGTGTGTTCTCTTTGCTACCCTGCCTGCCTGTTTAGTTTGTTTTTATAGTCTCAGTTTGGTTAGTTTTCTGTTCGGTTGCTATCCAGCAATAAAGCAAAGTGTTTTGAGTTATGTTTGCCTCTGTGAGTCCTGGATTTTGGGTCCTCTCTCCCTGCCTGCCCGCACAGAGCCATGACAGTCCCAAAGTCAAATGAACACTGCAGCATCACTGAGAGTTAAAAGCATTCTAAATTCTTCCATCTTTAATAAAATGATCAGTGTTGCTGCTTTACCAGGTGTAACGATGAAGTTTAACATCCAGGCATCCATGAAAACAGAATTTATTACATTTATTACATTACAGTTAGAAGTTAACAGGAAGTTATCTCGCTAGTTTTCGCTTAAACATGCTATACCATGTTTGTTTCTTTGTATGTTGATATATATACATAGACATATGTATGGCTGGTGGCTGCTGGCTTCTGCTTTGACAAACATTTGCGAACAGGCTTCTTTATGTTGTGTGTTCTGGGAGGCTGGACAGGTAGGCCGGGGTACCCTATACACTGGTTGTAGATTTTACTCTGTTAGTCACTAGGTTATGCGGTTGATGCCACCCTTGTATGTTTTCACTGACTTTTATCGAGTAGCTAGGTAGGCCTTTTGTTTTGCATTTTTTCTTTCAGTTAGGCTAGGCCCTGGAAGCTACCGACCTCTTTTTGTTTTATTTGTTTTATTACTTTCTTTGATTTGGATCAACCGCCCAGTCCTCCCCCCCCCCCCCCCCACCTCTTCTCTGTTGTTAAGATTGACTGTCCAACCAATAAATTCTGCCTGATACCTAACTGCTCTGTGGTCTTCCTCCTTCATTGATTGTGGTTGTCCAGTGTTGCTGTCCCCTTCCTGCCTTTGCCCCCGCCGTGGTGGGGGGGGACGTAACAATAATAATACAGAGTCACACAGTCAGAATAATGACAGAATAGTTTCATATGTGACTGTTACACTAGTACAATAATTAGTGAATGAAAGCACAAAACTAAATGTGAGTATGATAAAGGCCAGTGGCATTTAAGTAAACATATACGTGAAACATCAGAAATTAAAGTACACACATCTGCATTGAAATCCTCCCGCTGTCACAGTATTACATTACTGCATAGATTGTCCAGTAATACAAATTCACAGTAAGAAAAAACTGTAGCCTTCAAAAATTCTGAAATTGATTCAATAAACAATCGTGTAAAAGAAATATTGAATTACTGACATCAAATATTTAATTAATTGTCCGGAGCTTTGGTTGGTTCTGTTGGCATCAAATGTTCATCTCCAGAGATGTCACATTCTTTCACAGCCACCTCAGGTTCTTCTTTGGCTTTTCGTAACTAAAGCAAAGAATTAATGCACACAATAAGAACCACTTTGTCATGGTCTGGGTGTGTGAAGGTCTGGACCTCCCTGGTATCCACCCATGGGCAGAGCCTACAACCTCCCTCACCTGAAGCTGATTGAGGCAATCAGGTCGTAGATTTAACCTGCTTCCTCGCCAGTTCGTCAACTACCCTATGTTGGTAACCGGGCCTCACGCTTCATGCCTATGATTCTCAACCTAACCTTGCAATCTTGTGGCCTGCAGTGTCGTCTTGCAACCTTACACCACCACGGGATCTTCATCGCTCAGGACACCACCAAACCCACCTGGACCGCACCACCTCTCCTTCAACGCTTCCCTGCACAGAAGATGTTCATAGCTTCCACCCTCTCCAGAACTCCTCATTGGCTACTGCTCTAACACTGCTCTCCTCTCTTCCAGTACGCACCTAATCACCAGCAGCTCCCGCTGCTTTCTTGGACCTGTCCCCTTGCTTATCCCTCTCCCCTGGCCAAGACCCTCACGCCCCATGTGTCAAGCGCTATCGTAAACATCATTTTTGTGCTAGTTAATAAACCTTTGTCAAACCCTTTCCTCAGCCTCTGCTTTGGGTTTTCTGCACGTGGGTTTGATCTTTGGTACTTGGCCGTTTTGTGACACACTTTTACCTTTGCAGTGCAACCCTCTGAAATGTTCAGTGTGGTGTTTCATTTTTTGCTATGAATCTGAAACATCGTAGCTTACACTAAGCTTTCTCTGCTCATGAATTCCACTACAATTACTGTATCCTTTTTTGTTGTTGTTGTGTACCTTATCTTTGGTGCTCACAAAGACACAGCAGTGTAATTATTGGAAACACTTTTGTGATTATAGCCCACAGTGCATAATGTAATAATTCCAGCCCAGCTAAAACAGCCCAGCTTCCACTCTTTCTTTATCCTTTAATGGCAGCTTTTTCCTGATTTGAACAGAAGTGGCTTCTGTACCTGGGATAACATGATAGATGTATTACCTCTCAGTGACATCATACAGAATTTAAAAAAAAGTTTAAAACTGTCTCAAGCATAAGCTTTTGGCTCACACATATTACTTGTACATGCAATAACCTCGTTATCTAAAACTTTGGCGATCCTTAAAATGAGCATGGAGCATTAATACATAAAATGATTCATAATAACAAAAATAGGAAAATAGAAAAGATCTTTAAAAATGGGCACATACCTGGTTTATCTTGTTTTCCAGCTCCTGTTTCAGGGCCTTTATATCTTCCTCAACCTCCTTCCTCCTCTGCTGTTCACCCCGAATCTTCTTCTTGAACTGCAAGAGAAGAAAGAAAGAAAACACATTTATATACATATAAATGTAAATTTAAAACTAAAATTAATTTTATTAATCTTGTGTTGAACATTTATGGTGAGATTTTGTTTCACTTCCCTCCTGTGTGAAGTGTGTTTTTCAAAGAGCAGATTATAAACTCACTGACCTCCTCCTTGTATCTTTCTTTTAGTTCACTCAGCTGTCGCTCAGACTTTTGGCTCACCTCTGTGAGAGACTCAAACTGAAACTTGGACTCTTGTAGCTAACAAAGAAACGTGAAGGATTTTGAACAAATTGTAAAGCCTTGAAAAACACACAAATATTATGGTGGATATGTAGATCTTTATATAATGAATATGCACCTCTTTGTTTTTATTCTCCAATTCATCCTTCAGAGTCTGCACATCTTTCTCAGCTTTCTCTCTGCTCTGCTGTTCATCCTTCAGCTGCTGCTGGACTTCACTTACCTTGATTTCAAGCTGGGAGGAAAGAGAGGAGAATGTAAGTCTTTGAAAATGATTAGAGAAGATGAGACATGTCCTTTTTGTGGGTTTAATAAGGAGATTTACATTTACTTATTTTTTGTTAAAATTTGGATTTGCGATTTGGAAAAAAGCAATAATGCTAAAATTAATTATTTTAGCATTATGGCTAAAATACATTATTTGTCTGATGCAATGTTGCATCAGACAAATAATGTATCTACATGTATCTACACTTTATTGCTACCAGCAGATTTTGGGTTTTCTTTAGCTCGTCAATAGTATGACTTGTGTCCACATGATCAGCTGATGGCTGATGGCTCTATAAATCACACAAACAAATGAGATTTTTAAACTAAGACACCTCCTGTTTTTGTAAATCTAAATTGAGACACAGAGTAGCAAATCATTTATTTTAACCCATTGTGTCAATTATTCACATTTATTAATCTTTCAGACAGATTCAGTTATAACTAGGGATGGGTATCGTTTAGGTTTTATCCGATGCCGGTGCCAAATCGGTACTTTTGAAACGGTGCCGGTGCTTAAACGGTGCTCAAACCGGTGCTTAAAGAATGGAGAACACAAAATTGGTCCAAAAACCTCTCATGTTCAGCTGTTTTTTTTGTAAAAAGATAACAATGTTAGCCTTTTCTGCAGCTATGGGGCATATATGGTATCACGCTTGGCTGGAAGCAGCGTTTAAACAATGGAAAAAACACAAACTCTGTCCAAAAACCTCTCATGTTTAACTGTTTTCCACTTTTTCTTTGGTCATTTTAGCCTTTTTGTCCAGGGTGAAGGGAGTATCTGCCATCAAACAAGAAGACAGCTGCATGTAGCTATGATGATGTTTGCTAGTTCACCTTACATGCATTAATGTAATAACGTGGTTAGCCTACTCAGTGTAAATTACACACGAACAACATTAAGCTACTCACGCAGAGAAGAACGGCTGCTGCTGCCATCATCATCCATCATCATTTCTGCTACACTGGCAGGGCTAGGGGCCAGGACTCTCCTCTTCGGGTTCTTTGGGGGATGTTGCATAACAGGCAACCCACCCGCAGTAGATGTGCTCGGTGTGAGGGCTCGCAGCAAGCTATCAAATATGGCGCATTTCTCGGCTTTTAAAAAAAACGCTATGTGTCGCCAGGTGTTTCATCGGATTTGAGGTGTTACCTCCTTTGACAGTATCACAGTATCACCTTAAAGCACTTGTTGCAGGCTGCTGAGTTTGCATATTTTGCTGTGAAGTACAGCCAGACTTTTGACTGCTTCTCCTTGGGCATTTTTAATCTGTAGCTCTGATCTAAAAGAACGTACGTACCTGGCCCCGCCTACTATCCTCGGAAACGTAAAATGATTGGCTAGAATCTAAAGTGTATCACAGCTCAGGAAAAAAAAGCACCGAAATAAAGCACCGAAATAAAGCACCGAAATGTGCACTGCTTTTCGGTCTGGTTACTACCGTTTATGTCAGAACCGGTGCCATCATGGCACCGGACACCGGTACCCATCCCTAGTTATAACGGCCCGGTAACACCAGAACTGAGTAAAGCTGTTGTAGTCTTTTGAGACATGAGACAAAAATGCAGGGACAAATGATGATGAATAAAAACAATTACTGCAACAATGTAATTAACACAAATATCAGTGATAACTTGTGTCAGCTCCAGAGCAGCAGCTGAACCCCATTAATGTTAGAACAATGAGTGGATATGATATCAAACTACATGTAAGAGACAATGAGGTGAACTCATGGAGTTAAACTAAAGGAAATAACCAGTTTTTTATTGGTTTCCAGCTCTTTCTTCAGCGTCTGCACATCATTGTCTTTCATTTTCAACTCTGCATCCATCTCTTCAATGACTTTCAGTAAATCTTCAGGGTCACAGGAGAGAGGAGACTACGACAGACAAACCAAGAGACACAAATCAGGATGAAACCTGTGTTCAAATAAATCTTATCAAAGCAGCATTTTCCACTGTAAGTGGTTTACAATCACAGTTATGTAAATATTTAATATATGTAATTGAAAAATAGCCAGTAGGGCCTAAGTTTTATACCATCACTCATAATTATATACAGTAACAAAGGTAGGACGGCTTAAAAATGCTTAAAAACATTTGAATTTTGCTGTAATAAAGCCCATAACTGCCGAGTGTGTCACACTGTGATTTGGCTTCCTTATTAGTTAAAAAGAATAATAAAACAAAACATAATGAATTAATTCAATGCATTTCAAACTGAAATTAGTTGTACAGTAAATACAGTAAAACTTCAAATATCACTTTTCTGTCCTGAAGATGCTCCTCAGCATCCTCCCTACTCTGCTGCTGTGCACCCTGGAGCTTCCGCTCAAACCTGCCCACTCTGTCTATCACCTCGTTCTTGCTCTCCAGCCTTGTCTTCACTTTAACATCCACCTTCCTCTGCTCCTCACCCAGAAGCTGCTGCTGTGCTGTAGCTACTTCCTGATCTAGATCAAAATCTGTTTACATTTTAATGCTAAAATCACTTTTTGCTTCTCTTCAAAACACAGGTTTGGTGGAATGGTCCATCAGCAATGGTGACTTACACCTCACAAAGTTAGAATAGCCAAGTCTTTGCAGGAGAAACATTTTTCTACCTTTATTAACTACCAGGTAAAACATATCTGAAAATAACCCTCATATAAGCTAAATATAAAAGGATAAGTGCCAATTAATAAACAGTAGAGTGAAGACATCCACCTCATTTTCTTTGGCCTGCAGTGTCGTCTTCAGGTTATCCACCTCTTTTTCCATTCACTGATTTTTTTTTTTCGTAACAGATCAGCTACTGATCAAATACGGCTGTGCACCCCCAGTTTGTTAGAGACTTTTTTTTATTGTTAAAAGACGACGTTTCCTTCTAACCATCACCATGTGCTCACCAACTGTTTACTTTATCTCCTGACATTCAAATGTAGTTCTTTAAAAAGTACCATAACATGGTTGTCCTGAGTTAGTGTAATATAAGGTCATGTGTGCTGTAAGAGGTGATGTTGCTTACTTTGTTCCTTGTGGTGACAGCAAGGCCGAGGTTCAGCTGTGAAGAGACCTCCTGCTTTTCTTTAAGTGTGTCAGGTGTCATCACCTCAGTTTTATCCAACTAACAAACAGAAGCACAGCTGAGAGGATCAATTATTCATTCATTTAGGTTAGCATACAGCTAAGCATGGACTAGATGACAACTGGGGAAACATCTGAGCTGGTTTCATGCATTTAGACCACCTCATTCATGCTCTCCAGCCTCTTCTTCAGAGTCTGCATCCTCACCTCATCATGCCCCCTGTGCTGCTCCTCACACTGCAGCTGCTGCTGTCCCACAGCTACTTCCTCATCCACCTGAGATTAGAGACAAAAATTTTACAGCTTTTAAAATAAATGTTCTAAGTTTTGGAAGATTGAATTTGCAAATGTTGCTCACAACATGGTTTGGTGAGTTATTCTCCAGTGTCTGCAGGTTTTTCTCATCTCCTTCCTCAGTCCGTTGTTCATCACTGAGCTTCAGGGCTGCAGCTTCTTTTTCTTTGGCCTGAAGCTTCCACTTCAGGATCTGCAAGTCTTTCTCATTTGACTGATCTTTACCATGAAGTAGTTCTTCTACTTTGTCCTCCAGCTGAAATATAAATTGCGAAACACACTGTGTTATTAAGCAGGACATTAAAAGGCAAGATTAATACGAAAAGAAAACAAAATCTATTTTTTCTTTTTATAGTATATAATACTGAGGTAGGAAGTCTTGACATTTCTCTGTTATGATTTGGTATATTATGGTACACCTATATATAAGATTCAGGTGAATCCAACAGCCCTGACATTATGTGTGCATGTGTTACAGAAGAGTGTATGTTTGTGTGTGTTTACCTTCTGCACCCTGCTGATGGCGAGCTTAAACTTCAGTTGTGAAAAAGACTCAGGGATTTCATAAATGAGGTAATTTCTCAGCCATTTAAATCTCTCCAGCTAACAAACACAAACACGGTTAAGTTAGCACCATAGCTTATACTTGGCCTCAAGCTTGTAGTCATCAGCAATGATGACTGTAACTTTACAAAGTTTGAATAGCCAAATGAAGCATAAGTCTGTGCAGGGGACACATTTTTCATAGTTGATATCAGATTAAACATAGATATCTGAAATTGGATATATCTGAAAATAAACATCATATAAACTAAATATAAAAGGATAAATGCCAATTTATAAAAAGTGAAGTGAAGAAATCAACCTCTTTTTCTTTGGCGTGCAGCGTCCTCTTCAGGTTATCCAGCTCGTTTTCCATTGACTGATTTTTACCACTGAAAAAGTGATCAACTGTATCTTCCAGCTGAAAAAAGAAAAGTGTTTGAAATGAGTCACGATCATATAGATCGATCAAAAGACTTGAAGCAGGATTTTTTTCCCCTTGATTTTAACATATAAAGTAAGTCAAAGATCAGCTACTGATCAAATATGGCTGTGCTTCCTCAGCGGGCCTCAGTTTTAAAACAAAACCTTTCCTTCCAAACATCACCGAGTGCTCATTGAAGGGGTAACTGTTTAATTTATCTAGTGACATTCAAGTGTGGTTCCTTAAAAAAAACCACCATAAGGTGGCAGATGTCATTATTTGGTGTAATATAAATAAAGTTATAAAATTAATTGTGTTCATGTGGGCTGTAGGAGGGGATGTTGCGTACTTTATTCCTCCTGGTGACAGCAAGGTCGAGCTTCAGTGAAGAAGTCTTCTGCTTTTTCTTAAGCATGTCAGGTGCCATTACTTCATTTTTCTCCAACTAACAGACAAAAGCACAGGTGAGAGGATTAATAGTCCACTCATTTGAGACCTGGGCCCTATTTCAGGAAGCCGGTTTAGAAAACTCAGAGTGAAAAACGATACGCAGGGTTGAGTAACCCCGAACTGTCCAACTCGGAATATTCGGTTTCAGAAAGGCTGATAACAATTAGTTCAGTCAACGCGGAGTTGCTTTAACCCCAAGTTAAGCACGCGCACGAGGATACATAAAGCCCTGATTAGTGGAGCACAGATTAAGCGAGTCACCATGGAGACAGAGGGAAAGAAGGCGCAGTCAATGTATTTTACAGCGCTTGAGGCCGAAATTCTGATGGCAGCATATGCCGATAACATGCAAATTTTGCAGGAAAAAAGTAACACAGCCTCAGCTGCAAAAGACAGGGAGCATGCATGGCAAAACATAGCCGACAGAGTCAATGCGTGAGTGTTAATTTAAACATTGATCTAGGGATTTCCACCCATTTAACACGTTATTTTATCATATGTTATTTTATTTTATATTTTATACATTTTATTTTGTGACGTGATGTGAGCGCAGGTGCAACCCAACAGGCCCCAAACGTGCCTGGCAGCAAGTAAAAATGAAATATAAAAATATAGTCCAAACAGGTGAGGTGTAATTGTATTATGAGCCATAGTGCTTGGTCTGTTTGTCCGATGTAAATCGATTGCAGTTAGAGGCTACATTAATTTCCCCTCTGTAAGCACTTATTGAAATTATCTGAGCACATACAAGTACATATTTGCTTACTCTGTATGCTCAAATGTGGCCCGTTATAGCCAACAGAAAAAAAGCGGAGGCCCGAAAAACAGGTGGGGGTCCTCCACCACCACCACTCACAGAGCCTGGCCACTTGGCTTCCACATTTGTGATAATGTTGGCAGCATCACATATGATCTTCACAGTGCAGAGAACACAAATTAGCATCCATTACTATAATGAAATAATTTGTTAGTTTGAAATGCTACAGGGAGCTATGTACCTGCACATTAATGCTGTGGAAAGACTTCCTGTTCACATAGTCTCCTTCATTTACTGAAGGAGCAATGATTGGAATGTGAGTGCCATCTATACAGCCAATCACGCCTGGGAACCGTGAAAATAAATGTAAAATTTAAGTAGTAGTTCAAGTATCACCACATCATACATTAAGTTTCGTTCATCCTGATACCTGCAATTTTGTGGCATCCCTCTTTGATGAATCTTGTGGGTCTATGACCGGGGAACACCACAGACGAGTACAGGAGACGTTTCAGTGCAACTGTAACATTCCTGACTGCCCGACAGACGGTAGCCTTGGAAACGTGCTCAGCGTCATCAATATTATACAGGAAGCTCCCGTTTGCAAAAAACCGAAGTGCAATACAAATAATATGTACAGAACTGAGAGAATGTCCGCGATGTGTCACATGAGCAATATTAGGCCTGAGGATGTTATTCAAATAAATTATAGATTGTGCTGAAAAACGGTAACGTTCACACAGAAGATCATCAGGAAATGATAAAATGTCCAAACGCGCTCTAATCACTCTCTCCCGGCGGAGAGCTCTGCAGAGAATTTGGGCTTCAACATCTACTGGCTCTTCAAGGAAGGGACACGCCATGTCTGACACTTCCTACAGTCAGGTTTCTGACAAAGAGGCGGAGAACGTCAAGGGTTAGTTGAAGTAAACCTGCTAGGGGGCAGGTTAGCTTCACGGAGTGTGTCGTCATAGTAACTCACTCAGAATTAATCTAAACTCGCTTTGTGAAACCGAAAACCCAGAGTTTTCGTTAACTCAGGGTATACTTACTCAGAGTTTGCACTAAACCGGCTTCCTGAAATAGGGCCCTGAGCATAGACTAGATAATAACTGGGGAAACATCTGAGCTGGTTTTGTGCATGCAAAGCTGTCCGAGGGCAAACACACCTCCTCCTTTGGTGTACTGATCTCCACACTCTGCTTCTCTGGTTCAGGTTTGGTCTTCTTTAAATCATCTGACTTTGACAGCTGCAGCTGAAAGTCAGTGTCAGTGTATGTCAGCAGCATGATTGTTTGGTGATATGAGCAATACAGAGTTGCATTATCGTTTGTTATTCTGTTCCATAATTTATCAGTGTTACTGTTTTTTTAAAATTAAAAATAAAAAAAAATAATTTAAAATTGATAACATTTAAGAATTAAAGACTAAAGTATTAAAGCAAAGAGTTTAACCTCAGCATTGTCAGTCTTCAGATCTTTGTTTGGTGTCTGCAGGTTTTCATTCCCTTCATTCTGATCCTCGACCATCCGGACTTCAGCTTTTACATCTTGACTCTGAGTCTCAGACTGTTTTTTAAAGTAAACATGCAACAAAAAAAAAATCTGAATTTTAGAGGTTTTAATTTCTCTTCCGCTTCTGTTGGTGTAAATCATATTTAAGTTTTTACTGGGAGTTACTGTAAACTGACACCAAATATGAACATTACTGGAATAAATAACGATGCCTTGTGAAGAGGATAAATAATTAGAAACTCAATGTACCTCATTCCCCTCGATCTCATTTGCCTTCAGAGTCTCTGCCTTCATCTTCTTCTCAACTTCCTGCTTCTCGTGCCCTTCATCCTTCTGACTCTGAGTTTTTCTGACTTTGGACTGGGAGAGAAATGAGAAATAAAACAAGTTAAAGTGGTGAAGCACACCATTTAACATGTCTGTGGGCAGTTTGGCTCAGCCAATCTTTTCTGCATCATAGGTGAAGACAAATGAAATTAAGAGTTGTAGGCAACAAATGCACAGGTGCATAATTTCACTAACTATAAAGACTGAAACAAGCTGTCAAAAGTCAACAAATCAACACCTCTAAAAACTCATCTTGCTTTACAATGGAGTTTCTTTTTATTGTGGTATCTATTTCTTCATTTGTCTAAGTTTGTCCTTTCATCATGCCTTTACTCACAGCCATGACAGTCATTCATTTTTACACCATCTGTAATTTGTTTTTAGTGCAGCCTGTTTGTTTCTCTCTTCTGATTCAGCTCTGACTGAACCTTGTTGTTCAGGTTAGACTCCCCTCTGACACACAATTCTCTATTTCTTTTTTCATCAGAAGTAGATAAAAGTAATGTCCATTGTTTACTTACATGCTTGTTGTCATTTTCTGTTTCTCCTGAGCTCAAAGTCTTATTTTCATGTTTGCTCCCTCCTGTCAGAAACACAACAAGTTGTAGATTAGTGTTTAGTTTGATTCTTATAAATTCTTAATTAATCTGGGTGATCTGTTAAAATACAATTAAAATGAAACAAGTTATTCATAGAGCTCATTAAACTTGTGTCAGACTGAAAAATGAATTTGTAACTTACTGTTTTTCTTTTGTTTACACTTGTATGTGACAATGACAACAAGAAGAATGGGCACGGAGACAACAGTAATACAGATGCAGATAAGCACCGGAGTAGGAGTCAAATTATCTGAAGTGAAAAATTAAAGAAAACAATGAAAATAAAATAACTATATTAATATTAATAATAATCTCTAATTTAAAAAAAACAAAAATGTTTCTTTATTTGTCATCTAACTGCCAGTAAAAAATAGCAAGTGAAGAAAATCCAAGTTTTCTAAAGTATTTTTAGACACATATAAACAAGTACTGAGCTTTAGATTTGAAAATACTTGTGTCAGGTTACCTGGGCTGATTGGGAATCCAAACCAGTTTTTTAGGCTCATTTTGTTCTGGAAAACAAGAAGAAAATCGTCACATTAAAGAGATATACCTCTGCATTCATGTTGAAATGAAAAAAAAAAAAATGAAGTGGTTTAAAAACAGCATCCTAACTTTACTTTGACATATGCCAGTTTGTAAATGGTAAATGGCCTGCATTTGTGTAGCGCTTTTCTAGTCCATAGGACCCCAAAGCGCTTTACACTACATTCAGTCATTCACCCATTCATTCACACACTGGCAAGCTACATTGTAGCCACAGCTGCCCTGGGGCGCACTGACAGAGGCGAGGCTGCCGGACACAGGCGCCACCGGGCCCTCTGACCACCACCAGTAGGCAAACATGGGGTTAGTATCTTGCCCAAGGATATTTGGCATGCAGTCAGGAGGCAGCCTGGGATCGAACCACTGACCTTCTGATTAGTGGCTGACCTGCTCTGCCACCTGAGCTACAGCCACCCCGTGATGTGATGATCTATCAACACTTAACTATGATCAGACTAATTGATTTTATTTATTTTAAGTGAAAACCATAGGAGTTCATGTAAATGAGGCCTAAATTATTTGACATAATTATGCTTAAACTCTTTCTTCTCTGTAGATGGCCTTCATTGCACCACACTGTGTAATGTACAGCATAGACGGATAATAACTATTACAATGAAGGTTGTTGTAAATTTCCTCACAAATAAGCAAATACACCTTAAATCACCACAAAATCTGCATCTGAGAACTAAAGTTTTACATTTTTGAGGCTACAAGATTAGCAAGATTAGTTAGAACCACAGAGACACACATTATGTTTCTATTATACAGTAAGTTGTGCAAACAACCAAACAACCAGTATTTACCTCATAAATGAAACTGATGCATCTGCTTCCTTGCAGTGAGTGAGGCTGTGCAGCATGACTCCTTCAGCACTGGTTAAAGGAAAACACTCACCTGTGGTGACAGGAGGCGTGGTTTCTTCAGAAGTCTGATGAAAGAAAAGAATGTGTGTTGCAAACAAACAATCAGTTCATGTGATGTTAAAATGAAACTTCATCAAATGCTTTTAATGCCAGCGTGATGCGATCTGGTTAGGCAGCTGCTACAAACCTAAGGCCTTGACCTTTGACCTTTCTATGATGAAATGTTTTTTGAGTGTGTCCATACTTTACATTTGTGCACACAAACATGGACGGACACAAGTCAACCAAACACAGTAAATATGTTGCAAAAATATTGCGATGCTTGAAAGTAATTTTAATAACAAAAATTAATAAATAAATAAATGAACAAGCTATGGTTCTCCGATATTGAATGATGAATACAGTGTAGTTTAATGAAGTTAATTCAATAAGCATAAATGATAACTAAAGTTTTTCTCAATTTATTGAACAGTATTACCTCCCTGTTGTTGCTTTCTATTAAACCACATTATTGTTATTCCAGCTGCTTTTCTGATGGGTAATCTATGCTTCAGTACTTCATCTTCTCTCTTTGTTAACAACACGATTCTAGACTCATGTGCTGACTTCATTAGACCCAATGTGGGACAGGGAATAATAAATGCTACATACAGTTGGACACCAGGTCACTTTAGTCCAGAAGCTCCAGTGTTTCAACTGACCTCCAATCTACAACATGACAGTACAAATGTAGACAATGTAAAGACTCCAGAGGTGTAGTTCAAAAACTGAGAATTATATTACAGGATTTAAAGGTAATCAACCTATATTTGTCTGTGACAGGGTACTTTTTGTTTGTTTGTCATTAGTTTAAATGAATAAATGAAATTTAAATGAAGAACCTGTTTTCTGGTACTGTTTAGGCCAAAGGTTTGGAAATACTTGGAAATATCACAAAGGTCATTAATCGGGCTTTAAGAACCAACATCATACTTATGCTTTTGTCAAGTGACCAAGAGATCTCAGAGCACTGCAGCTGAAGAAAGAGAAAAAGAAACAAAGACACAGCACTACACACAATGACACGTCTTTTGTTTATGTTATTTATATTTTTTCATTTTTTCTGTCTGTTTGCATGTTTTCCACATTCACAGTATTTTTTTCCATTAAGTACCATCATGTCTTAAGCCTCTTTGTTGTTATATACAAGCATTAGAAAAAAAAGCTCCTCCCACCAGTAAACTCAAACTGTAAAGAAACAGTCGAGCACGTGACCTTCAACAGAATTCAAGGGAAAAATGCTGTGTTTGTTTAACATTTTCTCTTTAAAACAGACCCTACTTCATTCTTTCACCTTAACATTTGATCAGTTTCCTTCTTCTCTGGAAACTGGTGACAGGTGGCATATCTGAGCTCTCATTATAGTTTGAGCGTGTAACCCTGACATGAGATCTAAAGAAATAAAAGGAAAACTGGACAGCAGGCAAGGCCTGTTTTTTTCTCCTGCTGCTCAAAGCATTGCAAATATGCATTTTACTCATGTTAGATACAGTCCATGATCCAAGGAGATCCCAAAGCACAGTGGTCTCATGACCAAAAAACAAATAAACAAGGAAAACAAAGAACATGAAATCAGTGTCAATCAAAATCAACTTCTAAAACCCACTTTCACCAAGCTTAACGTTTGATATTTAATAGTAATAATAATAGTAAATGGTAAATAAAAAATAAATAGCATGGCTTCACCATAGAACTATTATTACAGTAATATTAGGAATATGGTATTTCATCTTGTATTTTCATCATTACTACATTAACCTGTAAATACATATAAATACATAAAGAGTAAGTTATGTGTATTGTCTCAAGCTAAACTCAGAGCAATTGCAGCCAATAATAAGTATCTGGAATCGGTTTGCCTTCAAAAACAGAATTTAACGCTCTCTGTATATTGTTTCACTATTATTAGTTGTCCATTTATTATTATTTAAGCTAATCAAATAAATCCTCCTTTTAGTTTTGTGCCTTTATTGAAGTTAGTGTTAGATTTGTATTGTTTATTCTCATTTATGCTTAGAAATATTTACTCATATATGCTCAAAGTATATAATCATTTGTAGAATATCTCATCCTAGGAGGTCTGTAACAACTCTGTGTAGCATGAAGAGGGGAGTGCATTCACTCCTCTACACAGTGTTCTGGCATAGATCACACACCTCCTAGGAGAGGTCATATCTTCTCTTGCTGATATATGGTATAGCAAACACACGTATATCTGTTTGAGTGTAAGAGTCTCTTGCTTAGATGGACCTCTAGACTCCTGGCACCAGCTTTGGGGAGTCTTCAAAGGGTCACACTCTGACCCCCCACACACACACTTACACAACGCACAGGCAAGGTACTCTTTGTTTGTATGTAGACGTCATATGTTAATGAACCTATGTATATTCATGTAACCTCAATAAAAGAGCAGTGTTACAGGGGAGCAGACGAGAGCGACTTGTCGTGGTTCTCTCCCTCATGCATAAGTAACACGAAGAACTTTGCCTACTTGTGTCTTGCTTTTGCTGTGTAATTAAATTGTCTTGACCGTTCCAGCGAATAGGTTCAAACTACAAACCTATCAGTTAGCTTTTCTAACCTTCACTGATCTAATCTAAGAAAAGAGAAAACAAAAGAATAGAAGTATTTATGTACTGAAACACAAGCAGGATTATGTATAATGACAGCATGAGGTCACCACAAATATTCAGTTCATTCAGTGTAATAACAGCTGCTTCACTTCTTTATCTCAAGTTCTGATCAGTTTCCTGTTTCACTGGAATGACACTGCTTTAGACTGTGGTGTTCTGTTACAGTACAAAATGTTATCAAATGTTAAATGGGATCAGCTTCCATGGTTCCCATTTTTCCTCAAGTTCAGCTTTTTAGGACACTCGTCTCTGTCAGTGCGTCCCAGGGTAGCTGTGGCTACAATGTAGCTGCCATCACCAGTGTGTGAATGGGTGGATGACTGGATGTGTAAAGCGCTTTGGGGTCCTTAGGGACTAGTAAGGCGCTACACAAATACAGGCCATTTACTATAATTGTTGCTGTGGCAATACACCTTACAAGTAATGTTAGCATAACAATACGTGAATAATGACAATGCTGACATGCTGATGTTTTATGTTATATGGCTAGTATGTTGGTTCAGTATGTCACAGTGAAAACATTTCTTGAATAGGACATTACCATTTGTTTTGATGAGATTTGGTCATTAAGTAATGAAAAGCACTTTAAGCAATTTAAACCTGAGGATGTTGGAGAACAAATAAATAAATCACCTTGGCATTTAATCTCCTGGTTGTCTTTAAACCACAAATATAAAGCAAGAAGACAGTTCTCTGGAATCAACAAACTCTGACTTTATCCATCAAATGGTTGTTGGCGTGCACTAATCTGGACCAAAGACTGACCAGCAGACACAGAACAACCCTGTCACCCCTTTGGCAGACCCATAAATAATGCGGGCATTCAGAATTTTCCAAAGGCTGTGACATACAAAAATACCACAAGAAATCATATTTACAGTAATCAGAGTAGCTGGTAAAGCAATGTGTTCAAGGTTTCCAAAAGTTAATTCTGTTCATCTGGACGTAGCGTTTTGTGGGAGAAACGTTTCATCACTCATCCAAGTGACTTCTTCAGTCTCAGCTGACTGCAGCTTTCCCCAAATCTTATAAACAGTACATTTGCATAATGACTGAAACCAGCCCACTGAAGGAACAATGGGCTGGGAGGTGAATTCCTTAATCTTATTTATGCAAATTCTCATGACCATTGATCAACAGCCACTGACCAAACATCCAGATGAACAGAATCAACTTTTGGAGATTTACTTACCTGGATAATTGAGCATGCAACAAGACGTCCTCAAAGTTGTCTTGAGTCATTAATTATCAGTTGAAACAATGAAGGTCAACACCAACAAACGACCTGAGCCTCAACAAGCAAGGTGTCAAGAATCCAACAGAGGGCATCAAACGACCATGAATAGCCTCTGCAGCACTCCTTTGCTTAATAAATATCAATTCACTGCAATCCACAAGTTATATTATGAACAGATACGTTTAAGAAACTACTAGGATATAAAAAATATTATATAACAGTATTAAAAACTAAACAGGAGATCTTATAATGAACACCATTAACAAACAGCAGTGGGCCCACCCGGACGGTGTTCACATAATTGCAGGTGACTTTAAAGAGAATTTATAATGCAGCTAGACTGATAAATTACTGCTATGAGCCACAGATCAGTTATTTCCCATCATGCCCCTCTGGCATCAAAAGTTATCAGAAAAGGCACCTGTTTTGAATAAATGCGGAAACCTTGAAACACTGATTTCATCAGTGACTTCATTCACACATGTATCAACACAATTTTATCACAGACCTCAGATTAAACATCTATAAGGCATGACTAACTAGGCAAACATATGAGGATATAAAAATCTATTCAAAAAGAGTATTTGCAGTTTATATACATTTTTAAGTCTTCAGCAATAACAACTCAAAATGCATGTCACTGTCTTTTTACACCCTGTGTGTACTGATCAAACATCAACATTTTATTCAACACCTCACTGATTTACAGTGAGAAAATATTACATGTAACGGCAATACTTACACTCTATTTCCTGAATATAACTAAATGTAAAATTACTTAACTGAAGTGCTCTTATTCAGCTGTTAACAACACATGTGGACCAACGTCAGTGAAGAAACATGATTCTCACCTTCAGGAACATTTTTGGGTTCAATATTTTGGTCAAGAACATTATTAGACAGTATGAGTGGATGTGACAGTGCTCCTCCTAAACCACAGGGAATATTAAATATCCCAGTAAGAAGTACAAAAATGTAAAGATGATGTTTTAGCAAGCAACCATAAGAAAACTATGACAAAAAACAAAGGACAACTGAAACTGACGTTTTGGGGTTTTTTTTCCAGCCATTTGGTCACAAAATAAACTGTAAGACATTTTTAAACTTGAATCGAATGAAACTGGATGAACAGTGTGAGGATCACCAGAGTTAATGACAATATGTCATCTGGAGGCTGTTGAAAGAATAAATTGTCTTTCCTTATGAGGCTGGTGAGCTGCAATGAGATTTTTGTGAAACTGAAGCTATGTTATAAAAATAATTTGTTAGTTTCACCCGATACTGCTGGATAAACCAAAACTCACTCAGGAAAAAGGTCACGCAGAGCTCAAGTTTTCACTCGCGAGAGGGAAGCACTTGTCTCCAACCCACTTCAACTTGCTTCCCCTGTGCAGGTCGTTTTTATTGTTTACACACATAAATATTCATAAAGCTTGTTGCTGTTTTAACTAAGAAAAATTGCTATATATGGTTACAAAGTGTGTTGTGCAAGCGTAGTTATACGATGTGTGTGGTTATATGATGTGAGTGCAGCCCTCCCAGGATGTTGTCGTTATCTTGTTCCGCCAGGTGGCTTCCTTCATTGAGTAGAGTCTGTTCTTCTCAAGGCTGCTTGTTCCCCTTATGGAGGTCGTGCACATACTCATATGGGTGGGTTACATAGGGAGCAAACAGAAGCATTCTAGCTTTTCAACCTACAACACATACATTAAACCTAAAATTGTTCATAAATATTTTTTTTTACTTTCTGGTCCTGAGGAAAAAAAGCTTTGGACTTTGTGGTATGTCTAATCTCACTAATAACAGTACTTTAAAAAATCTGTTTGTCTGTTCTTTGTATATTTTTGACAAATATTCAGACTTTATTTATTTATTTTGGGCACATTAACAACTCTGACATTGTTAGGATGAGGTTTTCTATTACCAGTGTTCCCCCTTGAGTCACTGCTACATCTTCCACTTTGTGAGGAGATTCTGTAACATTAATGCATTTTAAGTCTCATGAATATAAGTTTACCATCACCTAAGTACAACACCTTTATCCTAACCCTCCTTCAACCATAATTTCAGATTGAACCCTAGAAGCAAATGTTAACTCTGGTGAAAATTGTTTTAAAATCTTGGATTTGTTCAGAAGGCTGTGATTTAAATTAAAAACAGGACTCTTCACCACATTAACCTTTTAAGGTGAAAAGTGGTTTTATTACACTGAATGATGCATCATGGCACTCAGACTGTTAATCACTGGTAACAACCTGTAAATAACACCACATTACAGTCACTATGAGCAGAAATGAATATATGTTTACAAAAAATAAAAGTTATTTAAAGTCAGCTAGTGCTGAAAGTTCCAGTTCCACTCATTTTTCTTTTTTGACATATTTTTGATGGCAGAAGCTCCATCCTCGTTCGGTGAGATATAACTTCCATCCATTATATTTTTCAGGGTCGCGGGGACTATCCCAGCTGCATGTCTTTGGACGGTGGGAAGAAGCCGGAGTACCTGGAGGGAACCCATGGAAACACGAGCAGAACATGCAAACTCCATACAGAAAGGCCCCAGCCTGATGGTGGAATTGAACTCAGGACCTTCTTGCTGTGCGGCAACAGTGATGAACACAGTGCTGCCCAAGATACAACTTATCATATTTAATTTGAGCTTTTCCTTCATCCTCCACTTGATAATCACCTTTTTCATTTCAACACTGCCTTTCTTCAATGATCTATTTTCCTCATGTCTCTTCTTCCTCTCTGTGGCTCCTGATCAGAGTACAAACATAAAAAGAAAAAGGAATTTGCTTCTCCTGAGCTGATCTTTCTGTTTTTCTATAACTGCTGAAAACTAAAGTCCTGAATGTTAATCCACCTCCATCTGATCCTGCTGGTTTTCCTCTCTCTGTTGTTCTGCCTCCAGTTTTTCTCTCTGTGTCTCCTTCTGTGCCATAAACACAGAATAAAGATTGTTTACTTCACCACTGTTTTCCTCTGCTCTCTTTTTTGTCCACATTTCTCTCCATCTGTCTTTTTTCTACAAGCTGTTCTTGTTGTGTCTCTTTTTCTCTCCATGGTTCCTGATCACTGCTCAAATGAAAAGAAAAATTAAAGGACTTTTCTTCTCCTAATGGCATGGGCTCCTCTTTATGTTCTTCTGAATATTATTCAACCTCCATCTGATCTTCATCGTTTTCTTTCAGACATTCTTGTGATTCTGTTTGAACTGGCAGCATCTGCTGATCTTTGGTCCATTGCATGGGTTCATACGATTGTGATGTTGCAGCATATTGACTGTGAGCTGCATCATGAACATTCATATGATCATCATTTTGTTTTTTCACATACTTTTTTGGCTTTTTAAAATTCTGATGCTTGCGTGGTCTTCTTTCTTCCTCAACTTTCTGTTTCTTGACTGGCAGTGTGCAGACCTCGTTCAGTTTCAGTGCATTTGGACGATGTCTACTCTGGATATTCTTTTGATCAAAATCACATGTTCGTTGCATCGGCTCCTCCTCCTGTTTTTCTTCCACACAGACTCCTCTCTCTGTGAGACTGACAGATTCTTCCAGCTGCTGTTTTTCCTTTACCTTCACTTGTTGCTCCGCCTGCAGCTCTCCTTCATGTGGGAGTTGTAGTTTTTCTCTCTCCTTGTCTTTCCTCTTTGTTTCCTCAGATCTGAGCCCTTCATTAACCTCCAGCTCCTTTCCCTGAGCTCCTTCTTTCCTCTCTGCTCCTCTCAGTTTCTCTGGCTGCTCTCTGATTTGTTCTCGGCTCTGTTGACATGTTTCCTCTGGTTGTTTCTTGTGGTTTTGTCCTTGTATTTTCAGATGTGTATCCAGTGGAACTTGGACTGATGAAATCATGCTTTCTGTCTGACCCCTCTGGTCCTCTGGTTGGTTTTTATTGTCTTTCCTTATTTTCAGTTGTCTCTCATCTTTCTTTCTTTCCCTTCGTGTCTCTGATTGAAGCCTCCTCTGGTTTTCCTCTCTCTGTTGTTCTGCCTCCAGTTTTTCTCTCTGTGTCTCCTTCTGTGCCACAAACACAGAATAAAGATTGTTTACTTCACCACTGTTTTCCTCTGCTCTCTTTTTCTCAGTTTCTGACTCTTTCATGTCCACATTTCTCTCCATCTGTCTTTTTTCTACAAGCTGCTCTTGTTGTGTCTCTTTTTCTCTCCATGGTTCCTGATCACTGCTCAGATGAAAAGAAAAATTAAAGGACTTTGCTTCTCCTAATAGCATGGGCTCCTCTTTATGTTCTTCTGTAAATGCTGAAAACTGACATCCTAAATCAGTTTTTCCTGCTTGCATCTTTTTCTCTCTTTCACTTTCAGCCACCTCAGGTTTCTTTCCCCTTCCTGGCATCTCCTTTTCTTCATCCGTTTCTTGTTCTGTTGTAGACTGAGACACTTTTTCAGTCATAATAAACTGATTTATCCTGTCCCTCCCTGTCCTCTGTGTTTTTATGTCATCTTTATTTCTCTGCTCTCTGATGTCCACATCATGTGTTTCATGTCTTCCTCTCCTGCTCTGTTCTTCATGTGTTTCTTGTTTCATTTTAAACTGAGGCTCAGTTTTAGTCACAGCAGATGTTTTTGTTTCTGAACTGTCAGTGTCCACTTCTTTGCTCTGTTTCTTTTTGGTTTTTTTCATGACCATTTTCTTTTGTCTCTTTTTCTTTCCACTGTTGTTCACATCACCCTTTTCTTCGCTTCCTGTCATATCCTGTGTTTGGTGTTCCATCTTAATCAAAGACTCTTTCTCATTAACAGTAGATGCATTTATTCTCCTTTCTTGTGGACTCTCAGTGTCCCTTCCTTGCTCCCTTTCTGTCTCATGAACATCGTGTTGTGTTTCTCTTTCCGATTTAAAGTTTTTCTCTTCTCTGTTGCCCACATCATCTTCTTCTTCTCTTCCTGTCACTTCCTGTTCTTCTTTTGTTTCTTTTTCTATTGTAATCAAAGACTCTTTGTCATTAACAGTAGATTGATTTATTCTCTTTTCTTGTGGACTGTTTATGTTCTTTATTTGTTCTGTTTCTAAAACAAACTCATCTTGTTTGGTTTCTCTTTCATCTTCATGTCTTTGGTCTTCTCTGCTGTCCACATCATCATCTTCTTCTCTTCCTGTCATGAGTGGTTTGCTTTGTTCTTCCACCACCTGCATCCCACTGTTTTTAGGGCTGATCGTGTTTTTCTTCCTGGCCTGTTCAGCTCCGTCCTCCTCACTCTTATTTTTTTCTGTTAAATAAAAGAAGCAGGAGAAAAGGATGAAGAACAATATGAAACAAAGTTCTTGTTGTTTTTTGGTAAGTGGGTAAAAGTGAGAAAAAATAAATAAATAACACATTAAAGTATTTGAAGCAACCTCAATAAATGAGCAGTGATTGAGATTTGGTGCCATCTAGTGGTGAATTTACAGATTACAACCAACTGTTTGCCTTGCGGATGCACAGAAACAGCAGCAGACATCACCAGTGTTTGGGAGTAACGCAATACATGTACCACCGTTACATATTTAAAATACACAAAATGAGTAACTGTATTCCGCTACAGTTACCGTTTAAAAAGGTGGTATTCAGAATACAGTTACTCTGTTGAAATAAATGGATTACACGGCGGTATTTTCCAGTTTCATATGTTAATCTATGCCCTCTCTATTTTTGGTATTTCCACGTCGTGGAAACCAAACAAAACATTCATTAAGAGGCTCTAATGTCTGTGTCTCAATCTCACAGCCCATGTCACCTCTACTTCCGGCCCGCATACTGACCTGAAGAAATATTTTTGAAAGTGATTGTTCAAAAACTTATTCAATATGAAGGCAATAGGCAGAGTGTTACAGGCACAGCCCTAAAGAATGTAGCCTCATGTTCAGTGTAGCCCAGTTGTAACTAAGCTATTAAGACTCGACTGCAGCCTTTCAACTCCTCTTTCTGTCTCTCGCTAGCAAAGTTGACCCAGACAACAAAGTAAAGCTAGTTTTCGGCTACGCAGACCTGTTTTATATACGGGATCACTCCAAAAAGGCCAGTCTTACCTAATGTCCACCCTACTCTTACTCATTTTATATTAAGATTTAAAAATCTAGTTGGTATTGGTATGGCGAGTATCCTTCAGTAATAGTAATAAATCACACAGCAATAGTACATTCATTGTATTTGTTGGCTGTAAGAATGTATGTTGGCTAGGAAAATACAACTAGGAACCCACATGTAGTTGTTACATTACATTCATGTAGTTGTAAAAAGCACGATTATATATTAAATAATCCAAAGTATTCTGTTACGTTACTCTCATTGAGTAACGTAACAGAATACATTACAAAATACTGTTTGGGGCATGTATTCTGTAATCTGTAGTGGAATACATTTTAAAAGTAACCTTCCCAACACTGGACACCACACATGAGTAGTCATCTATATTCTTGAACTTTTTGGCTCCATCTATCTTAATGACCTCATAGTACCAAATCACCCCAATATAACATGTTGTCATGAGACTGATATCTAAAATATTCCCTCTCTCATGCTGTCTCCCTCCTCTCCCTTTGTCTTTAACCAACAGTAGCACTGTTTCCATGAGCATCCTGTTTATAAACAGCTCTGGAGACACTTGTTGTTAATCCAAGCCTCAACAGATCCGGTATGGAAATATGGGACCGGCACTGGGAGTACATCGATTTTTTGGGGGAAAGTTTGCGTCCTGTGGGTTCCTAGTTGGTGACAGTTTCTGAATATGTTTTTCTTTTATTCCATTCATTCATTCATTCAAGCCAAAATACATTCTTACAGCCAAAAAATACAATACACTAGAAATGTTGGTGGATTTTGAGTTTCTCTACTAATAAACAATGATGAGCAGAAGACAACAATTCTATTCTTCAGGTGATTTTTGTGCTAATAGATCCCTTTAAATCTTTCACACTGGACTCAGAAATATTTTTAGAAGTAACACATAAAATCATTTCTTGATAGATTGATTGATTATATGAGAAATAATATTAATCATTATTATTATTTACGAGGTTAAAACAATTATTCATCATTTAGAGAAAACAATGACTTACTGAATTTTCCTCTTCTCCACTTCCATACAAAGAAAACTGCACCAATTAGAAGAAGAAAAACAGCAACACTGACAGCCGAGGCAACAGTGACATTTGGATTACTGATTGGACGACTGGGTGGACCAGAAGGACTGACCAAGAAGAAATCATCTGAAATTAATAAAACAATTCATAATTCATTGTTTACAGTATATATTAGTACAATATCATTCTTTGATTCATATCTTTAACACTTCTTCTCTCAGACCTTTATGGGTCACCACAGCAGATCATATGCGTACATCTCTCCCTATCCCAGCATCCTCCTCTGTCACAACAACTCTCTGCATGTCCTACTTCATCCATGAATCTTCTCTGGGATTTCCCTGTTTTCCGTCAGCTCCATCTTTAATCTTTTTTCCAGTATACCCAGTACCCCCCCTCCTCCACATGTCCTATCTCAGCCTTTCCTCTCTAACTCTGTATCCAAACTTCTTACCTGAGCTGTTGCTCTGATGTATCCGTTTCTAATTTTGGTCACTTCCAATTTAAATCTTTACAACTTCACCTCTGCCTAATGTCTTTTTGTCAGTGCCACTGTCTCTGGGTCTCATAACGACCATAACAGAATTTCTCATAACAAATGTAGTAAACTTTACCTTTCACTCTTGTTGCTATCATTCTGTCACAAAGGATGGCAGACATTGACATTCGTCGCCACCCTGCCTGCTCTCCCTTCTTCACCTCTCTTGTTCACTTTCCATTGCTTGGAATCGTTGTCCCCAAGTTTTTAAAATCTACTTTTAGTATGTCTACTCCTTGGATCTTTAGTGTTACAGTTGTCCCCCCCCTTCACAGAAATGAAATTCAAACCATTAAATAAAACATTAGATTTACCTGGAACATGTATGTCTGTCTCTCTGCTCTGGCTTATTTTCTTCTGTTGGACTCTGCAGGTGATGTTGTTGCTGTGTCTCTTCTCCACAGTCACTCTGCTGCTGACAGTATAGAGGTCATCAGGACCTCTGAGGGTCTCTGCAGGTCCAGCAGAGAGGAGGTTTCCCTCACCGTCCAACCACAGCAGCTCAGGCTCTGGATACCAGCCTGCAGACTCACACTGTAACACCACTTTACTGATGGATTTATTGAGGCCTGCAAAACTGATAACAGGTGAGGAGACGACACCTGGAAAACAAAAACAGAACAGGTGATGACATTGGTTTATTAGCTATTTAAAAAAAAGAAAGAAAGAAAAAAATACAACAACAGCAACAAAAAACAAAATAAAAAACCTCTTGAATATGGTCTGGAGGTTCTTCTGAATGCACTTCTGAATATTAAACCCAAAATATATCTTTATATTTTTTGTATATATAGTTTATGCATCCAAGGTGAATGGGTAGAGTAGTATTCACAGTTTAACAGCCTACTGCCCAAAATAGCAAAGAAGACATTTTTCCACAGAACAAGGCTGTGCAGCTACTAAAACAGCACTAATGTCAACTTATGAATCAGAGTTTAAGAAAAAGTTCTACTATTTTAAAAATCCAATGCAATTACACTCATAATATTTTTACTTACCAACAACAAGCTGAACTGTAGTGTCTTTATTTAACTCTGGAAAAAAACATCTGTACGTTCCCTCATCAGACAGTTTGACTTTGGAGATTTTCAGTGAAATGTTTCCATTCTTCAGTTCGTCTGTGAACACAGATGTTCTGTTGGTGTAGGACGGATGTTTTTTAGACTCCAGCTCCACACCATCACGCCACACGAAGACAAATCTGGGGTTTAGGTCAGGTCTCGCCCACTCCACAGCCATGTCCAAAGCATCCATAACAGGGTCCAGGTTACATGGCAAAATGATGTCATCACCAATCCAAGCCACTACTGGATGAAGAGGACCAATAACCTCTGACTGACCTGATGAGAAGAAGTATATTTCCAGTGACACAAAGCTGCTGTAACAGACAGGGATTGTGTCTTAGATTTCCAGACTTTCCAGACTTATTTTACAGTTGCTGTTGAAAAGTGTTTGAAAAACCAACGATTCTCTTTTAAAAGACCAAAGTTCATCATGCACACTGTTTTTTTTTTCATCTTTGTTCAGCTTCTAAAATCATAATATTTTAAGGATTTAAGCCCAAATTTTACATGGGACGCCTGCTCACACTGTCTTTTGACTAACCAAAAATTAGAAGACCACTGTCGCCTCTGACACTAACTTCCATCACGTTTTATCCTTTTTAAATAACAAGTCTGTAAAGGACTGCAACCCCACACACTGTTCTTCTGGTTGCACTATGAGTTTTTATTGATTTTCCACTCATATGACTCTTCCCGGTTCGGCACACACATCAGCCAGCTTTTCAGCTGTCTGTACACTCCTCTGGTCTCCAACCTCACTATACAAAGGGAAAACCTCATTAGATCAATCATCTCTACCAGTCCCTCCAACCTCCCTGGCACCGCCCCTTGGGCTCACTGCACAACCCCTCCCCTGCAGCTGAGCCAGGGACCACACTTCCGCCACAAAGTCAATTCTACAACAAGTCTGAGCTGTGTGACAAAACCTTCAACTACCATAGTTCAGTTTTCAGTGCAGTAGTCAAGCTACAAGTCAGAAGAAATTTAAATCCCAATAGTAACAACTACGGCTGTCTATTATGAGACATTGTAACTATTCAAAGGTTAAAACACATAGGTATTTCAAAGATGAACTGCTCAATGACTAAAACATCTGTCAAAAAAAGGTAAAAACCCTCTGATTGTATTTTGTTGTCATATTGAAATTTAGTTGAAAAAAATAAAAGATTTTCTTAGATGCAAAAATAAATAAACTCAAGGACAGGTAAAGATCAAAGTGAATAAAATCTTTTTTTTTTTTTTTTTCGCGGGGGGGGGGGGGGGGGGGGGGGAGTGGCTTTAAAGGGATAAAGGAGCATGTGGTGGCTGCAGTGAAAAAAAAGCAAGCCTACCATCACTATGTTCACCCTGTGTTTGATGGAAAGATGGTAAGCTTTTGTGCTGCTGAAAACAAGACATTTTCATGATGTAGATGTTAATAATTGATAATGCTTCAGTGTCCAACCTAACAACCCTCTGGCCAGTGGCTCAGAGTTTTACTGGGCCATGTACATTTTTATTGGCTTATGAAATAGCTTTAATTGTTATATTTTTAAATATTAATGCAATTTAATTAACACAATATTTTATATTTTTTATCTTTCAATCTGAAAAATGTTACGAAAGCCTTGAAATAAATATGATCTAATACACCCCATGCCCGCCTTTAAACTCACCCCTGCTTGTTATGCTTGCAGGTATCACTGTCATGTAAAATGTGATGCCTACTGTCAGTTGTAAAGTGCTTTGGTTGCTCAGGTAGAGTAGAAAAGTGCAATATAAGAACCAGTACATTTACCATTTGGCCTTCAGCAAGCTTAAATGTGGTATCTAAGACTAAGTTAACAGTTCTACATATTTCAATTTAACTGCTGGAGGTTTATTGCAGATTTTTCAATGTAAAACAAACAGTGGTGGATGGAGCAGCTAGAAAGTTTGCTTTTCTTCATGTTGGAGTTTGTTGATCAGGTGCTTTGATGACTTCTGCTAGTTTTTCCTAATGGTGAGTACAGGAACAAGACTGCGGTTTTGGATGTTTCTTTCTTCACTCAACTTGAGCTCACCATCTTGATAATGGCCCCACTGTGAATGTTAATGTTTTAATGTCATTTGTGCTTAGAGATATATAATCGTTTGTATGTTGATAAAATATCTCATCCTTATTTAGGTCTGTTAAGGTTCTGTGTGCACTCTGTGCCACATGAGATGGGAGGACGTTTACTCCTTTCTGTTGTTTGGGAAGAGGGGGAAGTTCATGGGAAGGTCGCATCTTGTTTTATGATATATGGTATGGCAAAACAAACACTTTATATCTGTTCAGTTTCATGTCTTAGCTGCCCGCAATTCTCCCAGGAGGCACCTGGCGCCAATCATCTTGGGCAAACTCTTGGGAAGTGGTACAGGGGATCCAGCCCGAGTTCGGCTGGGTTCAAGTGGAAGGAATGGCTTGACCTCGGTCGGCTCCCCTCGCGACTGGTCACACGAAGAGCTCTGTCTTGTGTCTTGTTTTGTGGCCGCAGTTGGTTGTCTTAACGTTCCAGCAAGGTTTGTGCTTAGATAACCTTAACACCCACCTACTTGTTCTTTGTGGTGTGAGTGTAGACATACCCCACGTTAAACTATGACAGCATCATCATCACTGCTGCAATGACGATGAATCAGCAATCTTTGTTTTTTTTTCAAAAACTAGGAGCTGTGTAGGCTTTTTTTTAATGCAGGTCTTTTTTAGGCACAATTGTGGGTAAAATGCTCAGGTTTACATGGTGACGACTGAACACTACAGAGCTGTGCATCAAACAAAGCATCAAAGCAAAGAATTTGTCTTCAGGCTTTTTTGTAATGTAATTATTTGAATTACTTGATGAATCATTTCTGCCTTGGTAACATCATCTTATTGCAACTGACTCTCAATTTCTCAAGTCACTGCTGACTGCATTTTTAAAATATGAAATTCAGTATTGCTCACGTACATCCACATTCAGACTGGAGACAGTTACATTATTATGCCAACAGGTGGATGTAAAACTTCAAACTTCAAATCATTGTTGCGGAAATCCACAACAAAAATGATTAATAACTCTGTTACACTGATGTGTTTCACTTACCTCTGCATGGGTGTATCAGGGCAAAGACAGCAGCTGTGTAGAAAACCAGGACGCTGCACCGATCAAACAGATCCATAACGTCTCGTCCAGCTCTCACATGGAGCATGGTCTGATTCTGAAAGTAGAAATGAAAAAGCATTGTGAGGAATATGTTTGCAGCACCCAAAACCTGTTTAACAGATGCTGAAAACATCATTTTATCAGCTTATTCACCATCAGAGTCACCACCACCACCACCTTGGAGTCTGGGTTTAAAGTGAGATTAGAAGCAATAACATGGATCAATACACAGTATAATGCTATATAAGATGTGTTGGGTGTGGCCTCAGATAATATGCCATATAAAAATCTGAATGTGGATTTCTGACAAAATAATGTCATAGTTTTTCACTAACACACTTGTTTTGTGGTTGCTTCCAAAAGAGTTTTATGTTTTGCATGTTTTACAGAAAATGTTAGGTTTCAAGAAACCAAGCAGTTGTAAAGAACCTGTAAGAAAAAGAAACATGAAGCTTTCACCACCAAGATGAAAATTGTTTAAGGTTTTGCTTAGGAGGGACTGATTCACTGTATTATTTTGGGATTTTCAGAGAATGGGAGTTGGCGCCCCCTGCTGCACGTGACGACAGAGTTCCAAGTTCACTTGCAGCGACAGAAATAAACTGCAGTATAATCACGGTGAGAAAATTAATTGTGCGATTGGTTTGAGTTCGGATTTCAATCATTACACTAGATCCTAGAAAAATGACACTTTTCGTTCCTGTTTGAGGTCTTTGTCCTTCCTGCTGCGGTCAGCACTCAGTTTAGTTTCACTATCATTTACAATACAACAGCGATTCGGTGTAGAACAGATTTATACCGACAAATGTTTATTTGAAATATTAGACCATCTGAAAAGCAGAAAAAAGCAGGTTTAAAGCTTTTTAAAGTCACCATTCATATATAAATTTTCAAACCTGGCGTTCATCTGCGCACTACCGAGATCATTTCGAAAGTGGAGGAGATTCCGCCATTCCCACGGGACACACTCCACTATCTTCATTTATATGAGCCCACAAGAAAGTCCGAGCCTAAGACCTAGTATAGGTACAAAATCTGTTGAAGCTTCTGCATACCTGTTTCTGAGCGTCCTCAGCGTGATTTCAGGGAATGCTATTTCCGGTCACCTGGAGAATAAGGAGCGCTTCCGTGTTTCCTGCTTCTTTTTTTTTTTTTCTGAATTAACGCACCTTAAGCTGTGATGTATTCCGTATTATTAATGTTTGCTTGCTATGTTTATTTTGCTAAATGTAGACTTCAATCAGCTTAAAGAAATTATAGTTAGACTTAAATAAATAAATGAGTAACTTTTTTTCATCTATCACAGTTGATCACTTGGCATGTTTCATCTTTGTCCAGGTGGTGGCGCTGCACGATTACAGGTGAACAATGAAGTGCCAGGTGAGCAAAACGACTATTTTTTTTCTTCTTTGACTTTGGCCTTAATGCCCTAGAGCAGATTTCAGCACCCCGCTGCTCCAGAGATGCATGTGGCTCTTTCATCCTTCTGCTGCAGCTCCCTGTGACTTTGGAAAATAAATAATAGTACTTAATTAAAATACTTTTTTTTATTGTAGTTCATTAGTTTTTAAAATGTAATTCTAAATTTGAAGATTCATAACCTCCGATGTGTAACAACTTGCGGGCATGAGCTTTTCGACCCCTGGTACGTCACCCATGGATAAATTCAAGAAAGTAAAAGTGAAGAAAACAGAAGGTTTGATGCTATGTGGACAGAGTCATTTGCCTTCACTGAAACTGCTTTAGCAGTATGCTTCATGTGTGGTGAGAAACAACGAAAAGCCAGATGTTGCTGGGCATTTCCAGATTAAACACAATAAAGATGAAGGGGATGTCTTACGGTCCTAATGTGCAAACGCTGTGTCCTGAGATTTAGGAGCAAACATCACTTTAACCAGGTAAAATAAATATTCTAAATGACTATTATTTTGTGAATATATATTTAAGATTGTTCAGTGAAATATTTGATTTTTTTTAACCCTTTTATACACGAATTATGACAACCTCAATCAGGATTTTTTTCTTAAGTATTTTTATTCATCTTTAGGCATGAAAAAAAAAGTTTTTAGAAATTGTTTTTTAAACATGTATTTTTCAAAGAGTTTTCTGCATGCCAACTTAGATGGACACCATGCTGACCAGTGGGTGGCAGGGTATGGGGCGACACATCAGTGTCCAATGTAGTGGTTTATGTGCAATTATACCATCAACACTGACACAAATACAAGAAAACAGTATTTGAATAGCTGTCCACTCACTATGCGTGAAAGGGTTAATTGAGGTATACAGCTGACTGCACGCCCCAGCACATGTGATGAAATGATGACAGCACACAGAAGCATACAACCTTTTTGGTTTGCTGCAGTTGAATAATTTAAGCCTGGCTTTTTATTTCATAAATACAAAGAGGAATCAAACAGATACAGAACGTTTTAGTTCTACCCACAGGTGTCTTTTTCAGAGTTAAAATACATTTCTTTTTTTTCTCCAGCAGTTCATTGTTTTCTCAAATGCAATACACTAAAGTTTTCATACACAATCTACAGATTGAAAAAAAAAGAAATAGGTGGACTCCATTTCTATGCTAATATTAGATCTTAATGATGGAGTGGGATTTGTCTCACTCAAGATGAACAAACATCACAGGAGTGACTGCGGACCAGAGACACATCAAAAGTTTCACCTGTAGAGTCCAACAAAACAAACATCAGTAAGAGCAGAGAAACACAAACACACTCCAGATAAATCTAAGTTCATTGCGACTGCACTTAGCTATAAAGTCTATATTAACTCCACGTGTTTGATTATTTCAGATTGTTCTCTTCGTGGTCTTCAGTCCTTCTCGTCCTCCCGACGCTTTATATTGTAAGCTAGAACCTGCACAATATACATACACTCTCCAGGTGTAGCTGTTGGCATGATGATATTGTATATTATTTGGATTATTTCTTTATCTTGTCAAGGGCCATGTCATCATTATAAATTGTTTAAGCTGTACATGACTTTATGTTTTGTTATTTTATGTAGTCAAAGTTTTGGTGCTTTTATTTTGAAAGTCAAGCTAGCGTAAAAGTTGCACTACTTTCCTTTTTGGGGGAGAAAGGAGGAAAAAACACATGTAAGCGTGCAGCAAGAAAGGTCTTTATTGAAGGTTGTGTTTAATGGGCTTTAACTACACACGGTTAAAGGAAACCTCAGAAGAGCGGTGGCTAATTCCCTTTTTGCAGCATGCAGCCAACGAGATAATTATTGATTTATCGTGTTTTGTTGTACAGTGTTATTTTTTTTTACGTTGAGTTTTATTTTGTTAATGCTGTATAGTTTTCATGGTGGCTTTGGAGAGAAGTCTTCAAATAAGCCAGTGATAGAAAACCACTGTGTCTGCCTGTGCTTCGAGGGAATTATACTTGGGTTAAGTCAGACTCCATCTAATCCATCTACAGCCGCACTTCATTGTCTGCTATACCGATGACTATGCAACCCTGTATTTGTTCATCTTTCTTGGCACCAAAGTCCCAATGTTCTGCTGACTGACAGAGATTTCTAACAAAGGCGTCGACGCTCTCACTGTGACATTGGGAATGGTGATGGAAATTCACACGCTTATGAAGCTTTTTGTGTTCATCAAACTTCTTCACCCCCACCTTATAGTAATGATCATTTTCATCTTCATCTTCATTTCAACTTCTAATTGTGAAAGCACTGAATATAGGTTCTGCCTATTTCATCATTGCAATAACCATGTATTTACTTGCACATCACAATCCTCTTGGTTGAGTTTAGTAGAAACTCAGAAGCGATTAAAACACTGCTTCCACTGGTTGAGTGAAGTCCAATAAATTAGATGTATTAAACGTTGCCATCATCACTGCTACAACTACAGCTTTGAGACATGACCGTCAACTACTTCTGACACCATGTACAAAATGTCACAAGAACTTCGTGGAAGAGCAAACCAGCACTTTATTACTTTACAGTTGTCATCCACACATGTTTTCTTATACCCCATATCTATAGTCCATAAGGAATTGAATCATTAGTGGGATTCATGCGCGTTTTGGTGATTTTTGTGAGAAATAGTGAACCATTGTGGTTAATCATTATAGACATGGTGCCAGGAAGAGGTGCTCTGCTTGTTCCTAAGTAAAAACCAGTTCATCAGCAATTCTGTTCGCAGGTCAGAAATTTACATAAAAAACAGACAATACATATAGTTATAATATATAACTTGTAGTATATTATATATAAATGTACCACTTCAATGGCTAATTACATAATCAGATGGAGGGGAGTACTTCAAACCATAAGCACTACCTATCATAAGTTTTTTTTTGTACATTATTATATATATTATTTTATTAATAAAAAAGCATCAAGAAGTCGCAAGCAAAATGAGAACACACCATGGTACATGTTTAAACAAGGAAGGTTTAATCATCAAAATGAATTATTAACCAAAAAGACATAACATCATTTTCTTTTACACCCAAAAATGTCATGGCTGTGTGCGGGCAGACAGGGAGATAGGACCGAAAATGCAGCACTCTGAGGCAGACGTGAACTCAAAACACACAGCTTTATTGCTGGAGCAACGGAACAGAAACTAAACTAAACTGAGAATACAAAAATAAACTGGGCAGGCAGACGGACGGAACACACAGATAATGTAAGAGTATGACGCAACACTGAGCAAACATAAGAAACTCAAAATGCTGGGTCAACACTGACTCAGAACCGTGACAAAAAAAACACATGTGCAATGCTTTGGGGATATTAGGACCACCAGTTTTAAAGTACAACAGAAATAACATGAGCCTATATGAGACTGCTTGCTGTGTTGTTTTAAAAACAACAATGACAGCACAAAGAAATGCATTTTTGAAGATTAAATATTCAGAATTTATTTCCAGGTCTGTGTTGACGAGCATAACACATTTTATTTGAATGACGAACAGGTTTTAACAACTGTTAAGCACATTGTTGTGTGCTTTTTTTTTTCTAGAAGAATTTGATGTTTTGAGAGTATAAGTTAATTTTCTAATTTTACCAAGTAAACATTTCAAAAAATGTGCCAAACAGTTGTAAAACAATCTGTAATCTGTAACACTATCTGTAGTGTCTTTGTTTCTGTCTCTTATTTAAATCACTATCTTTTTCATTATTATAAAAAAATTATAATTTTAAATAAAGTTAACATGTATAAAAAGGGTGTTGAAGTAAGAAATATGTTAATAGATAATATGATCTCCGTGTGGCATATGTTAATATCATATGTTAAACTTTTTCCACGTAATTATTATCATTATCATTCTGTGGTTTCCGAATTGCTGAAACTATATTTACTCTCCTGGGCCCTGTTTCAGGAAGCCGGTTTAGTGGAAAAACTGAGTAAGTATACCCTGAGTTAACGAAAACTCTGGGTTTTCGGTTTCACAAAGAGAGTTCAGATGAAGACTCAGTGAGTCACTATGACGACACACTCCGTGAAGCTAACCTGCCCCCTAGCAGGTTTACTACAACTAACCCTGACTGTCTCCGCCCCTTTGTCGGAAACCTGACTGTAGGAAGTGTCGGACATGGCGTGCCTCTTCCTTGAAGAGCCAGTAGATCGTGAAGCCCAAATTCTCCGCAGAGCTCTTCGCCGGGAGAGAGTGATTAGAGCGCGTTTGGACATTTTATCATTTCCTGATGATTTTCTGTGCGAACGTTACCGTTTCTCAGCACAATCTATAAGTTATTTGAATAACATCCTCAGGCCATATATTACGCATGTGACACATCGCGGACATTCTCTCAGTTCTGTACATATTATTTGTATTGCACTTCGGTTTTTTGCAAACGGGAGCTTTCTGTATAATATTGGTGACGCTGAGCACGTTTCCAAGGCTACCGTCTGTCGGGCAGTCAGGAATGTTACAGTTGCACTGAAACGTCTCCTGTACACGTTTGTGGTGTTCCCCGGTCATAGACCCACAAGATTTATCAAAGAGGGATGCCACAAAATTGCAGGTATCAGGATGACCAAAACTTAATTTATGATGTGGTGATACTTGAACTACTACTTAAATTTTACATTTATTTTCAGGGTTCCCAGGCGTGATTGGCTGTATTGGCTGCACTCACATTCCAATCATTGCTCCTTCAGTAAATGAAGGAGACTATGTGAACAGGAAGTCTTTCCACAGCATTAATGTACAGGTACATAGTTCCCTGTAGCATGTCAAACTAACAAATTATTTCATTATAGTAATGGATGCTAATTTGTGTTCTCTGCACTGTGAAGATCATATGTGATGCTGCCAACATTATCACAAATGTGGAAGCCAAGTGGCCAGGCTCTGTCCATGACTCACAAATATTCCGTGAATGTACACTGAGCACAAAATTTGGACATGGTGAGTTGAGAATACTTTAAAATATATAAAGACCAATTGCTTCAGGGACATTTGAACTGAAGTGTATCCTTCTGTCTTAGGAGAGTTCACTGGCTACTTGCTTGGTGATAGGGGGTATCCATGTTTACCCTATTTGCTTACCCCTTACTCTGACCCTGAACCGGGCCCACAGCAGCGATATAATCTGGCTAATTGCAGGACAAGAGCCAGAGTTGAAATGACTATCGGAATGCTTAAGGCCCGGTTCCAGTGCCTGCAAAGACTCAGGGTCACCCCAGAAAGGGCATGTGACATTATTGTGGCATGTGTGATTCTTCACAACATTGCCACAATTAGAGGAGAACACTGTCCTTCTGAACCAAACATCAGCAGTGATCCAAACCATGAACATCCTGACCCTCCCACGGACATACAAGATGGAAGCGCAGTCAGAGACACCATATGTCACAATCATTTCTTTTGACCCATCACCTCAACATGTTGAAAGAAGAATAAACAGATTTTTTGTTCAACTGGCTTTATTGGTCGCCTGTGTTTCCTGTACACAAAGTATTAAAAGATGTAAACCTCATAAAGTGTCTCTGTTGCTTCCTCCTCTGTAACAGCTGTCAATGTTTCTTCATTATTTTCCTGTAGTAAAGAAATAAACAACATTGCTGTTCTACTGTAAACTCATATAATCTGTGGAGTATTACTCACAACTGCATGTTGGTCTGGCTCAACAGGAGGCTGCACCAGATGCAGTACACCACCACCATCAACTGATAGAATATGAGGTTTATACAGGTCACTTATAACTTACAAGGGACCAAATGGCAATTAACAAACATACCAATCACCTTACACTTCATTGTCATTATGCTCTCAAAGACAACCAAGACTGAGGGAAGGCAAAATCAGTAGGAAAATAACTTCACTACAAAATAATCCATTATGGTAAAGAGTTTATCAAATGAATGAGCAGCACTGCAAAGGTGACTGTGAAGAAAGGATGTATGCACATCATGTATTATTTTGAATTTACCCCCTATGTAGGCACTTGTGTCTTGCAGGGTTATTGACTCAGAGGATGTCCCCGCAGAGATGCCTTCAGCCACAGGGCGCCCACTGTTTTGGCTGAGGGCCAACTGCTCAGCCTCTGTGAGTGGTGGTGGTGGAGGACCCCCACCTGTTTTTCGGGCCTCCGCTTTTTTTCTGTTGGCTATAACAGGCCACATTTGAGCATACAGAGTACGCAAATATGTACTTGTATGTGCTCAGATAATTTCAATAAGTGCTTACAGAAAGAAAATTAATGTAGCCTCTAACTGCAATTGATTTACATCAGACAAACAGATCAAGCACTATGGCTCATAATACAATTACACCTCACCTGTTTGGACTATATTTTTATATTTCATTTTTACTTGCTGCCAGGAACGTTTGGGGCCTGTTGGGTTGCACCTGCGCTCACATCACATCACAAAATAAAATGTATAAAATAACAAATAAAATAACATATGATAAAATAACGTGTTAAATGGGTGGAAATCCCTAGATCAATGTTTATATTAACACTCACGCATTGACTCTGTCGGCTATGTTTTGCCATGCATGCTCCCTTTCTTTCGCAGCTGTGGCTGTGTTACTTTTTTTCCTGCAAGATTTGCATGTTATCGGCATATGCTGCCATCAGAATTTCGGCCTCAAGCGCTGTAAAATACATTGACCGCGCCTTCTTTCCCTCCGTCTCCATGGTGACTCGCTTAATCTGTGCTCCACTAATCAGGGCTTTATGTATCCTCGTGCGCGTGCTTCACTTGGGGTTAGGGCAACTCCGCGTTGATTGAACTACTTGTTATCAGCCTTTCTGAAACCGAATATTCCGAGTTGGACAGTTCGGGGTTACTCAACCCTGAGTATCGTTTTTCACTCTGAGTTTTCTAAACCGGCTTCCTGAAACAGGGCCCTGACCTCCCCTGCCTCTTTTTGTCCATGCATTGTTGGCTCAGGCCTCCTGGCTCTGGCTCAATGCATGTAAATGACATCGGCAATCAGCAGCAGGTGTGAACAATTCTGAGTTGTTGTGTTTAACTAGTGTTGTATTTGTTGTAGTCGTGTTTAGTTGTTGCCTCCAGTTGCTTCGATCCCGTGTCATCAGTAAATCACTGTGAAAAATGGGTTTCAGTGACTGTTTAGAGTTTTACTGAAAAGTGGCTCCACAACATGATGTCAAAACTGTGTGAACAAGATAAAACGTGTTTAAGGTTTGGAAGAAGATAGACTCATTCAATGAAATATTTTAAGAATTTGAGACAATGCAAGTCTCTGTTTTGTAATCTGGCGCCCCCACAGCCGGACATGACGTCAAAGGTAAACTTCGTAAACAATAAATCCTGGAAAAACAACACTTTTCTTTCCTGTGTGATGTATGTGACCTCTCTGCTGCCGTCTCCGCTGAGTTTAGTTTCACTGTTGTGTGTAAAATAAAAGAGTGATACAGTGGAGAACAGATCTGTACTGAAACCTGTTTATTTTAAATATTAGACCATCTGAAAAGCAGGTTTGAAGCTTTGTTAAGTCAGCATGGATTTTTAATATGTTGCTGTTTTGTTTTTGTTTTTTTAATTTGTTGCGCTTTGCACTTCCCAGCCACCGTAGTCCACATTAAACCGCGACCGTCGCCAGGTAACTTGGTTCCCCTTCAGCTGTTCCCTATCAGGTGAACAGGCTGTAACTTCAGGATCAGTCGAGCTGATCGGTGGTGCCTTGAGGAAGACGTCGGCTCGTTATCTGTAAGAGAGGGTTACCAGGCGGAATACTTTGTAAAAAAAAAAAAAAAAAAAATTAAATTAGGATAATTTCCTTGTCTGAAGATAATATAATGTTGATACGCGTATGCATTTGCACGAGCTGGAGACCGTTTTTTCCCTGAAGTGAAAATGATGAATCTACGGATTCAACATTTGGAACACGGAGAGTGGAATATGTAAACGTAAACAAATCTAATCGGTCCAGCCGCCAAAGATATGCGGAAGCTCACCTTTTGCAGCAAGTGAGCGGAAACAGTATTTACTCATTACTCTTTCTTTGATTTTGGTCATTGATCGCTGACAGGGAGCTTTCCGAAATACTGGGTTTGCAGGTATGATTCCATACATGTGTATAATGTGCTCTGCTCGGACTTTCGAGGAGAAAAAAAGATTATTTTGATTTAATTTAAAACAAGGACAGTGCTGCCTTTGTCCTGTGGGAGTGGCGCAGGTTACCACACTTGTACTTTTTTGTTCACTTTTTTTTATTATAGAAAGTTGTAAAAAATAAATACAAATACATTAGCATCATATAATCGGACCATTTCGTTTTCATAGCCTGTAAGTTAATTCAGGGACATTTAATTTCGTCACCGAATTCCTGCTGGACTTTCTCTTTTGATTTGGACGTCACGAAATACTGAATTAAGCTTTAAATAATTACGTTTTGTTTTTTAAATAATCCAGATGCTGCACATCTAAAATAAGACACATTTATGTAAAAACACATTTCCATAGAAGTCTGTTTTAATGTAACTGCAAATGAAAGTGAAACTAAGATGAAGCCTGTTCTGCTTCGAAGATGACGGAGTACACAAAGGAAAGCAACAGGTCTTTTTTCGAGCAGTACATTCTGAATAAAATGAACGGAACTATTGCATAATTGGGTTAAAAGATTTGATGGATCCAGCCTGTTATACGTCTTTATTCGGACCGGACCATGTTGTTCACTTCTTAATGTAAAACAGTGACGTCACCTGATTTGTCCTTATGATATCATTACAGTTAGTGGGAACAGGAATACAGTTTAAGTAGTTTATCCATAGCATAGAAGAAAATTATAATAAATAATAAGTATTAAGTGTCTGTCTGTATTCTTTTTTTTTCCCCAGACCTGTAGGATGCTTAATCCTTGCTTTGATGTCTTCAGTGTTTTGTACACTTGTATTGTCCTTGGTCTGATATCCTTGTGTCAAGGTAAATTATCCAGTCATTCATTTATATAAATAAAAGATAAATTGTAGATTCATGTTTTGATGCATGCTCAATCATCCAGGTAAGAAAATCCTAAATGTCCAGATAAACAGAATCAACCGTATGTTTACATACAGAAATGAATATTTAAATTTATGTATGATTAAGGGACCATCTCGAGTGTCCACTGTATAAAAATAATCAGTGACTACCATACTGCACAGCCAGACACTGGCCATCTCATAATAGTTTAACTGTACATATCAATAGCACACACCTTCCAAAAACTCATATAATGACATGCTGGGAAAAAAAAGGTTTGCAGGCTGGAAAAACTGACACTGTTTGACTTAAGTATATTTATACAGGTGTTTAGCCAGTATTAAACTTTTGATATAGTTGCTTGGCTTCATGAGTGAATGTGTTAAATCATTTGTAATATTGATACAATAGATAATGATTTGCAAATTACATAAAACACATATTTTATTTATTATTGAACAAAAGAAAGATTCCATCCATCCTCTGCGTATGTAACTAATGCTCACTGGGTGGCTGGAGCCTGTCCCAACTACCACAGGGCTCGAGGCAGGGTACACCCCGGACAGGTTGCCAGTTTGTCAAAGGGCTAACACAAAAAGACAGACAACCACTACAAAAAACATTATTTATTTTGAATTTGAAAGGTAATCCTGGAAAAGTAAGTATTACTAAAAAGAAACAACTGGAGGAACACTTTGCATTTAATTACATTAACTGGCAACAGGACAGTACATGACTGGGTCTAAGTCATTTTAAGAAAAAATGGACACCGTGTTCTGGACCATCTTGTTATCTCTGATTGTACAGGGCTACATTAGTGCCTATAGAATTGGCATCTTGCACATCTTGGAAAAGCATCATCAGTGGTTAAAGGTAAATACAGATCTTATGCTCCAATCTAGATGACATGTTTTTCAGGGAAGGCCTTACATATTTTATCAAGATAATAGAAAACCACATCTTTTACAACAGCACTGCTTCATAGTAGAATAGAATATAAGTTCTTAACTGACTTGCCTGCAGTTCAGACTTTTCACCAGTTAAAAAACATTTTGCACATTATAAAATGCAAAATCCAACAAAGATGATAGAAGACTGCTAAGTACCTAAAATCCTGTATCAGTCAAGAATGAGACAACATTCTCACCCAAAAGTCCAGCAACTGGTCTCCTCAGATTCCAGATGTTTACAGCTCTGCTACACAGTGGTGAACATGGCCCTATCCCAACATGTTTGAGACGTGTTGCTGTCATCACATACTTAATATTTTTCTTATAATGGTATATTTACACAGCTAAAGCATTTATATATTTTTTCTGGTTTCTACTGTGATGAAATTATTTTGTTTAATTTTTCTGTGTATGTACATTGACAGCAATTTCTCCAGATTCTCTGAATCTTTTTAAAATATCATGTACTGTACATGATAAGATATTCTAAGTCTCCACAATTTTACGTTGTAAAACATTATCCTACAATTGTTCCACAATTTGTAAACAGTCCTTTTACAGATTGTTGAACTGCACATCTTTACTTTTGAGATACTCTGCCACACTGCGATGCTCTTTTTATACACAGTTATGTTACTGACTTTTTGCCAACTAATCTAATAACTTGAAAAATGTTCTTCCAGATGTTCTTTCTTTTTAATATCACTTACATTTCCAGCCTTGTGTTTCCTTGGTCCAATGTTTTTAAAACGTGTGGCGGCAAACAAATTCAAAATGAACTAATAGTTTTCGTCAAATAGCATAATGTCTGAGGTTTACAATATTTTCTATGTTCTATTATGATTAAAATGATTTTCTGTAATTGGCAAATCATTGCATTTTATTTTTAATTACTTTTTAGAGCATGCCCGCTTTTTGGAAGCTGGGTTTGTATATCAGATCATGAAATGTCATGACTAGCAAGTAGTACTAGTATAATTTCATGGTGGCAACACATTTTTTGATATCTCTTAATTCTGATGGTAAGAGCATTAGTATTACAAATCATCTGACACATTAATTCACAAATGTTATAGTATTGAGGGACTATATCAAAGTCTGTTATTTGCTAAATAACCACTGGCTTCGGATGTTATCAGTCAATTTAGAATCTGATTTCTGACACCCATTGAATGGACTTATAATATCTGAAGCAGTTGAAATAACTGTACATATTAAAGATTGAATCAAGCTATGTGAGTTTGTTGAACCTGCAAAATAATAATTCTATTAATAATAATATTTACTGACACATAGTTAAACCATTATGAAAATATTAAAGCATGATGAGATTTTAACTATGAAATCCTCTTCCTTATGGGTGTACACTTGATGGAACAAAATCTATGACCTGGGCCCTATTTCAGGAAGCCGGTTTAGTGCAAACTCTGAGTAAGTATACCCTGAGTTAACGAAAACTCTGGGTTTTCGGTTTCACAAAGCGAGTTTAGATTAATCCTGAATGAGTTACTATGACGACACACTCCGTGAAGCTAACCTGCCCCCTAGCAGGTTTACTTCAACTAACCCTTGACCTGACTGTAGGAAGTGTCGGACATGGCGTGCCCCTTCCTTGAAGAGCCAGTAGATCGTGAAGCCCAAATTCTCCGCAGAGCTCTCCGCCGGGAGAGAGTGATTAGAGCGCGTTTGGACATTTTATCATTTCCTGATGATCTTCTGTGCGAACGTTACCGTTTTTCAGCACAATCTATAAGTTATTTGGATAACATCCTCAGGCCATATATTACGCATGTGACACATCGCGGACATCCTCTCAGTTCTGTACATATTATTTGTATTGCACTTCGGTTTTTTGCAAACGGGAGCTTTCTGTATAATATTGATGACGCTGAGCACGTTTCCAAGGCTACCGTCTGTCGGGCAGTCAGGAATGTTACAGTTGCACTGAAACGTCTCCTGTACGCGTTTGTGGTGTTCCCTGGTCATAGACCCACAAGATTCATCAAAGAGGGATGCCACAAAATTGCAGGTATCAGGATGAACAAAACTTAATTCATGATGTAGTGATACTTGGACTACTACTTAAATTTCACATTTATTTTCAGGGTTCCCAGGCGTGATTGGCTGTACAGATGGCACTCACATTCCAATCATTGCTCCTTCAGTAAATGAAGGAGACTATGTGAACAGGAAGTCTTTCCACAGCATTAATGTACAGGTACATAGTTCCCTGTAGCATTTCAAACTAACAAATTATTTCATTATAGTAATGGATGCTAATTTGTGTTCTCTGCACTGTGAAGATCATATGTGATGCTGCCAACATTATCACAAATGTGGAAGCCAACTGCTCAGCCTCTGTGAGTGGTGGTGGTGGAGGACCCCCACCTGTTTTTCGGGCCTCCGCTTTTTTTCTGTTGGCTATAACGGGCCACATTTGAGCATACAGAGTAAGCAAATATTTACTTGTAATGTGCTCAGATAATTTCAATAAGTGCTTACAGAAAGAAAATTAATGTAGCCTCTAACTGCAATTGATTTACATCGGACAAACAGACCAAGCACTATGGCTCATAATACAATTACACCTTACCTGTTTGGACTATATTTTTATATTTCATTTTTACTTGCTGCCAGGCACGTTTGGGGCCTGTTGGGTTGCACCTGCGCTCACATCACGTCACAAAATAAAATGTATAAAATAAAAAATGAAATATAATAAAATAACGTGTTAAATGGGTGGAAATCCCTAGATCAATGTTTAAATTAACACTCACGCATTGACTCTGTCGGCTATGTTTTGCCATGCATGCTCCCTTTCTTTCGCAGCTGTGGCTGTGTTACTTTTTTCCTGCAAGATTTGCATGTTATCAGCATATGCTGCCATCAGAATTTCGGCCTCAAGCGCTGTAAAATACATTGACTGCGCCTTTTTTCCCTCCGTCTCCATGGTGACTCGCTTAATCTTTGCTCCACTAATCAGGGCTTTATGTATCCTCGTGCGCGCGCTTAACTTGGGGTTAAAGCAACTCCGCGTTGATTGAACTACTTGTTATCAGCCTTTCTGAAACCGAATATTCCGAGTTGGACAGTTCAGGGTTACTCAACCCTGAGTATCGTTTTTCACTCTGAGTTTTCTAAACCGGCTTCCTGAAATAGGGCCCAGTTTCTCAGATTAAGGATTAAGTCTGGACAGTGCATGTCTGATGAGTTGAAAATGAGTTACTTTTTAGACAGTCAAGGGTTGACATGGATCACGTGACCATAATCACGTGCGCCAATGAGTTCCAGAAGTCCAAAAACAATGGTGACACACAAACAGTGGTGGTGCTACATTTACCAACGTAGAAGCTTTACAATTACAGAGGAAAATCCAACAAACTCCAGTTAACCATGGTGATTTGAATCTGAAAGGATCTCCTTCTAGTGGTGTAAAGAAAATGAAAATGAAATTACAAATAACAGTCATTAAAAAATGTACCAAACCCAAAATAAACTAAATATTCTACAATTTAGAGCAAGTAAATAACAATCTTTAATAATCTATAACAATGATGCTAATAATACTACTAATAATAATTTATTAGCACTGTGTGTGGTCAAACATAAACATACACAAACACACACACACACATATAATATACTAAAAACATCTTAACAGCCTTCCATATACCATGTACAAATACCTCATACACTGTTTAAAAAAACCGACACAAAATGTTACTCTAAAAGTAATAAAATGCAAAGGCCAGCAACATCAACAAAGAGACAAAGTCAAGATCCAAAACAAGCAAGCATTTTTTTTTCTGGCAGGTTATGAGCAAATTTATTCATAGAAGCAACTTTAGATACTGTATTTATTTTATATCATAGGACTCCCAAAATCTATTTCTGTTTAAAAAACTGCCTTAATGTTTTTTTTTCTTGTAAAATTTCTCAGTGTACTTTTATTTCAATTAATTTCATTTCAGTTTTATTTCTACAACAACAGTTGCCTCAAGGTGCATTGTATTAAAAGGTAAAGATAACAATAATACAGAGAGATCAGAGTAAACCCCACCAATGAAATGACCCCCAATCAGCAAGCACTTTGGCAACAGTGGGAAGAAAGAATCCCCTTTTAACAGGCAGAAACCAGGTTCAGGGAGGTAATCAGTAACTAATTACAGATTACTTCCCCCAAAAAGTAATACCGTTAATTTACAGATTACTTATTTTCAAAAGTAATTAATTACTTAGTTACTTAGTTACTTTTTAAAAACACGATTTACAACCTGAATAGGTGATAAAGCGATAGATCTTTCAGCCCAATTTTACTTTTTCTGCATAATCGATCATACAAAATGTAATCAAATGGAAAAGTCCCTTTTAAAAAATAATAAAAAACTAATGAAACAATAAAACTTGTTTTATTACTTTTAATCTTTTAAATTTATGCATCAAGTAAAAATTAAATTATATGCAATATTCTCTGACTTGAAGAAATTAGTTTAACATTTAAACCTATTTTCTACACATTCCAGCACATAAAATAAAATATTTTTTTTGTGTTTACACTCAGTCTTTCAAATAGATGCAAGTAAAACACAGCAGAAAATAAATAAAATCAAAGACTAGCGGTCCTGTTGCTCTATTTTCACCTGTAAACCAGGAGTAGGGTAGGCGGAGGTTTACCCTGGTGCAGGTGTGTTGCAGCGGTCAGTTGAAGAATCCGCGAGTTTCTCTGTGAGTTTCCCATTACGTGGTAGCGCACTTGGAGCTTGCTTGGAAGTTTAGGGGGGTTTTTCGCTGTAAAAAGAAGTTTTCTTCCCACGCACAACGGACACTAATGTTTTTGTCACTTTTTATGGAATCAAACTTAAAATAAGGTCAGTACTTCCACGCTTTAAACGCTGCACAGTCATACTCTCTCCCGCACTCAGTTTATTATCCATTGTTGATCTGTTGTCATGAACGTCGCACTCGCTTACGTCAATGTCATGAGACATTGTCGCAAAAAAAAAATCACGGTTTTAGTAACGCAGTAACACACGCAGTGTTATGTGGATATGTGAATTAATTCTAAACCAAACTTCATTGTCCTGTAAATTAATTCCTATATTTAAACACAAATGTAAATGCAATGTTATGTAAAAGCCTCTACACTAATATGGTTTATGTTGCCACTGTGTGGCTGTAAGTGCAGCCATGACATACTCTGATCTCAAGGTTAAGTTCTTTATTACTTTTCTCACTGGGAATAACACGATGAACTGGCCCCATCTGTGATATTTATATTATTTAATTAATAATATCCATAACTGCTTATGTTATTTTTTTAGACATTCAAAGTTACCACATTAGTTAAGTTCGCCAGTCACTGACTCACTGGAATTATACCAAACTGTTATGTGCTTACAGTAATAACAAGGTTTGTTGTTCATTTCTGTGTGAAATAAAAACAGAAGCCTTTGTTGTCTCAGGTCAGTCAGAGGTGATTGGTGCAAATCAGCCAGTTGCTGCAACCATTGGTAATGACATCATTTTGCCATGTTACCTCTACCCAACCATGGATGCTTCAGACATGACTGTGGAGTGGAGTAGACCTGACCTGGACCTCAGATTAGTCCATGTGTGGCCGGAGAGACCTGAGTTACAAAATCCATCCTACAAGGGCAGAACATCTCTGTTTATTAATGAAATGAAACATGGAGAACTTTCTCTGAAGATCTCCAGAGTAAAACCGTCTGATGAGGGAAAATACAGATGCTTTGTTCCAGACCTGCGTAAAGACTCTAATGTTCAACTTGTTGTTAGTAAGTGGATGTCTAAGTTATTTAGCTTCTTCTATTAAGAACAATTCATTTACTATTAAACATCAGCTAACATTGGCTAACATTAGCCAAAAGAATAGAAAACTCTGAAACTCAGAGTTGATAAGAATTGAACCATGAAGTTACCTGAAAAAGCCAAAATCTGTCTCCATAACACACACCTCAGAGGCTAGTAGCAGAGAGAAAGATAAAGACAATATTTCAATTTCCATGACAATTTTCATGGCAAGCAATTGGTACATATCACAAAAACATTTGTTTATGCTGAGAAATAATCTCTCTATTCTCCAGTATTCTCTGGTAGTAGTGTCCAGTATTACAAATATTACAACAAAGTAAACAAGCCTTATCATTCATTAAGTTACACAACTCATTATCAGTTAGGAAAAGATTGAAGTCAGAACTATGTTCAAAGTCCACCAGCTGTGAAGTGAGACAAGCCTCTTTTTCCAGGTGCCGTCTCCTCACCTGATATCACTTTTCCAGGCCTCAATAAATCCATCAGTAAAGTGGTGTTACAGTGTGAGTCTGCAGGCTGGTATCCAGAGCCTGAGCTGCTGTGGTTGGACGGTGAGGGAAACCTCCTCTCTGCTGGACCTACAGAGACCCTCAGAGGTCCTGATGACCTCTATACTGTCAGCAGCAGAGTGACTGTGGAGAAGAGACACAGCAACAACATCACCTGCAGAGTCCAACAGAGGAACACCAACCAGAGCAGAGAGACACACATACATGTTCCAGGTAAATCGAATGTTTTATTTAATGGTGTGAATTAAATTTTTGTGAATTGGGGGACTGAGGGGGGGGGGGGGGGGGGGGCGACAACGAGCAATGGCAAGTGCGTAAGAGAGGTGACAGAGGAGGATGCTGGGATGGGGAGAGATGGACGCATATGATTTGGTGACCCATAAAGGTCTGAGAGAAGAAGTGTTAAAGATATGAATCAAAGAATGATATTGTACTAATATATACAGTGGGGCAAAAAAGTATTTATGTATAATATATATTGTAAACAATGAATTATGAATTGTTTTATTAATTTCAGATGATTTCTTCTTGGTCAGTCCTTCTGGTCCACCCAGTCGTCCAATCAGTAATCCAAATGTCACTGTTGCCTCGGCTGTCAGTGTTGCTGTTGTTCTTCTTCTAATTGGTGCAGTTTTCTTTGTATGGAAGTGGAGAAGAGGCAAATTCAGTAAGTCATTTTTTTTCTCTGAATGATGAATAATTGTTTTAACCTCGTAAATAATAATAATAATTAATATTATTTCTCCTATAATCAATCAATCTATCAAGAAATTATTTTATGTGTTACTTCTAAAAATATTTCTGAGTCCAGTGTGAAAGATTTAAAGGGATCTATTAGCACAAAAATCACCTGAAGAGTAGAATTGTTGTCTTCTGCTCATCATTGTTTATTAGTAGAGAAACTCAAAATCCACCAACATTTCTAGTGTATTGTATTTTTTGGCTGTAAGAATGTATTTTGGCTTGAATGAATGAATGGAATAAAAGAAAAACATATTCAGAAACTGTCACCAACTAGGAACCCACAGGACGCAAACTTTCCCCCCAAAAAATCAATGTACTCCCAGTGCCGGTCCCATATTTCCATACCGGATCTGTTGAGGCTTGGATTAACAACAAGTGTCTCCAGAGCTGTTGATAAACAGGATGCTCATGGAAACAGTGCTACTGTTGGTTAAAGACAAAGGGAGAGGAGGGAGACAGCATGAGAGAGGGAATATTTTAGATATCAGTCTCATGACAACGTGTTATATTGGGGTGATTTGGTACTATGAGGTCATTAGGATAGATGGAGCCAAAAAGTTCAAGAATATAGATGACTACTCATGTGTGGTGTCCAGTGTTGGGAAGGTTACTTTTAAAATGTATTCCACTACAGATTACAGAATACATGCCCCAAACAGTATTTTGTAATATATTCTGTTACGTTACTCAATGAGAGTAACGTAACAGAATACTTTGGATTACTTAATATATTATCATGCTTTTTACAACTACATGCATGTACTATGGCTGTGTGATTTATTACTATTACTGAAGGATACTTGCCATACCAATACCAACTAGATTTTTAAATCTTAATATAAAATGAGTAAGAGTAGGGTGGACATTAGGTAAGACTGGCCTTTTTGGAGTGATCCCGTATATAAAACTATTCCACGCGTATAGAAAACAGGTCTGCGGCTCCGAACCGTAGTAAACGGACCTCTGGCTAATACGTCGGGTTCATGTCGGGCTCGTAGCCGAAAACTAGCTTTACTTTGTTGTCTGGGTCAACTTTGCTAGCGAGAGACAGAGAGAGGCGTTGAAAGGCTGCAGTCGAGTCTTAATAGCTTAGTTACAACTGGGCTACACTGGCCATGAGGCTACATTCTTTAGGGCTGTGCCTGTAACACTCTGCCTATTGCCTTCATATTGAATAAGTTTTTGAACAATCACTTTCAAAAATATTTCTTCAGGTCAGTATGTGGACCGGAAGTAGAGGTGACATGGGCTGGGAGATTGAGACACAGACATTAGAGCCTCTTAATGAATGTTTTGTTTGGTTTCCACGATGTGGAAATACCAAAAATAGAGAGGGCATAGATTAACATATGAAACTGGAAAATACCACCGTGTAATCCATTTATTTCAACAGAGTAACTGTATTCTGAATACCACCTTTTTAAACGGTAACTGTAGCGGAATACAGTTACTCATTTTGTGTATTTTAAATATGTAACGGTGGTACGTGTATTGCGTTACTCCCAAACACTGGTGATGTCTGTAGCTGTTTCTGTGCATCCGCAAGGCAAACAGTTGGTTGTAATCTGTAAATTCACCACTAGATGGCACCAAATCTCAATCACTGCTCATTTATTGAGGTTGCTTCAAATACTTTAATGTGTTATTTATTTATTTTTTCTCACTTTTACCTATTTACAAAAAAACAACAAGAACTTTGTTTCATATTGTTCTTCATCCATTTCTACTGCTTCTTTTATTTAACAGAAAAAAAGAAGAGTGAGGAGGACGGAGCTGAACAGGCCAGGAAGAAAAACACGATCAGCCCTAAAAACAGTGGGATGCAGGTGGTGGAAGAACAAAGCAAACCACTCATGACAGGAAGAGAAGAAGATGATGATGTGGACAGCAGAGAAGACCAAAGACATGAAGATGAAAGAGAAACCAAACAAGATGAGTTTGTTTTAGAAACAGAACAAATAAAGAAGATAAACAGTCCACAAGAAAGGAGAATAAATCCATCTACTGTTAATGACAAAGAGTCTTTGATTACAATAGAAAAAGAAACAAAAGAAGAACAGGAAGTGACAGGAAGAGAAGAAGAAGATGATGTGGGCAACAGAGAAGAGAAAAACTTTAAATCGGAAAGAGAAACACAACAAGCTGTTCATGAGACAGAAACGGAGCAAGGAAGGGACACTGAGAGTCCACAAGAAAGGAGAATAAATGCATCTACTGTTAATGACAAAGAGTCTTTGATTAAGATGGAACACCAAACACAGGATATGACAGGAAGCAAAGAAAAGGGTGATGTGAACAACAGTGGAAAGAAAAAGAGACAAAAGAAAATGGTCATGAAAAAAACCAAAAGGAAACAGAGCAAAGAAGTGGACACTGACAGTTCAGAAACAAAAACATCTGCTGTGACTAAAACTGAGCCTCAGTTTAAAATGAAACAAGAAACACATGAAGAACAGAGCAGGAGAGGAAGACATGAAACACATAATGTGGACATCAGAGAGCAGAGAAATAAAGATGGAGAAACACAACAAAATCAGCATGTGACAGAAACAGTTCAAATAAGGGACACTGACAGGCCAGAAGAAAAGAGAATAAATCCATTAACTGTTAGTGACAAAGAGTCTTTGATTACAGTAGAACAAACACAAGACATGACAGGAAGAGAAGAACAGAAAAAAGAGACACAACAAAATGATCATGATAAAAACCAAAAAACAAAAGAAACTGAGCAAAGGAGCAACACTGACAGTCCAGGAACAAAAACATCTGCTGTGACTGTGAATGAGCCTCAGTTTGAAGAGCAGAGCAGGAGAGGAAGACATGAAACACATAATGTGGACATCAGAGAGCTGAGAAATAAAGATGACATAAAAACACAGAGGACAGGGAGGGACAGGATAAATCAGTTTATTATGATTGAAAAAGTGTCTCAGTCTACAACAGAACAAGAAACAGATGAAGAAAAGGAGATGCCAGGAAGGGGAATGAAAGCTGAGGTGGCTGAAAGTGAAAGAGAGAAAAAGATGCAAGCAGGAAAAACTGATTTAGGATGTCAGTTTTCACCGTTTACAGAAGAACATAAAGAGGAGCCCATGCCATTAGGAGAAGCAAAGTCCTTTAATTTTTCTTTTCATCTGAGCAGTGATCAGGAACCATGGAGAGAAAAAGAGACACAACAGAGAGAGGAAAACCAGAGGAAGCTTCAATCAGAGACACGAAGGGAAAGAGAGAAAGATGAGAGAGAACTGAAAATAAGGAAAGACAATAAAAACCAATATCGCACAAAAGAAAAAACAGAGAGGAAGAATCAAAGAACAAAAAATTGTCTACAAGAAAGACAGGAGGAGGAGCTGATGGAGGTCGACACCCAGAGCAGAAAACCACATGGGGTCTGCACACTGCCAGTCAAGGAAGAGAAAATGCAAGCAAGGAAGCATCAGAATTCCCAAAAGGTAAAAGAGAACAAACAAAATTATCAGTTTATGGACGTTGACAATTTTCCTCACAGTCGATGTACTACAACATCACAATCGTATGAACCCATGCAATGGACCAAAGATCAGCAGATGCTGCCAGTTCAAACAGAACCACAAGAATGTCTGAAAGAAAATGATGAAGATCTGATGGAGGTTGAAGAATATTCAGAAGAACATAAAGAGGAGACCATGCTTCTAGGAGAAGAAAAGTCCTTTAATTTTTCTTTTCATCTGAGCAGTGATCAGGAACCATGGAGAGAAAAAGAGACACAACAAGAGCAGCTTGTAGAAAAAAGACAGATGGAGAGAAATGTGGACATGAAAGAGTCAGACACTGAGAAAAAGAGAGCAGAGGAAAACAGTGGTGAAGTAAACAATCTATATTCTGTGTTTGTGGCACAGAAGGAGACACAGAGAGAAAAACTGGAGGCAGAACCACAGAGAGAGGAAAACCAGAGGAAGCTTCAATCAGAGACACGAAGGGAAAGAAAGAAAGATGAGGGAGAACTGAAAATAAGGAAAGACAATAAAAACCAACCAGAGGAACAGAGGGGTCAGACAGAAAGCATGATTTCATCAGTCCAAGTTCCACTGGATACACATCTGAAAATACAAGGACAAAACCACAAGAAACAACCAGAGGAAACATGTCAACAGAGCCGAGAAAAAATCAGAGAGCAGCCAGAGAAACTGAGAGGAGCAGAGAGGAAAGAAAGAGCTCAGGGAAAGGAGCTGGAGGTTAATGAAGGGCTCAGATCTGAGGAAACAAAGAGGAAAGACAAGGAGAGAGAAAAACTACAACTCCCACATGAAGGAGAGCTGCAGGCGGAGCAACGAGTGAAGGTAAAGGAAAAACAGCAGCTGGAAGAATCTGTCAGTCTCACAGAGAGAGGAGTCTGTGTGGAAGAAAAACAGGAGGAGCCGCCGATGCAACGAACATGTGATTTTGATCAAAAGAATATCCAGACTAGACATCGTCCAAATGCACTGAAACTGAATGAGGTCTGCACACTACCAGTCAAGAAACAGAAAGTTGAGGAAGAAAGAAGACCACGCAAGCATCAGAATTTTAAAAAGCCAAAAAAGTATGTGAAAAAACAAAATGATTATCATATGAATGTTCATGATGCAGCTCACAGTCAATATGCTGCAACATCACAATCGTATGAACCCATTCAATGGACCAAAGATCAGCAGAAGCTGCCAGTTCAAACAGATTCACAAGAATGTCTGAAAGAAAACCATGAAGATCTGCAGGATCAGATGGAGGTGGATTAACATTCAGGAACAAAAGAGCAGCTTGTTTTAGTTAAAACTCAAAACCTCTGCTGCAAAGAGAAAGTCAATTTGAAGGTTATGTGACTTGGAAATATTCAACTTTAAAATTAATTTATTTCATGTTGGCATTTTATTGAATAAATATATCTGCTAATGCATCAAAACACATTTAAAGATAATATGTCTTCTGTTCATATCATATTCTTCAGTTCTGCATTTACTCTGTGATTTTCCCTCCACATTTTACCTTTGAAAACTATTTACTTTGCCTTGTTTGGTATCATTCTTTTTAGCACAACCTCATGTGTCTGAATTTACAGTTATGTTTTCATTTTGGCATACTGTATTAACACAATTGATCTAAAATCAGACAAAAACATAAGATCTGAGTAGAAAAAGTTATTCTTTTACTGTAACAGCAACAAACATGTTTAATGAATCATATTTCATAACTTTAAATCCAAGTCTAAATTGTCAATTTTAAAATCATGTGCACAAGTTTTGCAAACAAGAAAGTTATTTGCGTCCATTTACCTTTTACCTTGATTTTGTAAATAACCATTTCAAACTATTTACAGAACAAGCAGCTGTTCCGCATCAATAAGATGCCACAAAAATTATTTGTGCCACTCCAAAAACATAATTTCTGTCCACTATAAAGGAGAACATCACAGCCTGATACCTGCAGGTCTGACAGCAGCAGGTGTATCACTCCTGTTTCTACCTGGAGACAGCAGTCGCCTCATTGTTCTGACACACAACACAAAACTATCCACAACACTACACACTAACTACACAAGACAACACATTAACTACACACTGCAAACATGCTAAATGTCACAAATCTCTCACATCTCAAAACGCGCTCTTTCTCTTTTTCTGCTGTCTTTCTCTCTCTCTCTCTCTCTCTCTCTCTCGCCATCACTCCTAAAACTTGCCCTGTTTTTCTTTCTCTCTCTCATAAGCAGAGAGGTCTCGCTGTGCTGTCCTTAGACAGTAAACATGACGAAACTATTGAGGAAAAAACACCGCGTATATATTGTTTATCATGACTCTGGTTTTACGTGGCCTATCAACACAATTTATAAACTGGTATATATCACCTTGTTGCTTTGTCTTTAAGTGGTCATGTGATTGGCTCACCACGACTACTTTATTCTTCCTCAGTCAAACAGCAGCACTCATGCGATTGTTTTGCCCCCTTAGCTCCAGGTGTTGTGCTAGACAGTGATCATGATTATCATCCGCGGGAGCGCGCGCAGCTGCTTAAAGCTGTAGCGCCCAGATTACTTACAGCTACTTCCGTGCAACTGATATAAGATGCGGTAAGCTGAAGAAAGCTTCAACTATCTGTTTATTGAAAAATAGTAACGGACCGCATTTCCTTGTTAGTAACTGTAACGGCGTTGTAACAATAGGAATAGTAATTAGTTAGATTACTCGTTACTGAAAAAAGTAACGCCGTTACTTGTAACGCCGTTACTAGTAACGCCGTTACTTGTAACGCCGTTACTTGTAACGCCGTTATTCCCATCACTGATTATAATGCCATCATTCTATATGTCACTGTAATTAAATTACAGTAAAGTCACAAACAAGATCTGCAAAGCTGAATTGTAGCATCCCAGCTCTCTCAGCTGGGATGCTATATATAAATAAAATTGTATTGTATGTGCTCTCAGCAGCAGAGAGCTGCAACAGCAGACCAGCAACCACAAAAGTACAATGATAAAACACCAAAGAATGATTGACTCCCCCCCCCCCTTTTATTATACTTGTATTATAAACAACTTGCCAGTGGGCCCTTAAAGTGGACATAAGAAAAAGAATAATTTACATAACAAAGTCCTTCTCTCAAAAACGGGCATAGATGTAACACTGTCTGTGAAGCTGGATTTAGCACCATCTTGTGCTAGAACAGAACGCTATGTCAGTGGTTTGGTTGGTTGCTGGTAATAGACTTGCATTAGTTTGTGTTAGCTAACTAGTAACAGAACCAATAACTCAGGGGGAAATAAGGCCGCTAAAGCTAAAATTCAGTTTAATGGGGTCACTTTATTGTTGCCTGTAGCTGAAACAATGAGTTTTATGTTAAGAAGTCATGGATATGGCCCTCTTTCACTCTCTGTCACTGAAGTAGTAAATGGTTCCTCGTTGTTTGACTAGCCTCTATTTCTAATAAACAGTTCTTTATTTGTCCACTTCAATCTAATCAAATAAATACAATTTAAAAGAAAAATAATTCAGAAAATTTCTAAGACATATAGAACTTAATTTTCCATTTAGCTTATTGTTTGCTTGGTTGTTACTTGTTAAGATTGCTTATATTTTTTTCTGTTTGGTTGCAACTTAATATTTTAAATTATTCTTCAGATTTCTTTAAACCCTAATATTGTGCATGCATGTTAATGTACTCATCCTTTCTATATATTTTATGAAGGTTTTTCAAAGTTGTTCTTTGGTCCTTCGCTGCCTTTTTTCTTTTTTACAAATTTTTAGTCTGATAGTTGTATCTGAGAGAGGAATATTTTTTCAAGCTCTGTTTGAACCTTGCAAATTAAATTGAAATTTGTTTAGGCGAGTGTTGATGGATTATGCATGGGTGTGTAACTTTTCTCAGCTGCTTCGACAGAGTTTTGTGGAATTATTTCTTTGGGTATGTGTGACAAGACTGAGGATGGTGCCTTCCTTAAAACGTAACACTGGAAGACGTGGCATCTACACTACTACCCAAATTCCATAAATGTAAGTTTTTCCTAGTGGTGGGTGGATCGTTCCAAATATTGATAGTATCGATACCAAGTCGGCATCGGATCGATACTAGTCTGGTGAGAGCGATTCTTTACTTTGAGTACTGCTCTTTCAAAACGCTGTGCTTTCGGCAAAGACGAAACAGCCAGATCGCTGGACTCACCGCTCCTGTGTCAGCGAAGAGCAGGAACACTTTGCTCCCTCTCCCCCACTCTTATGTTTCGGTGTTGCGCTGACACTCACATGACTTAGACACTTTGGGGGTTGTTAAGTTGTTTACATATTAATTATATTTTTACCAGTTGTTTTTATTGTTGAGAATTTTAATTGTAATTTTTGTATTATAGTTTATCAACAGTATTTGTATTAATTTCTTCACTGGTTTGAGTGCACTTAAAATTTTTCAAAAAAAAAAAAAAAGACCGCCACCACGGCAGACCCGATGGCTTTTTCATGCTTCGCAGCATCATTTATTCTTACAATAATCACACAGTCGCTGTAACAGTACATTCAACGGCTGCAGCTCTCCTGCTGCCAGTACACATCAACACCAAAAACAACAACAGCACAAGCAGAGAACAGGTTTTAAGGCGGCGAGGCATGATTGTAGATGCCGTGAAGGTAAGTCCATCTCACCTGCAGCAACATCGCAGACCACGACCTGCCACAATAATAAAGCATTTTTTTATTTAATTATAAATAAATTATTTCTCCTAATTATGTCTTGGGTTTTAACTATTTAATAATAAAAAAGGAAACATCACAAAAAACACTTTTTTAGTGTTTTATTTAGCAATTCAATGACGCATCTGTCGTATTTATTGAAAAGTATCAGTATCGGAATTGCTGATACTGGCCCGTATTTACTTGGTATCAGATCAATACCAAAATATGCAGTATCGCACACCACTAGTTTTTCCTACTTGATATTAAATTTTTGTTTTTGTTTGTAAAATTGTTTAAAAGGAAAAGAGTACATGCTCTCACAGTTACCCCCAATATAAAAAGAGGGATATTTTGGTGATAGAGTTTTTATATACATCTCTGCACTGAAAACTTTTTTTTTCTTTCTGAGTGGACCTAAAGAAACTAAATGGATATGTTCTAGCTTGTCAGGTCATTCCATTAAGTAGAAATTCTGCGTATTTTAAAGTTATACTCTGTTATAATTTCCATATGTATTGCTTTTAACAGTGTTCTGTAAATCCTTTGTGAGTGATTCCTGCATCTTTCAACATGTACGCATCTTAAAATTACAGCGATGGATACAATACATTGTTGGCCTTCTGCTGGGCGGTTTGAGAGCAATACATTATTAGTAAGACTACCGTTAAGTCTTCGACATAATATATTTAACAAATTGTACCATGCTTAATTATTTATCAAATTTAAAACATATAAACTGTTAAACATATAAATGTTGCATGCCTGCAAATAGCTTTTCCTTGCACACATTGAGGAATCTACACTTGTTTCAGTTGACTCATCTTTAAATTGCATTAGCAATGGATTGAGGTTTAAGGATTTTAAGCCTCCAAGCCCAAATTTATTGCAATAATAGAAAGCATTGTTGTCTGTTATAATTGTGTTAACAAAGTCAATAATAAGCGTAATGGGACGTCACTTCCCCAGGATTCTGTGGAAAATGGAGGACAAACAATGTGGAGTAAGAGTCAGATCTTCACAGAGGAAACAATTTTTAAATTCAAATGGTAAATGGCCTGTATAGCATCTTACTAGTCCCTAAGGACTCCAAAGCACTTTACACATCCAGTCATCCACACACACTGGTGATGGCAAGCTACATTGTAGCCACAGCTGCCCTGGGGCGCACTGACAGAGGCAAGGCTGCCGGACACTGGCGCCCTCTGACCACCACTAGTAGGTAACGGGTGAAGTGTCTTGCCCAAGGACACAACGAACAAGACTGTCCAAGGTTCGAACCGGCAACCTTCCGATTACAAGGCGAACTCCAAACTCTTGAGCCATGATCACCCCATTCAAAGTTCAATTCAAAGTCATTCTATCATTAACTCAGTTACTTATTACTCCTCATGCAACAGAAGTACCTAGGCTGCTTTTCCCCCAGATTCTTTGGGACATGAATCAACAGTGCACCCGTGTCAAACAAGCAGTCCTCACACAGTCCTCATTTAGAGAGTGCTCTATCGACCTTAATGCTGCAGCTAACAGGTGGATCTTCTAGTTTCAGTTCAGCTAGCCAACCATGAACCACTTGCATCATAGAGTGAAAGTTGACAGTCTATTCTTGTTTCTCGTTCTTTTTTGTTTGATAACACTCATTGCTGTAACTATATACAAGAGGTGAGGGAAGGAAAGGGGGTCCAAGGCTCCATGGGGAATGGTGAGGGGAATTCGACACACGATCCTCTTCTGCCATGCTCCACTTCACTCCACTCTTGCGATTCACACTTGCACTCAACTAATGCAGGGACCGGGAACAAGGACAGGACCAGGGAATCTAGATAAGACAGACGAGACAATCGTAACTAGAAAAAACACAAAGGCAACACAGTTTTAGAGCCAGGGAAGACTAACGAGAGTAATGTACCAGCAACAAGAAGGACTGAATCACTGTCTTAAATTGTGGCTGGGAGAGGCAGGTTAGTGAGCCACAGGTGAGCAATCTCTTGCAGGTGTGTTGGCTAAAAGCGGAGCCCACAGTGAGCTCTGTCCAGGGGCCCGTTCTTCGTACGTCGCTTACTACATCCAAGATCAAATGACACATCCAAGACCAAATCATCGCGCTAACCGTGAGCTCGCTAATCCGGTTCTCCGAACACACCTGCTGTTGACGATTAGTACAGCTGGATGAAGTAATGTGAGATCACTGGGTGTAGTAAAAGGGGCTACGCATCGATAGTAGAAACATTGATCGGCAACCCTCTGATTGGTCGGTGAAAATGTCGAAGGAGCGCGTTCGGTATTTTTCGGCAGCAGAGCAAGAACTCCTGAGTGAGGGATTTCAGGAGTTTCAGAGTTTAATCAGAACGCGGCTGCAAAAGCAAAGAGAGAGGGCTGGCAGAAAGTTGCTGACAAATTAAACTCGTAAGTAATTTAATAATAACAATAATAATGGAGTGGATTGATATAGCGCTTTTCAAGGCACCCAAAGCGCATGACAATACCACTATTCAGTCACTTTATTATTTATTTATAGATTTATTATATTACACTATATTATCCAATATTATATTACATTATATTATATTGTTATATTATATCTCCTTTCACATTAGAGCCACAACAGGACCCACTAGAACATGGGAACAAGTAAAAGTGAAATATAAGAATATTCTACAGAATGGTAATATTTATCACTTATATTGCTTTTCGTCTCTTGGACAGAGACCCTGAAATAATCTGTTAGTTTGTTCATAACAGCAACCAAGAAAAGGGCAGAGCAAAAAAAAGACAGGTGGTGGTCCTGCACCCCCTCGTCAACAAGTTGGTTAAGTAAATAATATCCTCACGGGAATATCGATATCTCTCTATGAGCACACTGCCGCGCTGAGCTAAAGGATCCTGTCTGTCCCGCAATATACGCTGAATTCTGAGGACTCTCCTTATCAATCTTGCACCTTCCGCAATGGGTGGCTCGCGTAAACGGACAGGACATGGCTGTGACAGACTTCCCAAATCCACCTTCGCTTTTATAGCCGTGGTCTCTCATCTTGATTACACGAAGTAATTTACAATTACTACTCTGAAATATGAATTACATCTGTAATAATCACATACATGTAATAGAATGTTAATAGTACATTTCCCTTTTTTAGGAAGTGACCTGTATGTATCTGTGTGACATCAATAACAGGATCAAGTGCTGCATTATCTTTAGTTACATTGATGTTATTTATTTATGGTGAAACAGTGGTGGAATATCGCTGTTGCTTTCGTATAAATGAAGTGGACATACCTGAGTGGCCGCGATCTAATCCTGTTTACATAAAGTAAACCTGCTCCCGAGCAGGTTTACGCTTACGGCTCTGTTGCTATGACAGCAAGTCCCGGATGAGCTTCGGGGAACTGAACGATCCAAGATCACGCGAAATCGTCAACAATCAAATCCAGCTAACTTACTTAGCGAGGTACGAAGAACGGGCCCCAGGTGAGAAAGAGACAGGAGAGAGAGAGTGGGGGAGAAAAACAATAACAAATAAATACCTGTAGCCTATTTGAGCCGGCTGGGCAGACACAGGGATCATGACAGTTACCAGCTAGTCTTTCTAAAGACCAAGATGAACATTATCCATTGTATTTTTTTTTCAGATGAAACAAGTAATGAACAATTAATCTTGATATATTGTGTTACTTGTGTAACTTTCTGATATGTATCAAAACTGGTAATTTAGAAAGTTGTGGACATCTGAATCAATGCCAGGAGAAAAGATTGGTTTAAAAAATGATTTTTTTACAGAATTATAGTAGCCATTGTCAGGTATAACTAAACAATGTTCACACAGTCACATATATTTACTCCCATCCACCTAGGCATAATACAATTGGGAATTACTAATCTTACACCCCTCTAGCTGGCAGGAGGAGTAACACAAAACCAGAACGTAGCTAAGCTTTACTAAGGAGGAAAACAAAGACAAAGAAAAATGCCCCAATCCTCAACTCACAAACAATACAACTTCAAACTTATTTGGATGCAAACAACATCGAGGAAAAACTTCAGTCTGGGGTCTGTGCTGGGTCCTATGCTGTTCTCTTTATACTTGTTACCCTTGGGCCAAATGTTTGAAAAATACAGTATTTCTTTTCATTTTTATGACATTCAAATCTATTTTGAACTGGCTGAGGATGTCATATCATCATTGCAACACTTTTGGATACTGAGCAATTATTTCATTCTCAATGATAAGAAGACGGAAATTGTAATCTTCGATAGTCCCATTGGTCAGGCTAAACTCACCGATATATTTAGGGCATTTGCTGTGAGGAACTTGGGTATTGTCTTGGACAGTCCCTTCAAACTGGACAAACATTTGTCCTCTGTAGTTAAATCTAGTTTCTTTCAATTATGTCTAATCTCTATGGCCAAGCCCTACATACCACATAAGGACCTTCAAAAACGTATTCATGCCTTTGTTACATCTAGATTAGATTACTCTATTTCCCTTTATACTGGTCTCCAGTCTGCCCATGTTCACAGACTGCGAGCTGCAGTCTGTGAACATGGGCATGTATTTGTATCTCTTATTGTTCAAAATTGCTGCTGCACGTCTCTTAACTGGGACTGGTACGTTACTGGTCTGTTACTCCAGTTCTCTCCGACCGACACTGGCTAACCATTAAATATCGCATTGATTTTAAAATCTTATTGTTCACTTTTAAAATCATAAACATACCGTCTCCAGCTATCTTATTGATCTCCTCAGCTTTTATATCCTCGGGAGAGTGCTTACATCAGCAGGCCAAATGCTCCTGGCGCGAACGAGATCACAGCTTAAGACCAGAGGTATACCTGGAAATATCTACCTTGAGCTGTTCGCACGTCTGATTCAATTCAGTCTTTTAAATCTTGATTAAAATATGTTAATTTAGCCTAGCCTTCCCGGCTTCCTACAGCCCGCATTTGTAAGGGTACTGTATTTTATCGTATTTTACTGTATTTTATCGGCTGAAGGTTAAATCATTTATAATGATTTAACCTTCAGCCTTTTGGCTTGTGCCTACTGTATATTGGATAGTTATGTCTCCCACCTACTTGTCAGTATGTTTGTATTTGTATCTCTTATTGCTCTTAATTGATTCTGTGAAGCACTTCGGCGTACCTCTGGTTTTTAAATGTCCTATATAAATAAAATTGTATTGTATGTGTGGCCCCAACCTCCTAACCTAGAGTATTTAACAGAAAACATCCTACGTGTGGAAATGTACAGGGTCCCCCAGACTTACCTAGTCCTCTTACTCCCACCACAAACTTTGCACAAACAAATTAAATGCTCCAGGACAGCACAACACATGTACCAAATAATCCTTAGCAAGCAAGGAGGAAAGAGCCACCTATAGCCACAAGTGAGTTTTCTTTTCTTTATGTATGTTCCAGTGCTGACCCAGTAGAAGTATACTGATCATACCGGTAATCATGATCGTTCTAGGTCTCCCACACCTGATTGCCAAAACTCAACAGCATTCTGATCATTTGAGGAACCTCATGTGTAGCTCCAGCAGCAGGTACCCCTTGCCATTTCGCCACTGAAAAGTGAATGGCTGCTGGATTAGTGCTGTTTTTGCTAGATGAATTTAGGAGAGATAAGATAAAAGTGACAAATTTGTGGGACCAGTTTGATATTGTAAAATAAATTCCTTTGACTGCACAGTTAATTTATCTGGAGGCTTAGTCAATGGTTTTCTCTCCTGACACTTTGTTTTACATTCCACTTGGAATGTAAAATGTAATAATAATAATAATAATAATAATAATAATAACAATAATAATAATAAATAAGCATTAAATCTTAGAGTCTTTGTGAATAAATGAATGAATGGCACTTTCAGTGTGAAACCACCTTGACTATGTACTTTATAGTATTGTTACATGAACAATTTATTTAAAAAGAGATCATTTGTTTTCCGTTTTTTGGTAATTTATTGCAAGCAGGTCACAGGCAAAAGAGACAGCCATTCACTTCACACTGACATCCCGGTTTAGAAAGTAATTTTGAAAGTAACAGACATCACCTAAACAATATATAGGATAAAGGAAAAAATGGGCACAGTATAGGGAAAGTCAGCAATATGTTGTCTTCTTGAAAGCAATGGAAAAGTGCACAGTAGGCGTAATCTCCATAATATCCAAAGAGTCAAAACTTTATAGTTCTGGGATGTCCTAACTTAAAATAAAGAGCTGAGAAATTAGTCCAGGCATGTGTCACAGGCAAATGACAAGCATAATTCACAAAAAGCAGCAGGTAAAATGCATAAAGAATCACAGCAGTGTCGCAGAAATGTGTTAAAACTGCAACAGATGCAACAATTTGTACAGTCTGTGTCCTGGCTTGAAGTTGTACCTGCACACACAGACAGATACACACAAACATGTCAGTGCCATCCAAAATGACATTTTCCATAATTTAATCCTTGTGGTTAATGTTTCAGTTTATGCAATAATAACTACTGAAATACAGACTTATGACAAATGGGAGAATAATGTAGCTGTTAGTGTGAATCATTCAAATCAAATTTATACATAATTACCATTATTAAATATCACACATTAATCTAAAAAACAGTCAAATTTAGCCAGAGATGAAAATTGCTTCATATGAGTGAAATGTAGAAGTTTTGAGACACGTTTACCAGCCTGTTCATGGTCATCCATTCCAACCAAAGGAAAGACAATGCGATTACAATGTCAGAGTAAAGGTCATCTTGAGGACCTGGCAGGAAATATGACAGGAGCAGTTAAAACAAAGCAAGACAAAAAAAACAACAACCTTTACTTAACTGCTACAATTGTCAAAATAATAAGAAATGTATATAATTTGAAAGTACTCATCATTGTAAATCATATGTATAATCTATTTTCACATGTATACCTGTGCAGAATTTTTTAAGTCGTACAATTTAAACCTGCTTCAATCATTTGTACCATGTGTTATGACCCAGCTCAAAAGCCGCAACATAAAAAAGGAGACGAATACTAGAGTGTAGGTGAAAAGAGGTTTTATCTTAAAATGGAATATCACGTTGGCTAAAATGGCTGGTGCCACCGATGCAAAGACTAGTGAGCTCCTCTGGACGCTTGCCTCAGGTATGCTTTTATCCACACCTGACTAGGTGTGGCCAATTAGCACCAGCTGAACACACTGAGCAGATTAGAGGCTGCAGAGGGACGTAACACCATGTTACTTCTGTTGAATGGTATCATTGTTAGATCATTAAAATATTACACGTTCCCTTGTAGTAACATTTAAATAAAAGAACAACTGATTAGATGCCTAAACTGTTCTTTAATTGTGAAAAACAACAACAGAGAAACAAGAAAATACAAATACATGTAAAAATGTGAATATGTTTAATTGTATTTATTTAGTTGTATTCTGTTTGCTTTTATTGAAGTATTTTCGTACCTACATTCTCAGATGGTGCTGAAACAGTGTTCATTGGAGCTGTTGGAACATTGACAGAAATAAAATACGATGGTCCACAGTCTATTTTTAGATCTTTTTGGATCTTTTTTGCCTGTCCTGTTTGGCTCTTTTGCCATCAGAATTATTGTCTAAAGGCGAAGAAAGATGCCCAACGGATTTACTTTCCCAAATGGACCATCCCAGCCTTGCCGCAATGGCCTATTTGATTCACCATTTATTGTTTATTTTATTTTATTTTCACTTGCTAAATACGGGACAGACTTGACTGGGGAAAAGAAAGGAGAGAAAGAAAGAAGGAAAGAAAAACAGCGGAAAAGAGGGACGGGGATAAAGGGCAAAGAACAAAAACCAACAAAATAAGCAGACAAAAAATACATATATCAATCACCTGGATCACCTGTTGAAAAAGATAAAAGAGAAAACAAGCAGAAGAAGACTAGTGTCAGTGGAGAACCTGGTTTAAACAAATACTTGGAGCAATAAAACACAGAGACCTTGGGTTTGTTTTTTAGAACGTGCATGGGTGAGAGCTCAGCGAAGTCTCACACCGGACTGCAGGCGTTTCCTTTATTTATAGCACAGCATGCAGAGTTACGTAATACAGTCAGTTCCTGTTTAAGCTAAGCTGCTTGCGCGTGATAGCATTTCTTTCCGGTATAACTAGTCTCAAAATATCTAAATGAAGTGTCAACAGCAAAATGAACACTTTGTTCTGCAAAACACAAGCATGATGATGAGTACATTTTGATACATTCTTACAGTGTATAAAATATGAACACTTTTATTAGCACAAAATAACTTTTTTTCCTTAACAACTAGAGCAATAGAATAAACAACATCATGATGATATATGGGAATATACTAAACTATACTTTACAGTAAATACTAAATATTAAATATTATTGTGCAGCACGTAAGATCGACAGCGCACAGTGTGCTTTGAGGTAGGAGCCAAAAAAGGTGTAGTTTTGTGTGTGCGAGCACCCGTGTGTACACCTGTGAGCAAGGACACGTTTGTTTTTAAAAGGTTCCTTCATGTAATGATCTGCTAGAGGGTGTGGGGGGGCCCAGACCAAAAACATCATTTTAAAGTTGCAGTTGATGAAGACCAAAAACCAAAATATGTCACTATAGCAAAAAATACTATATACTATGCACAATGCAACATAGAGGACTCTGTAGAATAATAATAATAACGGATACTTTATTGATCCCCATGGGGAAATTACTTGTTTTTCTCTGCATTTGACCCATTCACTCAGTGAAGCAGTGGGCAGCCCACTAAGCAGGCGCCCGGGGAGCAGTGTGTAGGGACGGTACCTTGCTCAGGGGTACCTCAGGGTAGCCATTAAGTGGATTCGAACCGCCGACGTTCCGATCATGGGGTGACCACTTTACCTACTGAGCTATCCCTGCCCAAGAAGTGTAGTTCACAAGGACCGATGACCATGGAGAAATCATCTGAAGTGACAACAGCTTGGAATAGGTCTAGGCTGCTGGGTGCTTCCATTCATGCACTTAGTCTTTGTTCTTCACTCACCTTTATCACTCACTACCAATCTGCATTTCATCATTTGTCATTATTAATCTCATGCTCTCTTCCACAGGTGTCTCTACCTTAAAAAGCATAAAAAGCACCTTGAGGCAGCTGATGTTCTGATTTGGTGCTATAAAAACAAAACTGAGTGAATTGAAATTTAATTTTAATGTACAATAGGTCATATATAATTTGACCAAACTTGTCCAGGTTTTCCAAAGAATTTACATTAGGATATGCATGAACTTTACCTGGAACATGTATATGTGTCTCTTTGCTATGGTTGATGTTCATTCGTTGGAGTCTGAAGGGACACCGCAGTAAGATTACCTGCAGTCTCCACAGTCACTCTGCTGCTGACAGTATAGAGGTCATCAGGACCTCTGAGTGTACAACCTGGATGGATATCCAGTCCAGTTTTCTATGAGCCTGGGCCACAAAAACCAAACCATAATCGGGCCACATCTGGCCCGATTATGGTTTGGAAGGAGATATTTTGGAGATATTTTGTCCCCTTTTCTAAAGGAGAAAGAAAAGGGGACAAAATATTAAAGTGTGAAACAGAGATGTGTGCAAAAGAGCTATAGCTTAATATGCAGGGTGACCTGATGTGCAAAAAATTATAATTACTGTTCAAAACTAGGTCAGCTGTACAAGAGTCTGATGGCAGTGGGGAAGGAGGAGTTGTTGAGTCTGGATGTTCTGGATTTCACACTTCTGAACCTCCGTCCCGAGGGCAGAAGTGTAAACAGTCTGTATACTGTATATATACAGGGAGTGCAGAATTATTAGGCAAGTTGTATTTTTGAGGAATAATTTTATTATTGAACAACAACCATGTTCTCAATGAACCCAAAAAACTCATTAATATCAAAGCTGAATGTTTTTGGAAGTAGTTTTTAGTTTGTTTTTAGTTTTAGCTATTTTAGGGGGATATCTGTGTGTGCAGGTGACTATTACTGTGCATAATTATTAGGCAACTTAACAAGAAACAAATATATACCCATTTCAATTATTTATTTTTACCAGTGACACCAATATAACATCTCCACATTCACAAATATACATTTCTGACATTCAAAAACAAAACAAAAACAAATCAGCGACCAATATAGCCACCTTTCTTTGCAAGGACACTCAAAAGCCTGCCATCCATGGATTCTGTCAGTGTTTTGATCTGTTCACCATCAACATTGCGTGCAGCAGCAACCACAGCCTCCCAGACACTGTTCAGAGAGGTGTACTGTTTTCCCTCCTTGTAAATCTCACATTTGATGATGGACCACAGGTTCTCAATGGGGTTCAGATCAGGTGAACAAGGAGGCCATGTCATTAGTTTTTCTTCTTTTATACCCTTTCTTGCCAGCCACGCTGTGGAGTACTTGGACGCGTGTGATGGAGCATTGTCCTGCATGAAAATCATGTTTTTCTTGAAGGATGCAAACTTCTTCCTGTACCACTGCTTGAAGAAGGTGTCTTCCAGAAACTGGCAGTAGGACTGGGAGTTGAGCTTGACTCCATCCTCAACCCGAAAAGGCCCCACAAGCTCATCTTTGATGATACCAGCCCAAACCAGTACTCCACCTCCACCTTGCTGGCGTCTGAGTCGGGCTGGAGCTCTCTGCCCTTTACCAATCCAGCCACGGGCCCATCCATCTGGCCCATCAAGACTCACTCTCATTTCATCAGTCCATAAAACCTTAGAAAAATCAGTCTTGAGATATTTCTTGGCCCAGTCTTGACGTTTCAGCTTGTGTGTCTTGTTCAGTGGTGGTCGTCTTTCAGCCTTTCTTACCTTGGCCATGTCTCTGAGTATTGCACACCTTGTTCTTTTGGGCACTCCAGTGATGTTGCAGCTCTGAAATATGGCCAAACTGGTGGCAAGTGGCATCTTGGCAGCTGCACGCTTGACTTTTCTCAGTTCATGGGCAGTTATTTGGCGGCTTGGTTTTTCCACACGCTTCTTGCGACCCTGTTTACTATTTTGAATGAAACGCTTGATTGGTCGATCATCACTTTTCAGAAGCTTTGCAATTTTGAGACTGCTGCATCCCTCTTCAAGATATCTCACTGTTTTTGACTTTTCTGAGCCCGTCAAGTCCTTCTTTTGACCCATTTTGCCAAAGGAAAGGACGTTGCCTAATAATTATGCACACCTGATATAGGGTGTTGATGTCATTAGACCACACCCCTTCTCATTACAGAGTTGCACATCACCTAATATGCTTAATTGGTAGTAGGCTTTTGAGCCTATACAGCTTGGAGTAAGACAACATGCATGAAGAGGATGATGTGGACAAAATACTCATTTGCCTAATAATTCTGCACTCCCTGTACAAGAACAAAATATAACATACTAAGTAAAGCACAAAGAGAACTCAAAATATGACCAAAGCCAGAATTGCACCAACGAATGTTACACACAGAATAGAAAAGATGAAGACAGATTTCAAGGGGAAAAAACCCTAACAAAGGCAAGCAGTGAACAAAAGATAACTATATATTATGACTATATATAACTAAATATTACATAAGCAAGACGATGCATAGCAAACTCATGAGCACTAAGGAAGCAATTTCAGTTTAAGAGGACTCAATATAGATATCCTTGATAATGAGATATAATTTCACAAACATTACTGTTCCATCTCTGAAGTTTAACACGTTAGGTAGTTGATGTAATTATGTAGGAAAGCGACGTCAGCTCCTCAGCACATCCAGCACCAGCTGACATTCAGTGGTCATGTAAAAGTTTAGACCCAAATCCACTATGAGGAGCCGGGCATAGGCATCTTGATTTTGTTAGCTGATACTGTATCAGGTAGGAAGTGGTAGCAATGCTTATCAGTATGTTCTTTCTTATCATAATCATGATAATCCTTAGTGATAAAGACAATTAATTAAAACATTGTTCACCTTACACTGTGTTACGCCCCGACTCTGCTAGGTGACAGGGGAGGTAACATAAAGGAGCCCAGATTAAAAAAACTCAAGGTTTATTACCACAACTGAAAACTGTTATTGAAATGACTCACTAGGCCAGTGGTTCCCAAACTTTTTTTGCTAGGCCCCCCTTTGTTTTACAAGAAAAATGCTCGCGCCATCCCCCCGAGCGCGTGCACACATCCTCCAACCACACACACCCATATTTTGCTCCATTGCGGTTTATTTCACACCTCAAACATTTAGTAAACAATTAAGCAAATACAAGTAATCTGCAATAAATTACAGGTAGTAAGAAAATAAACTACTAACTCTTTTATGCTGCACCTACACGGGTGTTTTTGAAAACGCAGCTGTTTCGTCCACACGTAAACGTCGTTTCGAATCACCGAAAACGGAGAATTTTTAAACTCCTTTTTTGCGTTTATGTGTGGACGAGGAATACAGAGTTCGTCACGCAACGTCAAAGGTATGTGCCTTTTTTCACGTCACGCTGTGCGCCACGTTATTGTTTACATGAGATGAATTGCAGAATGCCAGATAGAGACAAAATACTGTTAATCTGACTATCTTCAGGTTTTACATGCTTACATATAAACACGCAGTTAATGTCCCTCCATTTACAAAGGCAGAGGCGTCACGGTGTGAGTATTTTACTGTAGTTATTTTTTTTTCCTGTGTAATAATATTCAACATTGCAATCAAATCAAAAAATGCCTCTGTGTGCAAAATGGGTTTAAAAACATAAACAGCTGTGGGATACTGTTAGTCCGGGATTTGGACAAGGGGAACAAATCGTGGCAGGATTAGCCTGATGTTATTTGTATCCCGCTGTAACTTTACCGTATAAAGAGCTAACATCTCCAAAATGTCAGGAGTAGTTAGTCATTACAACAAGAGTTTGTGAACTAAAAATCAAGAATGTGGGATTCTGTTCGTCTGTGATTTGAAGAGCCCAGCGCGTGCTCTCGACGCAGGGAAAGGAAGGGAAAAGCAGTTATGCAGGGGAGACCTACCTCGACACTTGTGCAGGTGAAGCCAAAGGGAAGATATGCTTCACCATATTTTCTAGTCTTTGGCTTGGAATGAAGTTGGTTTGGAAACATATTCAGCGATGCTTCATCTTGCGTTTCTGTGGCCGCCCCGTGCTAGCAGTGTCCAAGACCCCCCCCCCCCTCATGGCTCTGCGCCCCCCCTAAGGTGCAGGCCCCACACTTTGGGAAGGTCTGCACTAGGCAATGAGGCAATTTAAATAAACAAAAAAACAAACTAATATATTCAAATAACACAAGAACACTAATAGAACACTAATCATCTCACAGGCAGCAACTCAAAAACAGAGATTCAAAAGCCACCAGCACAAAGGCAGAGGCAGGAGGGACAACCTACACAGTCTGTTCAAACCAAAGACTCCTCCACGACTGAAGAATCCTCAGCTTTTTGTACTCCCAGTGTAACAGCAGTCTGGCGAGGAAGGAGCGGCTGGCAGGTCCCACGGGCATGTGGTGTGGAGGTTAGCCGGATAACTCAAAGCCAGTCAGTTAAATTAAACAACAGACCTTTATTCCTTGTCAGCAACATAAGACCATACAAGCCAGGTCTCCACGGCTCTACACTGTCCGTACATACATGTGCAGGGATCGGTAGTCGCCGGCGCCAGGCCGTTACAATGGTGAGGTCTATCCTGAGAACAGAACACGAGCAGCATGTAATGGCTGCCACGCTATACTCACACACACCCCTAGGAGACTCCCCCCTAGTGGTGCTATAACACAATAAGGGTTGTTACACCAGGTAAAAGCAGGCAGCCACATCATTGGTCCACTGCGTCCGAGGATGCAGCAGCAGCCAATGGTGTGTGTGGACTGGCACACTCCAATCTGCATGAAGTTTGGCGGGCATAGGTCCCTGGCCAGCCAATCACCTGTGATTCCTGGCATACTTGATTTTCCATACAGGAAGGCGGACCAACATGAGGCCAGGGGTCGCAACACATGGCTGACTGCTGTTCTAGAGCTGAAACAACACCCTACCCGGAAGTGGCTGATGCCTCACTTCTTTGGAGTGATTCAATATTTGTTTTCGTTTATTCAGTTCACTTCAGATATAAAATACATAACTGTTTTGCTACAAATTTAGCTGGACATCATAAAGGACACTGAGGTGCTTTTCTTCTGTTCACCATAACAGAAATGTGAGTAGTTCTCAGAACCATTATGGCACAGAGAAGTTCAGACACAGGCTGTATCCCAATTCAGGGTCTGCAGCCTTAAAGTACGCAGCCTCAACGGTCCTCAAGGGCCGCGTACTCAAAGACCGCTAAGGCCTGAAGTGCGAGGCTTGTGAAACGGGACGGTCTAGCCTCCGTCGTGCTGCCCAGGTCGCCTAGCAACCATGATAGCTGGAAACGTGTGGTTGACAGAAATGAAGGAGAGCATATTTTGTTCATTTGTTTGTTTGTTTCTACACAAGCTTTGTGTGATCTAATAAGTATCTGAGGCTGAGACCACAGGACTGTAAAACATGATTGTTGGGCTTCATTTCTGTGCTGAACAGTCATTTAAGATTAGCTAGTAAATAACAATTAGCTAATGTTGTTCATGAGACTTATGTCAGTGTAAATATGATATGGCCAATATTATAGTTATTATATTAAGATAAAAGTTACACTGATACTTATTGTTCAAAAGTGGATAGGATTTGCTGAGGTTTTATTGAATCTAGAGCTTCGTTCCCATCAAAGTTTCAGATACCTGCAAGACTACAAACTTTTTTTTTTTACAGCGGTAGGACAACAGTTAAATAAACAGAACAGGTCCCAATGATCCATCAGTCATCAGACATTATTCATTCATACATATGACTCAGAGAAAAGCTATATGTGCGCACTTTAATTTAGTTTGTTATTCTTTTTTTTTTTTTGGGGGGGGGGGATATTTAGCATTTTATTTTATTATTTTAAGTACATTTATTTGCAGCTGATATAGTCAAATATAACAATTTGTGCACTGTTTACCCTGGTGTGGTCCTTCCTTATTGATGTTTATACCTTGGCTTCCTGCCAATCCTAGATCATCCTATACTGGCCTATTGGGACTTTTCTTGCTAATAAACCTTCAGTAGGATTATACCTCAGTACAGCTTAAATGGGCTCGCTTCTGATTTAATTATTTCCAGTTTTTTCCACAAGGTGACTCTATAGTACATGTTTAACACATGTTTTGCTGGTTGCTGCAAGGCCACATAATGTGAAATTTGTGGGGGGATTTTGTTTGTTTGTTTGTTTGTTTCTAGTTTGAATATTAATATGAGTAAATCAGACTCTCAGGTTTACTGTTACGGATGATTTCTTTTTCTTTTCTTTTTTTTCTGAAGGCTTAAACATTTAGTGCCCTGCTGTCTAGCCAGAGCCTTATTTTTGCATTATTGATATGATATTTTAAGACATCAACCTCAAACATGATTCAAACCTTTTCTTTTTAACTTTTGTTTAAGAAAATTATAGAAAACAGGAATGCCAAAAAAACATAAACATCTTAAATTATTTTAATAATGTAGTAAGATTAAGGCAACCTGATCTCCTTAACAGAATCAATTGTTGATTGCTATACTGAGAGAAGACACCAAGAGTGTAGTAAGATTGAAGGAATTTAAACCACTCGAAGTTAGAGAAAGAACCTTTGTGTGGTTATATCGCAATTTCTACTTTGATACGGTAAGTCACTGAAGAGCAGGCGGTTGTTGCTTCCCTCTAGTGACATCATTACTCACAGATGCTCAACAATGTTCCTACCACAGCCACAAACTACCAGACCATGTTTGCCTGGAAGCTTGTAATTCAAAATTAAGGATTTTAGTGGCCATTAAAATCCGTTCATAATTTCCAAATAGAAATAAAAATCATGACACAGTGCTCTCCTGTACAAGCTGCCTTTTTTTTTGGAGTATCAGTATTGGTACTGGCATCAACAATACTGCCTCTGTATTTTCTTGGTATCAGATCAACACTAAAATCTGTAGTATCACACAGCACTGTTTTTGTGTCTCTTGGCTGATTAAAACACATATGTCCTATAACTAGGACTTTACACTTTTAATCTGGAGGGCTAAGAAATCTGACCTGTTATCTGCACTTTACTGACATCTAGCTAACATTTAACACTGACATTTACTGACATAAATACAATAAAAATACAATATATAAACACATACTGATATGTACTAAAAAGTACATACTTTTAGAAGCATATATAACCCTATGTTCATACATATCCATTAAGATTTGAAGACTGTGTATAAGAATATTGCATGTTTGAACTGAAAATTAGTTATTTCCAGGTTATACACACACAACTGGGGTCTTTAATCATTCTGCACTTACTGTGTGTGTGGGATAGAGAGTGAAGATGTGAGATGCTGTGTTTGCTCCAGTAATACGTGGCAGTGACAGAGTTCCTCTGCTTGTGTTTCGAAGAACAGAAAAAGAAACCTGGTGCTGGAGCGACTGGGAACAGGATGTTCTAAAATAAATAAATATTTGTGTATACACATCTGTTGTAAATAGTAGCATCCTCAAGGTCATTTATTTTACAAGTTTTACTCTCTGGTTCAATTTATTTAAATGATTTCCAAATGTGTCAGCTTGGAGGTTACACATATTCTGCTGAACCTAATCTGTGTTCACAACCTAAAGGCAAAGACATGTTTATTTTTGATAATGCAAGGTAAGGAGCTGCTTTTCACAGCAGATAACTCTACTCTAAGAGATTATATTTTAATGGGAGTAATCGTCAGATGTTATTTCTAAAAATCAACTTTAACCAACACGGTGAATTAAACCTCGAAACAATTAAATAAACTTTTTAAAATCATTCCGCCAAAGATCATCTGCAGTTTTGAGGGTTTACTGTTTACTATAATGCTGTTTGGCACTGTTGCTGCATGCTGCTACACTGACCAACAGACACCCTCATATCAAATACTGGATATGCAAATATGGGTGGAGAAGTTTTTCTGGGTAGGGTGACACAGGGTACTCAGAAAAGCTGTCAAGTACAGTTTATGCAACACGGGGACCATAAACACACAAGTCATGACTGTGACGTCTGTTATTATAAGCATTGGCTACAAACATATTGTGTGTAATTCACAGAGGAGAGAAATACACAGTACATGCTCATAGTTTGTTTTTGATGTGCACTGTTATCAGAGTGGTTTTCTGGTTGATTGCAATAATAAGCCAGACTAGCGAAAGACAGGGTAGAAATAGAAAAGAGGGAGAAAAGAATGGAGTTGGAGGAAAAGGTTCAAAGATAAAGTAAACAGACATGCAGGGTGTCTAACTGCTGATTTTTTAACAAAGAGTTACAGACATCACAGGATTAAATAATAAAGCCTCTTTGTGGATGGTAGGGCTGGTGCTGGGTCATGTCTCATATTCAAACACAAATCTATCACATTTCTTTACTGATAAATCCTTGAATAAACATGAACATTATAAACTGAACTTTGCTTGTGCTGGAGAAAAATCAGGTGATCCTCCGGCAGTTCATTGACACAGGATAAGGGCGTTTATGTGCCAGTAAAAGCCCCGGTTCATTTTTCATGCTAAATTTATATTTGCTTTTCTTTCTTTGTGTGTTATGAGTATGTATGACCTCTTTTCTTGTTTCCCCCCCTGTGAATAGGCATATTTAAGACCAGCAGTCTTCAGCTCCCCACACAGGATCCGCAGACTGAGACCAAGAAAGAAGAACAGAAGGTAACATTGCAAAAGTTTTTTTCTTTTCATTAAAATGAATGTTCTCACCACTGGTTTGTAAACCCAATGCAAATGAAACCCCTTTAGGTCTTTATCAGAGGTTAAGGCTCCGTGATGAAGGCGCTTACTGTGCCTCTGCTTGTGTGTACCATGATGGCTCTTGCCCAAGTTTCTTGTGAGTATTTAAAGGCAAATGTGTAGATATTTTTAGATTTTACATACAAAACGTGATTGAAGAATAGCAGATTTTAGATGTTTCAATCAGTCTGATTTTTTTAAGTGTTAATTGTTCATGAGCATTTTATCTTTGTGGTACTGAATTTATGATACTGTGTTAACTCTCTTCTTTATTTCTTGTCTGTGGCTGAAGCTGTCCCTGCAACTGTTCCAGTTTACAGTAATATACCCTTGACAGATGCTCCTCCTGTACCAGGTGAATGTAAGATGGTTATTTTAGGATGAATATCTCGATGATCCACCTGTAAAAAATTAGAACAGCACATGCTCTACATTAGTAACTGCAACCAAAAACATTTTCAGCCCATGCAGATGCAGACATTTGGTGAATGAAACCATTTACAACAGATGCAATATAACAATATTTATTTATTTTAGTTTTTCCCGTAAAAGCCAAAAAAAAATGAAGAGTGACAACAGATTAACTATTCACTGGCAGCTCAATATCAACATTTCTTGTCCATTTGTCCTCAGAGGACCCTTTTGGTGGCTGGGTTCCATCTTGCCCTGATGGATGGAGTATGCACAGTCAACAGTGCCTCCTCTTTGTTCCAAGATACATGACCTGGGCTGAGGCTCAAGTAACAAAGATATTGATTTTTACACTAAGTATACTATGAAAGCTTGGAGTACATTAATGATGTAAAATTTCTTGGTCACTTAATTCTGTCTGTTTGTCTACGCTGTAGAGAAACTGTCAGTCTTGTGGAGGACAGCTTGCATCTGTGTATAGTGCCAGTCAAGCTTCCGAGATTCAAAAGGAGGTGCAACATGCTGGACGTGGCTATGGACAGTTTTGGGTTGGAGGCCATAATACTCCAGCGGTAAATAGCATGGTGTCTAGCAGTTTATGAAACAATTGCATTTTTAATTAATATGAATTAGCAACTTTTTTAAAATTTTGCTTTAACAGAATCCTTCCTGGTCCTGGAGTGATTATATGGGCGTGCCTGCTTTTGCTGAGTTTTGCAGAGGACAGGAAGCTAAACATAAGCACCACTGTTTGCAGATAACTTTTGGTGGTAAGTCTACCCCCCAACCCCCATCAAAAAAAAGAAAAAAAAACTGCTAGATTCAAGAAGTTTATTGTCATATACACTGCAAAACACAAGTGGTGATGCAGAGCAATGAAATTCTTACTTTGCAGGTTCCCTTCACACAACTAAATAATCAACTAACTAAAATAAAGAGTAAACTTAACTCTGAGCGTATAGCACAGAAGATAATAAAGTAAAACAAGAGCTTTGTAGCTTATCTGTGGGTGTAGACGGAATTTAGAATAAAGTGCAAGTAGTTGCAACACTGTCACAGTGGTGATATTTACAGAGTATGCAATATTAACATGTTTATATTGTATGAAGTTGTATTGTATTGATTGTGTATGTACAAAATAGCAATTTTTCAGGTCAAAGATAATCAACAACAACTAGTCAGTGATTCAGTAGACTGTGGATAGAAGCTGTTCTTTAGTCGGGTTGTCGTTGCTTTCACACTCCTGTAGCGTCTGCCAGTTTTCTACTGATGAAGTGTGCCTTTTTAATGACACGCTGGAAAGCCTTCCTGTTGTTGTAGTATCCTTCCAGCTTCAGTCTGTACTGCCTCTTGGTTTCCATGATGTATCTACGCAGATCATAGCTGGCCTTTTTGTTTCTATCTGCATCACTAGAGGCGAATGCAGCGGAGCATGCATGTAGCATGGCATGTACAGTTCAACCGTGGCTTCTGGTTTGGATACGTTTTGTAGCATGACAATATTGTCAATGCATGTGCTGATGTAGCTGGTGAACACTGATGCATATTCCTCTGAATCCACAGAACTGTCCTCTGCTTTTAACTGGGTACACATGCATCAATGATGATATAGCCAAATGTAATTAATTAAAATAAGTTGACAAATATTGTATTTAGTTGTGTCTTAGCAACTAGCTACACTCATTTTTTTGCTAAAAATTGTCCCCTCATTTCAGAAAGTTTTTGTTACATTTTATAAATTTTGATGAAAGAGGATCGTTGAGTCATAGTGTCACTGTTTGAGACCAATTCCTGTTTTATTTTTTCTGTGTTTTTTGCAGAAGGAAAGGCAGGATGCTTGGATGACATGAAGTGTGAGACTAAGCTCCCATCTATCTGTGGTAGCCTTATCATGTGATCTCATCACTAATGCAAACCTACACTTCATCAGTAAAAACACTGACGTGTTTTTCAGCTATTGAGTCTTTCTTGGTATTTCTGTTCTGTTGCTACAGCATAAGGAATCAAACAACACAGCTGCAGAAGGATTTTATGTTTGAAAAGTCTTTAAAAATAAAAGAATGCTTTCACACAATGTACACATTTGTTTTGGAAAGTGGACTGTATTTCATATTCTTATGTAAATTAAAACACTAAAGCATTGAAAGAAACTGGTGGTCTGTTGCTCCATGTTACAGCTATAGCTCTACTATATTCAAAGCACAACATGAAGTAAGTAATTTTTAGTGTACACCTATACAGCTGGGATAGGCTCCAGCACCCCCTGCGACCCTGAAAAGGATAAATTGCCTGTATTTGTATAGCTCCCTAAGGACCCCAAAGCGCTTTACACAACCAGTCATCCACCCATTCACACACACATTCACACACTGGTGATGGCAAGCTACATTGTAGCCACAGCCACCCTGGGGCGCACTGACAGAGGCGAGGCTGCCGGACATTGGCGCCACCGGGCCCTCTGACCACCACCAGTAGGCAACGGGTGAAGTGTCTTGCCCAAGGACACAACGACCGAGACTGTCCGAGCTGGGGCTGGAACTGAACGAGGTGCTAACCCTGTTGAGCACCACAGTGAGCCTCCTTCACCTTCCCCAATGTCTGAGATACTGAGAAGTAGGGGTGGGTTTTGATAATCGATTTATCGATTAAAATTGATTCTCGCTTGGATAACCTGTTATCAATTCATTAAAATCCTGAATCGATTTTTTAATATAAATTTATTTTCCCCGAAATGCCAGAGTCTCAGGTTAAACCTCACAAAATTTCTTTCTCTCCCGAAAGCACGGAACCGGACACGAGCTGATTCTGAAGTTTCGGCTTTGTCTTTACGCCTTTTTTGCCCTGATTCTGAAGCTGCAGGTTTTATCTCTCTCCAAACAATATTGAGTAAACCAGCAGCAAAAAAGCAGCAAACTATGCTTCACATAAACATCGTCATGAATTCCCTCTTATTGTTTTGCTGCCACCACGATAAAATCACACAACATGCACAGCTCTCTCTCTCTCGCTCAGCATACTTCAAGAACAGTTTCCCGTCTAAAAATCTTTTTTTTGCATTATTCGCTTGCTTGTTACGCACAACTCCACCATTCTTACAGCGCTGTCGGCCGCTGTTTTTTTTTCCTTTGACTTACTTCCGAAAAGAAAACGTCATTTCTGCCATTCAATAGGCTACTGAACAAATGTAAACTTTTTTAAATTATGCAAAATTGCAAAACGCTGTGTCTCTAATAAAACCTCTGTAACTTTGCTCTGCTTCACTTCAGCAGCATCAAGTGATGTTTATATGTTCATTAATGGTTTTCTTTTGTTTTTGATGTACTGCAGAATATTTTTATAAAATCTCAGGCCAGGAAAATCACCTTCATGTTTTTCTCAGCTACTTTGACACAAAGGCATCTGCTGTGATGCTCACACCTTTGATAAAGTCTTGCGAGTGTCAGCTTCCTTTTTATAGATAAAAAATGAAAAATGTACTGATCTGAATTATAATATTTCTGACTGTCTGAGGCAAATTTCCCAGATTTAAATCAAATTGGATCGAATCGTGGATCAAATCGATTCGGGACCTTGTGAATCTGAATCGAATCGATTCTAGAAATCAGTGACAATACCCAGCCCTACTTATGAACTACCTCCAACGCTTCCGTGACTTTTGATGCAAGTGAAGAGAGATGTAACATCTCTCTTCACTTGCATCAAAAGTAATGTAAAACATGTAAAAACATGTTAGAACATGTAAGAAACATGTAATGTAAAAACATGTAAGAAGGGGAAACCTGCAGTCAGCTGAGACTGAAGAAGTCACTTGGATTAGTGAAAATGTCCAAATGAACAGAATCAACCTTTTGGGATTGACTTCCCTGGATGATTAAGCACGCATCAAGACATTATTTTATTAATATCTTTAAAATGCACAAACAAATTTTTTTGCAGCACAAACCAGCACAAACCTAGCACAAACGTTTGATACCACTTTTGTTGGATTTGAAGAAGGTGGGGGGGGGGCAACTTCACTCACATGAGTATGTCAGGTGATGTAGATGTAGAAAAACACATTTTCTCAGTTAGTACTGAAAAACTATACTCAGACTTTCTCGCTAAACGCTTTCACCTCTGTTGTAAATGTGTTTCATTATTATGGAGATTCTGATTATACATGAGCTTTGAGTGGCACAGACTGAGACTAACTATTGCAGTTTTGTTGTGTTTTGGGTTTGTTTTGTTTGTTTTTTTGCAGAAGAAAAGAGAGAATGCTTGGATACCATGGACTGTGAAACTGGAAACCTTATCATATGATCCTGCAATAATTCTGTGACTCATTAGTAAGAAGCACAATGTCTTCATTACTGTTTCTTTCTCTGTATGTCTGCATTTTTGCTATGATGCAAGCAATCAAGCATCACATGCAATAAATTGGAACTGGGTTTTCTCTTTAAAATTCTGCCTGATAAAAAAAGGAAAGCTTTCTGCAAAGCTTTATATTGTATATTGAGCTGCAGGTCATTTCTGCATGCAAATTAAAACTATTAGCATTGTAATAAATTTGTCTGTTTTGTGATACATCTTCAGTTCTATTACATTCATAGTCCACCGCAGAGTAAGTAATACATTTGGACAACACTTTAGAATAATATCAATCTATTAAGCATTAGAATAGAATAGAATTCTACTTTATTGTCACTGCACATGTCACAAGTACAGGCAACAAAATGCAGTTTGCATCCATCCAAAAAGAGCTTTAGCCATGATATAGATATATTACAGAAATGGGTCTATTATAGGAATGAAGGTACAAAATATGGGTCTATTATGGGTATGTTGCAATGTATGAATGTATGTATGAATGGTATGAAGGTAGGTTATGAATATGATATAACAATAAGTATGTATAGGCTGTAGTGAGTGTGTAAGTTATGTACAGGTTATGAACAGGATATCATTATCAAAAATATACAGAAATCTGAATGTGTTGGTATAACTTTATTGTGGTAATATGCTTTTGTTTATATGATTTGGCACCCTCTTGTGGCCACAGTTGGTACTTGAGAAGTTGTTATGCCCAGCTAGTTTGCTACAAGTGCTCAGTGGAGGTGAAACCTTTGCCCACGCATGCCTGTAAGTTTTCATTACATACTATAACCTTAACTATCTGATTTGTGATGCATGTGTAATGTGCATATACTGAGTTACTATTTCAGCTGTGTGGTCATTACTCATCTGTAAAGCTACATGTGTGCTAGCGACTGTATATTAGCATGTGTTTACTAACTTGCTATGATCAATAATGCTAGTTAACTGAAGGTGATGTTTATGTTTAATTTAGGCAAACTTAAGATTTATGTTTTTGCTGGTTGTCATGAAAACTAAGTTTCAATTAGTACATTATGTATGTTCAGTGAATGAGAAGGTAATTATCTGTTTTGTGTTTATTTAGTTTTACAAAATGAAAAGAGAAAGGAGAGTAATGAAAATGGATAAAGGATACCATGTATAAGAAGCCTCAGTAACATGGCCTGTAAACTGGAGATGCAGATCGAAGTAAAGAAGAATCTCAGTTCAAAGCATTCTCTTCTTCTCATTCTGTTCACTGTCTGTCAAACCGGATAAGCTAAATCACGCCCACATCTAGTGAGGACAGAACACTGAACTATGCATAGACAGTTGTAAACAGTTGTAGAATTATAATTATTGGTTGTACAGAATGATTGTCTATACAGCATTTACAGTAGTGCAGTTTAGATCAGTGGGGTTATATAAGTGGTAGTATGGTTCAGTCTATGTTATTATTGTGTGTATGAAAGTGCAGTTGTCCATTTGCTTGTTTTTTCCACTGTCTGTGTGTTCAGTTGTAGGTGGTTGTGGGTGTGTGTATGTTCAATCCATGAAAAAGTTTAATGTGGGTTAGTCCATGTTATTATTGTGTGTCTGAGGGTACAGTTGTCCATTGTGTGTGTATGTGTGTAGGTGGTTGTGGGTTTCTGTATGTCCAGTCCATGTTTTAATGTGTCAGGAGGCAGCATTCAGGAGTCTGACAGCTGTAGGGAAGAAGTTGTTCCGGTACCTGGTGGTCTTAGTCCGGAGGCTCCTGTAGCGCCTCCCAGAGGGCAGGAGGGTGAAGAGTTCATGTGATGGGTGACTAGGGTATTTGATGGTATTCCCAGCCCTTTTCAGACACCGCTTCCTGTAGATGTCTTTTATGGCAGGAAGTGGTGCTCCGGCGATGCGCTGGGCAGTTTTCACGACCCTCTGCAACGCCTTCGGGTCCGAGGCAGAGCAGTTCCCGTACCAGACTGTTATACAGTTGGTCAGGATGCTCTCAATGGTGCAGCGATAGAAGTTCACCAGGATGTCTGAGGACAGGTGGTTCTTCCTCAGAGTCCTCAGGAAGAAGAGGTGCTGGAGAGCCTTCTTGACCAGCTTGGAGCAGTTGGTCGTCCAGATGAGATCCTCGGAGATGTGGACTCCCAGGAACTTGAATCTGCTCACACGCGCCACAGCCGTTCCCTTAATGTAGACTGGTGGATGTGTGTAACCCACATCAGATTTTTGGGTTGTGCTGCTGCATAAGGTTGGAGGTGTAATTTTCCCTCCCCGCCGCTAGGAGGCGAGTATGCCTTGAGATGACTTTCTGTTAGTCAACATTTCCTGTTGTGGAAGCCATTACTCATGAGGCAACCGCCAAATTAGCTGAAAGATCCTGGTAAGAAAAGCTGAAATAAAAGTTAAATTCGCAATTTATCTTCACATACTAGCTGTTAACAGATGGCTATTTATTAGGATCTGAGATCTGTGAAATACGGCCGTGGGAAGCTGCGTCAGCCGGACGAGCTATCTCACCACGAGCTCCGGTAAGGGATGCTACATGAATGTTAGCACCATAAAGACATGTAGTTGACTGCTGTTAATATATTTTCTGCTTTAAAAAACAAAACCAGTCGGAGTTGTGATATTTATGTTTAAAGTACTGTAACATCACTGATGTGCAGATGTTTAATTTTAAGTGCTAAAGTATACATTAGAATGTGCCCAGCTAACCGCTAGTATTAAGCTACTGCTTAGCGATTTCTCTGTGTTCTAACATTACTGTGATTCATCTGAGTTTGTTAGCTTTCCAAAACGTTGGAGAAGCAGTAGGGGAGACCGGGGATAGTTGTAACGTGGGTCAGTTGTAACACTTCTAATTTCTCCAATCAGGGCTAAGTTTCAAATGATGTGACTCATCCTGTGCATGCCCAATTCAGTTCTGCTATCACATGTGAAAAATCAGCACATTTTGTCAAACACAGACAATTTAACACGAAAAAAAGTAATTTGTATGCCAAAAAGTAAGTTTTTCTACTTAATTTCAATTTCTAATAGCATTATCTGCTTTGCAGTTAAACTCATCAAACCTAAATTATGTTATTTGTATGTCTATGGGGATATATTCTGTGTAGGTCTTTAGTGCTAATGTTTTAGCCGTTGGCTGTAATGTTAGCTAGTTCATGGCTATAGGAGTCTGGGTCAGTTGTAACAGCAACAGTCTGGGTTAGTTGTAACAATAATGCAGATGTTACAACTTACCACACTATTACTTTAACTTATATTAAACAAGTTTGTGAACGACATCAGCAGAGAGAGGTTCACTGGTCGCTTTTGTATATGTGGTTAATGCCATTGGCAACACAATTCCTCCACTGTTTGTGTTCCCACACATACATTATGCAGACCACTGTGTCAGAGTTGGACCAGTAGGAAGTACTGGTAGTGGAAATAAATCAGGATGGATGCAAGAAACAGATTTCCTCATCTTTCTGAAGCACTTTGCAAACCACACCAAGGTAAGCCATGATAAAAAGTAATGGAATTGCGATGCTGGTGAACAACTACATTTTTTCAGCTTCATTGTTATGTTCAAAATTGGTGCAAGAGTTGTAGGTTATAATGCCCACTGATCCAATGAGGCCAAACTCAAGGAAGACCAACCAAAATTAATGAAATATTCAGTTGCAGAAAATTCCATAATTTGTCTTTTTTGGGGGGTTGGAATATGTTCAAAAGCTAGATTTCTGCATTCTGTCACACACACACAGCTACATAAATGGCTCTAAGTGCATTCATGTGTTGAATAAACAAAGATTACATGTTAATATTTTGTTAGTACCCTTATTTCATTGTGTTACATTTCACCCCAGGATATGTTACAACTAACCCAGACTATGGGGTTAATTGTAACATTTCACTCTTTGTGTTTGAGACCATACCATGCAATGGGTAATTGTGCTGCAGAGAAAATAGCTGCACTATTTAATAGCCGAGACATGTAAATACTTTGCATTACATTTTGAATCCACTACCTTAAAAGAGCTCCAATTTACAGACAGAAATGTGAAAAATGTTACAACTATCCCCGGTCTCCCCTAATATTGTCATGTAGTGCTTAAATGCACCCTTTCAGTTTTGTTGACTTAGAAGTTAATTCATTTGATAAAGATGCAAAAAGTTCATAAAATGTGATTATAAAATGTGAGGGATCTCATTACTCTATTGAAGTATTAATGTTTAAAGAAGTTGATATATTTTTCTGAGAAATAATTCAGGTTGAAATATCTGAAAAAAGAACAGTTAAAAGTGAGCTGTTAAAAGGATAAATATGGGAGAGTGAATCTAAGTTTATTTATTCCCAAAAGGGTAAATCTATGGTATATTTTCTGTTGCACTAAGACCTTGTGAGAGAGTGATATTATACCCCTTATGTCAAACTGAGTGATTTATGGCCCCCCAAAGTGATTGATGGCGCCCAATAAACTATTCATGAGCTCAGGAAGTAATAAAGTAATAAAGGAAGTAATAAAAATATGATATTCATAAAAATATGATATTCATAAAAAATATGATATTCATAAATATATGCTAGCTCATAGCTCATTGCTTTCCCCCCCCCCCAAAAAAAACAACTAATTGATTATTTTCAAAGTTTCTTATATATCAAATAGCATTCTTTTATTTTTTTAAACCATTAAAAAGTTTTTACTTTTTTATGCTCAAAAAACGCCATCTGGTGGCGGGTCAGTGTGTGCGCGCGCGCGCCCGAGGCTGTGTGTCTGGGCGCGCGGGGCGCACCCGTGTCTCCGGACCGTGCTCTCTCGGGCTCCGTGCTTATGTGTTTAAAAATCTGTTAAACCATATTAAAATTGTTTAGTTAAACTTCTGCTTTTGTAACGTTCAGTATGGCCAGAAATACAGGCTGCATGCCTTGGGGCAAAACTTTATTTCGATTTATATGCATTTGTAGATTTAGAATAAAACTCATAGTCAGAAAAAAACTCTCGCCGATCCCCTAACCCTAACCCTCCTTACGCAGGGAAAACTCCTTGAAAAACCCTCCGCGTTTTCTCCAAAACCCTAGAATAACTTGTTAGGTACCCCCTCTATTCCCAAAACCTTATATTCGATAACAGGGCAAATCCTGAAAAAATCCTTAGTCTTTCTTCTCAAATTCAGCGCCCCGCGGCTCCCGCCCACCGATCCTCCACCGAGCAAAAGGCAAAACTCCTTTAAAAAATCCTCCGCGTTTTCTCCAAAACCCTAGAATAACTTGTTATGTACCCCTCTATTCCCAAAACCTTATATTCAAAAACAGGGGAAAAATCCTTAGTCTTTTTTCTTCAAAACCATCCCTCTTACTAGCTACCTCTAAAATTCTACGCAGAGTCTAAGTTCTACCTCGCTCTTAATCGCACCGACCTGCAACCGCTTCCAGAGCACAATTTTTCCTGCTTGTTCGCTCCCCGCTCTGCTCCCGAATGCTGCTTACCTCGTTTGAAAATTTCCGCCAGAGACCAACTCCGCCTGACTTCGCCCCCCTGCCAATCACATAACAATGGCACGGCTCCCTTCGCACTCCGGTTAGCCAATCTGCTGCAGGTGCGATTTTTATGATCTCCCGCTGAGGTTAAGACTGCCGTCGAGCTCCCAGAAGACCTCTGCCTTCAGCCATATCAACAACTGGCGCCGCTCCGCGTCTCTTTCCTTATCCGCATATCATTTCAGTAAGTGTTAATCTTCCCCCTCTAACTACATTTTCGCATTTTCCTTTTTACCATTCTGTCAAAAAAAGCTTTTTCATCTTCAAAAGCCATGCAAATAGGCTCTGTAACACTTGGAATACACTTTTTAAAAATATATATAAGCTCGCCTCTAACACTCAGAGCTAAAAAGTGCGTTTGTACCTCATTTTTCTCACTCTTGTTCATATAATGTTTATATTTTACTGTTTTTCCCGTTTGTAAATACTCGTTGTTACTTCTTTTCACACTCTGAGATAAGCGTGCTCAACTCGTCTCTTTTTGGTTCTCTCGATCGAATTGGTAGGTTTGGTTCATTCTTATTCGCCCTCTTAACAGCTAATTGTACAAGAAAAACAAAACATTTACCCTCTTTTTCATTTTTATCAAACTTTCTAGATATCTCAGACACCTTTATTTTTTCGAGTTTGCCGAATTCTTCTCAACCAGTGCTTGAGCGATCCACAGGCAAGAACATCCGTCTCTCCACACACGATAGACAGCATCTGCTCTCTACGCTAGATCAGCTCTGCGTGGATTTTGACCGCGAGTGACCGGATGTTGTTTCTGGCCTGAGTTTGCCTGAAATGCCGTGAGGCTCGTTTGAAAGATTGCGCCCGAGACCAACTCTGCCCCCAAGGCATGCATACCTTTAGCTGCCACCAGTGAGATATCAGAGCCGGGCTCCACATATCCAATCAGGAGCACGAGGAAGACAGCTTTTTGCAGACTCTCCAGAAATATACAAGTCCTTACCAACTGCTCTGCAACCCAGTGTTTCTTTGCTCCCTATGTTATGCTTTAAAAATATGATACATGTAATGTGATCATCAAAGAACATGATTTTTTTAAACTTTTATTCTTATGCTTTTAAAGTATGTCAGATTATCATAAAACACTTATTTGTATGTTATAATGTTTTTCTTACACCATGTGTAATTTTTAATTTTTATAAACACCTTGTTCATTGTATCAATGTGTAATTATGTATCTTTGATAAATAAATAAAATATTTAATCTTGTATTTGTGTACTTCCTGGTGATTCAATAAAAAATGAGTCACATATCGCTCTGATAAACACAGATCTCTGAAAGAAATGTTTGATGGAACAAAGGAAACAAGTGTCTTGCTACTAAACTTTTAAGTCACCATGGTTTAAATGAGAAAATGCCACTAGGAAACTAGCAGCTCTAAGTCTTTATGTAAAACATGAAAAACTCCATATCAGTGATATATCCATATCTAATTTCTCTTTCCAAAAAGAAGTGGACTGAGCAACAGGAGCGGAAGCTCTTTAATTGAAACTCTTTGGAGAATTTCCTTAAAGAGGATCTTGTTTTGATTTTATTTTTGAGCCCTTTAATGTGCGTTTGTGCACTGTAGGAAGCCAGCTTTAGACAGGCAGGGTTTGCAAACTTTACAACTTTCAATACAGTTTCTATTCAAATCACATCTTATCTATCATTGTGTGGTTCCTTCTCTGCTGATCCTTTCAAGGCTCCATAGTCTTACCTAGAACTTTCTGATACTGGTCCAAAGTTGTCGAGACAATAATTTAATGCATATCTCATGTTATTTAATTGTAATACCTGTTACATGTGGGTCAGCATTCCTCCTGTAGTCCACGATGAGCTCCTTGGTCTTCTCGGTGTTAAGCAGCAGGTTGTTTGTGTCGCAACACTCAGCCAGACGATCCATCTCCTCCCTGTAGGCGGCCTCATCGTTGTCACTGATGAGGCCAATCACTGTGGTGTCATCTGCAAACTCAATGATGGTGTTGGAACCATCAGAAGGTCTGCAGTCGTGAGTGAAGAGGGAGTAGAGGAAAGGGCTCATCACACAGCCTTGTGGTACACCGGTGTTCATTGTGATTGTAGATGAGCAGTGGTTATCCAGCCGGACGGACATGTTGGGGCAGGTTCATCAGGAAGTACACTAACCATTTACACACGAGGGAACTGATGCCCAGGTCTGTCAGTTTCCTGATGAGTTGTGAGGAGAGGGTTGTATTGAACGCTGAACTGAAGTCTATAAACAGCATTCTGGCGTAGGTGTTGTTATTGTTCAGGTGTGAGAGGACAGAGTGCATTGCGATGGAGACTGCATCCTCCGTGCTCCTGTTCTGACAGTATGCAAATTGGTGGGGGTCCAGGGTGGGGGGAAGACAGGATTTGAAGTGTGCTAGGACCAGCCACTCAAAGCACTTAGTAATGATGGGGGCGAGGGCTACTGGGCGGTACTTATTGAGGCTTGATGGGTTGGAGTTTTGGGGTATCAGGACGATGGAGGTGGATTTAAAGCAGGCCAGATTTGCAACATTTAATGCAAATCTGTGTAGTTAGTGTGTAGTGTAGTCAATAGTTTAGTTGTGTGTGTCAGAACAATGAGGCGATTGCTAAATGTTACAGGTGTTACAGGAGTGATACATCTCCTGTTGTCAGGCCTGCAGGTATCAGCCTGTTGTTCTTCTTTATCTCATAGTGGACACAAATTATTTTTTGGAGTTGCACAAATAATTTGTGTGGCATCAAATTTGATGCAGAACACCTGATTGTTCTGTAAATAGTTTGAAATGTTTATTTAAAAAAATGCCTTGGCTGCATTTTTAGTTAAACAGCTGGAAAAAACTTTGTTTTTTGCATAACTCAGTTACTTTTTTGAAGAAGTAACTATACAATTAATTGCCAAACATTGGTTATTATATACTGTATTTTGCAGAGTTACAGGACTCACTCCCAGACATCTGATTCATCTCATAATACAAGTCAGAGCTTTATATTAAAAAAAGAAAAGAAAGTTGTGTTGTCAAAATTGGAGTTCAAGTTATTTTTACTTCCAATAGTGTTAACATACTAAACAGGTCATGAACAAGATGTGTTTAAACTTTCATTGTAAGTGGATTAAAGCAGTTAATTAAAAGTAGTCTAACATAAATGTAAATGCTGTAATTTGATTATTTTAATAAACCATGTAACTTGGATGGATTTGATGCTGGTGTGACCACAGTGCACACGTCTGATGTCGCTCACAGTGGTCCAAGGAGCCGCTCAGGGAGTTTGTGCGTTCGCTCAGACACATGAGAAATTAGAGGGAACATCGATCTAATGGTCATGAGTCCTTGCCACAAGCATCGGGGGTTGGAGTTGGAGAAGTGTTGCTTCTTTTTAAAATGGTGTTTGGCTTTATTGATACCCCTCTTTAGCTTAGCCCTGGATGTATTATAGGCCTGTGCATCTCTGGACCTGAGGGACATGTTGCTTAATTATTATTACTCCACCTTGGTATTACATACCAATTCTCCACCTTGGTATATAATACCAAGGTGGAGAATTATGTTACATAAGAATTCAAAAAGTTCACACACAAAGACACATAGAAAATACAGATATTTATTTCCAAATGCAAACATAGTAGACATAGTAGACCTGTGTTTGTAGAATAATTAAATGTAGGTAGTACCAGTGTCTAAACCAGACATCGTGAGAGGGTTTTAAGAGAGAGCAGTTAGGGTGTCCTGCACTGTTCATATAGATTAACTCAGCTGATATGAATACAGTACAAGGGGGTATCTTTCTGGGTATTTTTCTTAAATTAAAGTAATTTCAGCTAGAAGTGAGTGACACGAAACAATCCTCCAGTCTTTTCAGATGACAGAAGTTCCTGTATACAGTGTGCCAGACAATATATAATCGCTTAAATGGCAGTGTATTATATAACTGTTTCATGCAAGCAGAGGTCGACTCGACTTGAGTTCGACTCCATCATCAATTTTCATTCTTTAAAGCAACACTGTAATTATGTCTCTCATTTACTACTAACACACTGCTTGTTGGCATTCAGTTACAAAGACGAGGTGAGTCAGTAGCTGATAGATTGGCAGCCGTGTTTTTGCAGAAATCAACAATGCTATATATACTATATTTCTACCTTGACAACTAAAGTTTTTTCCAAAACTTTAGAGGTGGTGTCCTGTACTAGCAATGCATTCTTGGGCATGCCTTCCTCGTTCAGAGGGTCACCAGCTTAAAAAAAACATAATCCTCAAACATATTAATTTCATGTCTCTCTCTCTCTCTCTCTCTCTCTCTCTCTCTCTCTCTCTCTCTCTCATTTTTTGTTTTTTTTTTTTGCCTGGAGGGCAAAAAACAAATCATTTGTCTTCTCTGTCCAAAATGTGAACATTGGCATCCTCAAAACAGTAACCTTTATCCTTTAGATGCAGATCTACAAGCAGATCCCACCTGAGATGTTTTCTACATGCCACAGTGAAGGGCCACCATTATGGTCTGGGGAGCTTTTTCCCTCAGTGGAACAATAGAGCTTCAGGAGGTGCAAGGGTGTCAGCCGCTAACTATGTCCAGATGTTACAGAGGGCATCCTTCATGACTGAGGGCCCTCGTCTGTGTGGTAACAACTGGGTTTTTCAAAAAGACAAGGCTACAGTACACAATGCTGGCAGGACAAGGAACTCCTTCCAGGAGGATAACATCACTGTTTTGGACCATCCTACGTGTTCCCATGATCTAAATCAAGTTGAGAACTTTTGGGGATGGATGGCAAGGGAAGTTTACAAAAATGGACAACAATTCCAGACATTAACACAGAATCCTTTGGTAAGTGTATTCTTCATCAGAACTGCCTGTGTTTTGGTCATGTGTGTCAACAATTGTTGTTTTCTTTACCTTTGGTTGTCTCTTTTTAGGTTGTGAAAGAGGTGTTTTCTCTAGGGCCAGTTCATTTACTGGCAGCAGCATTGTCAAAGTTAAAGCTGAGATTTTATGAAATACCAGCAGCATCAGTCATGATCATTTCCAAAAAAATTGGTTCACTTTATCTTAAGAAATAAAAGTTGGAAGTTTAAGGTAACAGTAGTCCCAGTGGTAATCAGAGCATTAGTTGCGGTAAATCCCAAACTAGGTGAGTGGCTCCAGCAGATAGATCTCTGTCCAGAAGAGCGCAGTCCTAGGAACAGCAAAGATACTCTCAAGCTCCCAGGCCTCTGGTAGAGAACCCAAGCTTGAAGGATAAAGACCACCCACAGGAGTAAGGGAAAATAAGAGACTCGTATTTGTCTCCCCTTACTTCAACTGCACAGAGACATCTAAAAAGTGGCTAATTTATTTGGAATATTATTAATAGAAGCCACACAGTAGTAAAAAACAAAACAAAAGGGGGGGATCAAATTGTAATTCCCATGATGACATATTGTTTTCTAACTGTCCAAAGTCTTGGACTAGAAGGACATATTATTAACACCAGCAAGTGCAGATAAATATTTATTTCCCTAATTTTAATATATGTATATTTTGACTGCTGAATATATATATGCCTTGACACAAGAGATGTAACACAGACAGATGCTTCACTGAAAGCTTTAATGTTGCAAAACAAGAAAAAACAAAGAAACAACAGTTTTGTAGGATCAATGCTGTGGTAACACAATCAGTCTGCTCTTGTTAAAGACACAAGGCCTAAAAGACAATGCAGCTTTTGCTGATTTGTCATTTTGATGTTTAGATTGGTACCAAGAAAGGAAAAATGTAACTAGGAAAAGAAGTAGGAGCAAGCATAACACAAACACTATTATACATCGGTTTGTGTTTTACTGGAAAATTTATGCTTCAGTCTCAGCCCTGGTGTTCTGATATTTTCTTGGCACAGACAGATGGCCGATTTTCGTGACACTGCATATCATCCCAACACTTGGAATCTGCAAATTTCAAAACCAGAAATCGGTAAATTCTATTGCTGTCAGCGTTATTCGTGTTAAAATGACGTTAACGCCATACCGTCATTAACGCAGCAAATCGCCCTTAGCAAGTCAACGCAGCTCGCCCCATGCAAGGGGCTGCACACGGCTGCAAAGCGTTAATGAACCAACCACACTGACAGGTTGATGCCATGCAGCCCATGCACGGCGTGAGCCACGGTAATGGCGTTAATGTCATTTTAACGAGATTAATGCTGACGGCACTAGTAAATTCATTAAAAAAAAAATTATTCAGAAATTAGGCAATCATGTTAAATATTGTGCTTTGAATTACCGCCATAATTCATCTGCAGACAATCCTGCTTGCCGCTATTATTAGGCTCTCCGGGGCACCAGTGTGTATAGTGGAAAGGGGTCCCATCACTCCACAGCCAAACATTTTCCTAGAAGACAGAAATTGATAGCATCATTTCGGGCAGGCCAAAAGATCATGCCTAGCCAAAGTCTTGTGAAATCAGCTTTATTTAATTGACATAACCAATGTAGGCAGCTGGTGAATCTCAAATATTATTTATTATATAATTTAAGCTTCTTTTAATTGATTCATGTCAATTGATTTTACATTTTGAGATAATGGTAATCTGTCATCATTAACCGTTTGAGACCTATTGGAGCAGGAATACTTCGTTTTGCGTATCTATTTTTAAATACCGGTAGAACTGCAACCACATAAGTTAGCACATTATTATTTTTATTATTTATTTTTTTGCATAGCAAACCGGAGAAGTTGTACTTAAATCTTATGCATTCAGCTTGTTCTAGGTCACAGTTTCCTTTCCCATATGGCTTTGCAAAAATTGCATAAAACGCACTTGCAGTAAAAAAAAAAAAAAAACCCATAATATTCCAGAAACACGCTTTGCTGATCTGATCAGCTGTTCGTAACACTTCCTATGTTAGAATAGACATCGGTGCGAACTGTCGCATGTCCGCCATTACCTGCTAAAACCGGAAGTGACGTCATATTTCGTGGGAAACTTAGTTTGGTTTTCCCTTAACGACCTTTATAAACCCATGCTGGTGTTTTTAAAAGTTATGTTTGACTTTATGCTTTTCTGTATAGTTTCTGGGATGCTAAGAACTAAAACTTCAGTGCTGGAAATAGTTTAGTTTGATGCACATGCACACGCTGTTTTCTTTGCTAATTTGCATTATACTATTTATTTATCATTATTATTAGTATTTCCCTGCAGTATATAAAAAAACCAATCTCAAAAATAAAACTATAAAAACACTCAAAACAAATTTCCTGTGGTTGGAAACTATTTTGTGCAACTATTTTGTATTTACAGTTTTGAGAGATAAAATGAAATATGTGTAAAAACAAAACAAAAAGTATTTTATTTTTTGTGGACTTTATTGCAATTTTTTTTAATTTATGAAGTTACTATAGACGTAATGCATACATATTATTATTATTATTTTTTTAAATGACATCAGAAACAGCAGTATGCGACATTACGTGATGGCAGAGCTTCAGTTCATCCTTTGTCATTTTTTTTTTTTTTTTTTTTTTTTTTTAATAAATAGGACAGGGGGAATGAATGAGAGAAAGAGGGGGAGAGAAAGAAAGAAAACCAAAGGGGAGAAGAGACGGTGAGAAGGGGGGGGGAAGAGAGAGAAAAAAAAAAAAAGAACTCCTGGGTCACCTGTATGGAGAAAAAAAAAAAACAAACAAAAAAAACAAACAGAGGAGACAGCAAACAACAAAGAGCAACATAATAATAGAGAAAACAAAGCACCATCACAATAAACTAGCTAGTCATAGATATCAATATTTACTAAATAATAAACGATATTGTGCAGCACGCAAGATAGACAGCGCACAGTGTGCTTTGAGGCAGCAGCCAAGAAAGCTTTAGTCCGCGTCTGTGAATACCCATGTGTGCATACCTGTGTGGATCAGCATGCTTGCATTCCAAAGGTTTCTCCATGTAATGATCTGCTAGGGAGTGTGGGGGGGCCACAGCCCCGTCCTCCAGGGTGTGAAGTGGGTATGGAGGAGATCAAAACTCCAGACATCCAGAGGCCCCCAGAACACAAGAGACCATGGAAGACCAACAGAGGGGCAACCGCGCCACTGTTCCAGTAAGAGCTGAGGAGAGTCCCAGATGAGGGCTCGCCCAGCAGCCGCGGAGCAGAAGTCAGGGGGAGTTGCAGTGACGCGCCCGTGAGCTCCGCCGGCCCCCAACTGCGCCTGAGTGACCGAGCCCCAGGCCGAGAGGCCGGGGGCACCCCACCTCCAAAGGGGCCCGAGCGAGCCCCAGGCCCCAGGCCCCGACAAGCGGCCGCCAAGGAGTGAGCCGGTGTGTACCCGGACGCCCACCCCCAGACACAAAGAACCACCAACACACCGACACCTGAGGGAGTCCGCCACCGGCAGGGGAAGTGGTGGTGGGTGGAGATAGGCCTCCAAACCTTGGAGGGCCTGAGGTGTCCCCAGAGAGGTGGCGTCTGATACCCAACCTGACATATAGACACAGACATACAGGCACACACAGACACAAACATCCATTCCCACCCTCATGCTCTCATATGCACTCACTCCACACTCAACCAACGTGGAGACAGACATAAAGAGACGCTGTACACACAATCACACTCCCCAAGCGTACTCTACAAACCGGGTCTAGGTACCCTTGCCCCTGGAGGGGGGAATTGCACCCAGACCCAGGTGGTGTTACCCTTTTCCCTGCGGTGGGGAGAGGCAGACCACCCCGACTCCGCAGCAGCAGGGAGGCCCCACACCCCAGACCGCAGTCGGACGGCCAACTCCTCCTACTAGCCCTCCCGCTCCAGCAGGCCGCAGAGAATGGGGGTGGGAGAAGACTCCAAACCTCCCTCCACCCGCTCATTGTAGTGTTGATGCATATGTGTTCTAAGGTGCAATTAAAACCCAGGAGGGCATGGAGCTACCTGCCAAGGAGCAGCAGGTAAGCGCATAGTCCCTCCTGCTAGCCCTCAATGACTAAGTGTATTTAAAATTGAGAGGTGGGCAACGACGTCAGGGGTGAGGTATACACCCTGATGGTAATTTGGACTCCGTGATTGTGCCCACCCCCAAGATCCTATATGTATGTGTAATGAGAGTGTGAATAATGTGAATGTCTAAGTTGTGGGATAAAATTGAGGCAGAGGCAGCCAGAAGGGGACAGGGGGGGGGGGGGGGGGGGGTAGCCTCCTCTGCACCCTGGTGACATACCCCCACTCCAAGGCCCTGCATGTGTGGGTGGTTGTGGAGGAGCGGGAAGAGGGAGGCAGCTGGAGATGGGGAGGGAAGGAAGGGAGGGGCAGGTAACCCCTCCCTGGGGCCAGCTCCCCCGCTGACCCCAGTAGGCACTCCCACCCTTCGCGACCCGCCAGGGAAGGGGGGCCCAGGCCCATCAGACCGGGGCCCAGTGCAGTAGCGCCCTCCGGCTCCACAGAGCCCTGGACAGTCCACCCAACCCCACCACAGAGAAAACTGCACCCACCCCACCATCCACACATCTTCCAGACTACATAAGACGGTAAACGCCCAGGCTGAGATCTTCCTCCACCTCTCCTGTATCTCCCCCTCCTGCAGAGAGTTCCTGAAGAGAAGAAAGCTCCTGCAAGATGTGACCATCCCCCCCACCAGTTGAAGAGCCCCCCAGGCGGCTCGACGCACCGGCGGCACCCTGCTCCAGGGCCGGGCCCCCATGCACCCACCCGCCCACAACCCCGGCAACACACCAACCAGGACCCAAGCCCCCGAGGCCCGGCCCGGGCCCCAGCCCAGAGACGGAGCGCCCCCAGAACCTCACTACCCAGGGGCAGCCAGGTTGCCAGGTCAGTAACCCACGTCCGTCAGCACAGACCCTCCCCTAGCCCCGCTGCACGCAGCCGCGAGGAAACAGTCACCTGAGAGCCAACAGAGCCCCCAACCGAACGTGACCGCTACCCCGGGTTGAGCCCCCCAAGGAAGATGCCTCCGGGGAACCCCCCGACGCCCTAAGCCTGTCCCTACCCCCTCACCAATCACAACAGTGAAGGCGGGACCAAACTATGACCCCCCACCCCCACTAGGTGATGGAGCTGATAAAAGGGGCCCAGAGCAATTGATCTAATGTGGTGGCAGAGGCTGTGTCAAGACTAATGTAATCTAATAGATAATTTCTATATTGGTTAGAATTAAGATTATTTTTATTTTTCCAGTTCATGAGGACTGTTTTCTTGGCTATGCATAGGGCAGTGAAGATCATATGGGCTATATTCTTTTCTGAAGTGACATTATCTAAGCTGCCCAGTAGACACACTAAGGGGGAAGTTGGAATGTTACATTTCAGACACTTTGATAAGTCTTCACATATCTCGCGCCAAAACTTTTGCACTGGTGGACAGAACCAAAGAGCGTGGATGTAATTGTCTGGTGTATTGCCTTGACAGTGTGAGCAGTTGTTGGAAGATGTAAAGCCCATCTTGAACATCCGATGACCTGTATAGTGCACTCTATGAAGTATTTTGTATTGTATTAATTGCAGACTGGGATTTTTAATTAATTTAAAAGTTTTTAAGCAAATCTGAGACCAGAAGTTTTGGTCTAGGTTGACTGATAAATCTGCTTCCCACTTTGCAGTAGGAAGGGATATTGATTCATCTAATTTAGAAAGTGTTCTGTATATTTTAGATAATAATTTGGGGGATTTAAGAGTAAGAAAATGTGCCGCACTTAGTGGTGTTTGTAATTCAACTTGACTGAGGTTAAATTTCTTTTTTACTATGGATTTAATTTGTTGATATTCTAAAAACCTTGTCTTGTTGATCCCATATTGTTCAACTAGTCTGTCAAATGGAATAAATTCTGTTCCCTCTAATATATGTTCTAAGTATTTAATTCCTTTACAACTCCATTCTGGGAAATTAATCATATTATTGTTTTGTAATATGTCAGGGTTATTCCAGATAGGTGTACGTTTGCATGGGATTAATGAAGACTCCGTTATTTTTAGAAACTCCCACCATGCTGTTAGAGAAAAGCTGATGTTGATACTTTTAAAGCATTCATGTCTTTTGATGTTTGAGCTAATAAATGGTAGGTCTGAAATCTCTAGATCCTTGCATAGTGCCTGTTCAACATCTAGCCAGGGCTCAACTAAGAAGGTATGTTTTAACCATTCTGAGATGAACTGAAGCCTGTTGGCTAAGAAGTATTGGTGAAAATTAGGCAGATCTAATCCTCCTCTATCCTTGGTTCTTTGTAGCGTTTTTAAGCTAATACGCGGGGGTTTATCTTTCCAAAGGAATTTGGAAATATATGAATCCAGAGATCTGAACCAATCTTGTGATGGTTTGTTAGGGATCATCAAAAATAAGTAATTTATTTTTGGCAAGATCATCATTTTTATAGTGGCGACCCTTCCCATGAGTGATATGGGTAAAGATTTCCATCTAGTCAGATCGCCTTCTACTTTCTTTAGAAGTGGGATGTGGTTTAGTTTAGTTAAGTCTGAAAGCTTAGGAGAGACATTAATACCTAAATATTTAATATTTCCGGATTGCAGTGGGGCAGAGGAAGAATTATGGAAGGAGCAGTTAATGGGGAGAACTGTAGATTTTGGCCAGTTAATTGAATAATCTGAAACTCTTGAAAACCAGTTTATTAAAGTAATTACCTCAGAGAGGTTGGTTTGTGTGTTTTGCAGAAAAAGCAACACATCATCCGCATAGAGACTGATTTTATGTTCTATGTTCTTACATTTTATGCCCTTAATTGTTGTAGCCTGTCTAAATGCTGCTGCTAGAGGTTCGATAAAAATTGCAAAAAGTGAAGGGGAGAGTGGGCATCCCTGTCTGGTGCCCCTCAGGAGACAGAAGCTGGAGGATGTCTGGTCATTTGTTCTGATACGAGCCGTTGGGGAATTGTATAATATTCTTATCCAGTTTATGAAAGAGTTTCCAAAACCAAATTTGTGTAAAGTTGCGAATAAAAATTTCCAATTAACTCTGTCAAATGCTTTTTCTGCATCTAGAGATAATATTATGGTTTCGATGTTTTTATCGTATGAGTAGTCTATTAAATTAAGTAATCTACGAGTGTTTGTTGAGGAGTGCCGACCTTTTATGAAACCAGTTTGGTCAGGATGAATTAAGAGGGGGGTCATTTTCTCTAATCTCTTTGAGAGAGCTTTGCAGATTATTTTAAGGTCTACATTTAAAAGAGAAATTGGACGATAGCTTGAGGGAAATAAAGGGTCTTTGCCTGGTTTTAGCAGGAGACTAATGTTGGCAGAATTCATATTTGGTGGTAGTCTGCCCTTTTCCTCGATTTCCTGCAACATGCTGTGGAATACTGGTGCCAAAATTGTCCAGAATTCTTTGTAGAATTCTGCAGGGAAGCCGTCTGGACCTGGAGCCTTATTATTGGGCATACTTATCAGGGCTTCCTGGAGTTCACTTGGCGTCAGTGGCGAATCCAGTTCCATTGCTTGACTGTCTAGTAATTTTGGAAGAGTTACGTTGTCAAGAAACAGATCAATTTCATTTTTAGATGGGTTTATTTGTGGTGAGTATAAAGTTTCATAGAAATCCCTAAAAATGTTGTTTATTCCTCCAGGATCATATATTGTGTTCCCCGATAAATCTTTAGCAGCACATATAGTTATTTTTTCTTTATTTATTTTTAGCTGGTTAGCTAGAAATCGACCTGATTTGTTACTGTGTTCAAAATTCTGCAAGCGAAGTCTTTGTATAAGGAATTGTGTTTTTTTATTAATAGTTTCATTTAATTCTAGTTTTGTTTTGCATATTTTGTTCAATGTTTCCTGATCTTGGTGGGACGCGTAGGCTTCTTCTAGTGATTTGATGTTTTTTTCTAATTCCTGAATATTTTTGTTTTCTTCTTTCTTTTTGTGTGATGAGAAAGAAATTATTTTACCTCTCATCACAGCTTTCCCTGCTTCCCATAGAACAGAAGCAGATATTCCGGGAGTGTCATTAAAGTCTAAATATGAAGTCCATTCCTTTTTAAAGTATTTAATAAAGTCTTCATCTTTAAGTAGTGATATATTAAATCTCCAGTTTTTACTTGGCGTAGTATTATTCTTGTGCATTAGTGTTAAAGATACAGGAGCATGATCGCTGACAGCTATAGGGTGAATCTCAGTGTCTGAAATGTCACACAGCAGTGAGCTGCTGACCAAAAAATAATCCAGACGAGAGTAAGAGTGATGAACATGCGAGAAAAAAGTATATTCCTTACTGGTGGGGTGAAGAGAGCGCCATGCATCGCAAAGACCAAAGTCGTTCATATACTGTTTGACAGAGGTGTGGACTCGAGTCACATGACTTGGACTCGAGTCAGACTCGAGTCATTAATTTTATGACTTTAGACTTGACTTGAAAAAATGTTCTAAGACTTGTGACTTGACTTGGACTTTTACACCAATGACTTGGGACTTGAATTGGACTTGAACCGGTTTACTTGAAAAGACTTGATATTTTACCCCAAATATAAAATTTAACATGCATATTATATAGAGATTGAAAATGTGACGTCATTCACGGGTAGAACCGCAAAGGATTCTGGGAACTCGTGGCAAGCGGTCAAGCGGTACTAGCGCACGCAGGCTTTCAATTAAAATCAGTTATACAGCGATAAAAAGAAACACAAAAATGTCAAGAAGCTGTTGTATTATTAACTGCAATAGCCGGTCGCATGACAGCCACGCGAAGCCGACGGGTAAAGAGATCGGTTGTTATCGGATTACGTCGTTGAGGAGAAATTGTTCAAGCCATGTTTCCGAAGTAACAAAGACACGACTGGATTGCAGCCATTCAAAGACCAATTATAACGTCCCAGAACACTCCAGCTCACAGGTTAGTCTGCTCCAAGCATTTACACGAAGGTCAGTGTTTTTTAGTAGTTAATACGTCATTTTCATAACATAATTGGTGATATAGGTTACAAGCAAGTCTGGCGCTGAACAGAAATTGTCGCGCTATGCTCCTTTATTTATTGTGCATAAATAGTGAATTGTCCTGACACAATATTGCGTTTCGCTTCTGTTATTATGGTGCATTGACAAAAACATATACTTTTATTCACAGGATAAAACAGTTGTTTTGTATCACTAATTGTCCAGTACGATTACAGCATATATTATTGTCACTGCTACATTTCTGTGACGGGTACCAGAAATTATTTCCACTGCTAATTAATTACCATTGAGCTCAAAGGTCCTATTAATAAACGGTTAACGAATGTGTATTTATGACGACGATTTGTGAGACTGGTAAACTTATGATACGTACGATGGTCTTTACTTTCTACACGGTGCATTTCAAGGTCCTGCACCCATCCGGCGGTAAACTGTACCTGGGCTTGTTGCAGTGACCTGAAGTTACTAAACTTCATGAGTGTATGCACTCACTCCAAGAACCGTATAATTATAAATATGCATATAAATATGCTACGATGAGATAGCTGACTTCATCTAACTAGCAAATGTTGTCCAGGCTACGTTGGTGATACAGTTTTTTTAATGTGTATGATATTTTTGTCATGCGATTTTAAAGCCGGTCCTACAACCGCATCCAAGAATAACATGCAGCTTATCTCAGAACTGTCGGTGAAAATTATTCTTGGAGCTAGGTTTAATTGAGCTGCATTTTAAAGAGGTGCAATTTCACAATTTGTGTATATTTTCTAAGTTCACTATTTTGTCATGTGTTGAGAAAAACACAGATTTTAAAATTACATGGTCTAATATTTACATTTAGCATAACTGCAACATTATTTTTTCATTTTTTTTTTTTTAAAGACTCGAAAGGACTTGAAATTCAAAGTTTCAGACTTGTGACTTGACTCGGACTTTTACACCAGTGACTTGAGACTCGACTCTGACTTGCCTGACATTACTTGAGACTTGACTTGAGACTTGAGGATAAAGACTTGAGACTTACTTGAGACTTGCAAAACAATGACTTGGTCCCACCTCTGCTGTTTGATTATATTTGTGGACTGCCAATTACGCTGAGTTCCTGTTGTGTTGAGCCTATCCATTTCTTCATTTAGTCCAAGGTTGAGGTCACCGCCAAGAATGAGTGTGCAATCAAGGTGTTCAGAGAGTGCACTAAAAAAACCGTGGAAGAATGAGGGTTCATCAACATTTGGACCATATATACTAACAATACATAGTTTTTTGTTCAATATTGATAGTTTAATAATTAGAAATCTACCCTCTGGATCTATAACTGTATCGAGTACTGTAAAATTAACATTTTTATGTATTAAAATTGCTACTCCCCGTTGTCTAGAATTATAACCGGCTGCAAACACGTTAGGAAACTCAGGTGTTTTAAGTTTATTTAAACCTGTGACAGGTTTGTGAGTTTCTTGTAATAAAACAACATCTGCCTGTAGTTTTTTAAGCTGGTTAAATATTTTTAACCTCTTTCCTCTGGTGCCAGCTCCATTTACATTCCATGTGACAAACCTCAGCATGCCCTTAATTGTGCGTGTATGTCTGATGATGTATGCTGGGTGTTTCGTTTAGACAGGTGGAGAGAATATGGAAACATCCCTTGTTTGTAAATAGAAAGAGAAAAAGAAGTGTGGTGAGAGACTCCATAAGTCTGACTATGTGTGTGAATATTCACTAATATGAACAAGCGTGGCTTGCTTATGTGTCCTGCAAGTCTGTGCGTGCTGTGAGGTTGTTGTGAATGTGCTGCCGTTGAGCTGATGTGTTTGCGTGATCGTGTTGTGAAAATATGGAGAAATAGAGGGTGTTGTTTGTAGGTGAGTGGGGAAGTAGGTGACCACAGCAGTGAAAGACAAGAGAAAGAAAGAAACCACATGAACTGTGAGCGACAAAAAAAAAAAAAGAAACGAAACGGAAACATTCCAATTAAAGCAATGACGGAGGGTGACGGTGTTATATCTGCTATGACATCATATTGATATTACTAGCTTAAACTCATGTTAAAGGAGAGAGTGTGAATGAATAAGAAAAGAGTGTAGCGGGTTCTTATCTGGAGTGCAGTTAATATAACCACGGTGTGGTGCCGAGGTCGCGGTAAAGCTGTCCGTCCACGTAGAGCCGTTCCACGGCGATGACAGCACGGGAGCCTTTCTGGATGAAGCTGCGTCGAACTGGGAACAGGACCTTGCGTCGTTCCAGGATCTCTTTGGGGAACTGGTCGTTCACGCTGAAGTCCGTTCCTTTCAGCTCTCTGCCGCGACTCTTCACCTGTTCCTTCTGTTTGAATTGACTGAATTTGGCCACAATAGGCCGTGGTCTCCCGGTCCGCGACCGCGCGCCCCCCAAGCGATGTACTCTATCGAAGTCGATGTTCTTTACGGTGTCCTCCGGCAGCTTCAGGTGGATTTTAATGAAGTTTTTCACCGTTGCCTCTGCGTCCTCTCCGGCAGTTTCTGGAATACCAGAAAACACAAGATTATCTCTCATGCTACGGGCTTGTAGATCGATAACGGACTCTTTTATTTTTTTATTTTCAATCTTTAGCTGGGTCACGTTATCGGTGAGAGATTTAACCGACTCCCATAGCGTGGCATTTTCAGCGGCAAGCGTTTCCACCTGCCGCTGGCTGAATTCCAGGGATTCTCTCAGAGATTTAAATTCCCGGTGTAAAATCTCCACCAGGGACAGCCTCGCATCGAAACTGGACAATCGCTTGTCGATTGACTCCAGGATTTCTGCGATGTCTTTGCCGGCAGGCGATGTTGTACCGGGGGAGTCTGCCTGGCGACTTCTCTTCGATGACGGCGTCTCGATTTTGGACGGGGAAGATGCACTCTGGGCCTTATGCATTACTAAATCTTGAAAACAGCGGTCGATGTAATCTTGGAGAGCGTCTAAACTCTCCCCGTTGTCCTCCAGGGTGTTAGAGATGATAAAACAGATGTTGTTAGTTATATGACAATTGATTAGTATATTTGGTAATACTGAAGCTTGGAAAACCTTTGTTAAACTCTATGCTACCATTTGCTTTTTCTCCGCCAAAATCTCCGGCGTCTGATGTCACCTACAACATCACTTCCCGTCTCTGACTACACCAGGGAATATGCATACATATTATTAAAATTTGGGCTATACTGGTTGTATTGATGTATAGCAACTTGAAATGCTCCCAAAAATGGCACTACAGCATGTAAAAATATAAAGATAAGCTCTGGCGTACTTGGTTCTATGGTAGGTCTTAAAGGGTTAATAGAAACAGAAACATAACGTAATGATTTAAAAAAGTACCTCAGATGCATCAGTTCCTCCTATCCAAGTTTCTTTGTAGCCATGATCACCAGTCAGCTTCAGAATGTGATGGTACTCGCTGTTGCTGTGCACAGATGCAAGGTTTGCACCCATGGACAAGCAGTTTCTCTTCAGTGAAGAGTGACAGAGAGAGGTTTTTAAAGTCACAACGAGGCTACGATGTGTTTTAATCAAGTTTTGAAGACAATACAAATAAGAGAAACTTACCTCAGCTTGAGCCCAACTGATGGATCGTGGAACGTAGACAAAGCAGCGTTGATTGAAAAGAGTCCAACCATAAGGACAACCAGAGGACATGTTGAACCGGTAACTCTTTGCTGGGAACAAATAAATAGCTGTATGTATGTATCTCCAGCTGATATTGTACTGTTTGATTTTTTATTATGACATGTACAATATTGAAAAAAACAAAACAACCATACAAATACCAGCTTGACAATTAAATATTACATTGTGGCGGGGCGTGGCCTGCGGTGCCGTGCAGAGGAGGCGGACGCACCTGCACGGCATCCGCAATCACGCCCCGCCGAATTAAATATTGTACTGGGTCCTGTGGTTGGGTTGTTGTTGTGATAGTGTTGAGCGGGCAGCGGGAGAGCTGCAGCTCTGTGAGTATTGTGGACAGCAACCGTCAAAGCTTTAATAAAAAGCATCAAAATGCCACTGGGTCTGCCGTGGTCGTTTACAGTGGTGCCGAAACCCAGGACGGGAGGCACGGCAGATCCAGGAGTGGGCCAGCAGAGGGAGGACCTGGCGAGAATGGTGGCCGAGCTGGCGGCCACGCAGCAGGAGCAGGCGGCGGTGTGGCGCCGCAGGCGGGAAGAGCTGCAGGACCAGACCGAACGCCACCTGCAGAGGATGGAGAATCTGGCGGCGCTGATCCGGTCCTGCCCGACACCACCGCCACCCCCACCGGCGCTCCCCAATGGCGCTGGAGTGGAGGAGATCCAGTCCGTGCAGGCGCCCGTGCCGGCCCCCAGGTTGCGACCAACTAGCACGCAGCCTGCCACAGCGCCTGTCCCCACACCTCGCGTGGGAGCCGCAGGGGCTCTGCAGGGCCCGGTGCCCGTTCCTGCGCCTCGGAAGAAGGCGGCGGAGCCGGCAGCGGTGGAGGCGGCGCCCGAGGAGCCGCTCCAGCCGGGAGAGACAACAGTGGAGGCGGCGCCCGAGGAGCTGCTCCAGCCGGTAGAGGCAGTGCCGGAGGCGCAGCGAGGGGAGCTGCTCCAGCCGGCAGCGGTGGAGGTGCAGCGTGAGCTGCTCCCACCGGGAGGGGCGGAGAAGCCGCGGGATAAGTCGGTGGTGCACGTGCTAAGGGAGTCCGCGCCACCGAAGCCCGAGGTTAGCGGGGTGAGCAGAGCGGCCTCACCTCCACCAGAGGCCAGTGCCTGCCGGACATCTGCCCAGCCGCCTGCGAGCTGGGGCGCACGACCGTACCAACAGCGCCGCGTCCACCTGCCACGCGGCCGACCTCCGGACCAGCTTCGCCGACGCTGCTGGGTTCGCAGGCGGCCACCTGAACTTACAACTCCCCGTCGCTTGGCCAGGGCCCGGGGGCGCCGACGGTCCGGGCTGATCCCCTCTCCCGCTCGCGGTGGGGGGAGTACGTTCGGCCGGATGGTTCCCCGGCCTCAGTCGGGCGATGGGGGTATGTGGCGGGGCGTGGCCTGCGGTGCCGTGCAGAGGAGGCGGACGCACCTGCACGGCATCCGCAATCACGCCCCGCCGAATTAAATATTGTACTGGGTCCTGTGGTTGGGTTGTTGTTGTGATAGTGTTGAGCGGGCAGCGGGAGAGCTGCAGCTCTGTGAGTATTGTGGACAGCAACCGTCAAAGCTTTAATAAAAAGCATCAAAATGCCACTGGGTCTGCCGTGGTCGTTTACATACATATTTAAGTGATTGACAATATACAGGGCACTTTGACTACCTCACAATTATATATTGTAATTATATCAATGCAGCTGTAAGCTTTTTTTTATTGATTATTAATCATTTTCATCATATTAATTATTTCAAGTAATAGGCAGTTAATTTCAAAACACAAAGTTTCATTAAAAATTGTTATTAATTTTATGATTATTAGTATATTTACAAAGAGAACTGAACAGAACAAAACATGATCACTTAAATACAAGTCAATGCAGATGTGTTTTAGCAGCTGATTCTGCAAGTCTTATCTCTAGTCATTCTAAAGCTGAGGGGACATGATGGCAAAGTATGGTCACCTTTGGATTTCAACGTTCAACTTTTTAATAGCCAGAAGGGCTGATATGAGGCTGACATTTTTGGTATTTAACTTGTGTTCAGACTTAGACAGCTGTGAGAAACCAATATGATTATACAATTTATATTCAATGAACAAGTTTAATGTATTTAAAAGGTCTTTAAATTGGCTTGTGACTGTTTTTATTTTCGTTTTCTTTGGACACCATTTCTACGTCAAAGTTAAATTTCACAATCTCTCTCTCTCTCTCTCTCTCTCTCCCACTCTGTGATATATAAATATACATTTTAAAATGCATTTTTGTTTTTCTTTCATTCCTTAAAATGTGTTCTCTACATTCTAAACTGAGAGTCGCATCATGCATGACACAATTGATTTTCTTTTCTTTATAAATGTGATTAACTCTGGTGAAAATATGGAAATGTCCACTGACCAGTTGGAATTAAACCTCCTGCACCACCGCTGACGTCTTCACGTGGCAGAAATGAACACAGCAAAACAATAGATGGTGACTGATTATTTACACATGTACATACTGACATATATTTACATACTTTACATTATACGGCAATACTCACAAGCAGTGGTCAGAAACATCGATCCACAAAGAAGTGCAGCCACAACCAGGAGCTTCATGGTGTCTCTGTGAAAAAACAGAAGACAATAAGTACTGACAAATCTTTAAAGAAAGGAGAAAATATAATTTAAGAGTTTGTACCAGACCTTTTGTAGAAGGTCTTCTTTCTTTTCAGTGTGAGCCAGTAGCTTCAGTCTTCCACCATAGAGGTGAGAAACAGCTCTGAGACTAGTGTTTATATACTCTTACATTTGTATACTTGCAAAATCAGGAAACAACTTATTTCTTAACCAAAAAAACAACAACAACCAAACAAACAAAAACCCAATTGCCTCATCCCTAATTTGATTTCATGCTGACTTGGTTTCAGATATTTACTGATAGTCAACAGAGAGGTTTCAAAGATTACAAGGATCAAGGATATTAAAATACATTGTAATTAGTGTCATTATCAGTATTTAAAAAGATACAATGCATAACGTCTTCCTCCTGTTCTAAAAGTTAAGAATGTATTGCCACCCCTTGATAACGTAATTGTGACTGAAAATATTGTTGCAGTTAGTTAAATATAAACTGGAAGAAATATCATGTTGTCCTTTGAGATAAAACTGAAGATTTAAACAGTTTTAAATCCATTACACTAACAGAGAACTCTACAACCTGGTAACATGGACTTTAAATACTTACAACTTTAAATAAAGACAGTAGCTGCAGGTTTCATAGATGTGTAATTTATTCTTTTCATTTAATAGAGTAGTAAGGTCTATTATACTATAATATAATAGTGCGCATGTGCCAACCAGCATGTAGCCTGTTACAGTTAGTCCTGCTTTTTCTCATTAGTTTAGCTTTTTTTCCTTACTTGTACTTTTATCTGTTTATTATCTTTCCTTCAATCATGTGGATTGAGAGAGTTTCTGTTCTGCTGGTGGACGCAGAAGTGCTACTTTTGTCGAGGAACGGGACAACACCTATATACTGCATGGACTGTTTACTCGCTGGCCAGACCTGCAGACGTACCAGCTGAAATTTGGAGAAAAACACATCGGGGATGCAGAGGTCAAGGACAGAAGAGAAGGAAGAAGGAGACGGTGAGACAGCGGAGGCTCGAAGCAAGGAGGAGGTATAAACCGTGTCTGCAGTCTATCTTATGGGAAATGATACGATAAATAAATAATAAATAAAATTGATGAGCTCTCAGTGCTTGTACGGAGTCAGAGGGAATACCAGGAGTGTAGTCTTATGTCTTTCACTAAATCATGGATGCACCAGGACATTCCCAACGATAACACATCCTTGGAAGGCTTCCATACTGTTCGGGCAGACAGGGACAGCATCAGTAGTGGTAAGAAGAAAGGAGGTGGGCTTGCTGATTTTGTTATACATAACAATAAAAGAAAGGTTTTGTTGCCCGGATATTGAACTGTGTGCTGTTGGACTCGGGCCGTATCATTTGCCCAGGGAATTTACTCACGTCAGATTGCTGGCTGTTTACGTTCCTCCCTCGGATAACCCCAGAGCTGCATGTGACACTACCCACTCAGCACCCAAGTGCCTTCATTCTGATCTTGGGTGACTTCAACCATGTTACATGGACAATACATTACCACCAGGGGGAGAGAATCTTAGACCTACTGTATGCTAATGCTAAGGATGCATACAGCTCCTCCTCCCTCCCCCCACTTGGAAGGTCAGATCACAACCTGATTCACCTCACCCCCCACTATGTGCCAATGGTGAGGAGGGAACCTGTCACCACGAGGAGCATTACCCACATCACCCACTGCGTGAGTATGTGAGTGGGCTGAGCAGCTCCTTTAGTCAGAGACTGAAACACCCTCGCTGCAGGAAGGAGCGCTTTCGCAGATCATTCATCCCAACAGCAGTTAGACTCTATAACTCCTCAATCACGATGTCATAAGTCACTGGACACTGTGAACATCCACAGTCACCACTTCATGCATAATGGACCTTCCATGACCTTCCAAGCTATATAGTTTATGTCTTCCATATTTCCAACTATATCCATAATCACATACTGTGTATGCTACCATTGTATATAGTGTATTATCTTACTTTTTTCATTGATTGTACTTATTTGTATTTTTGTATTTCCTTCATATATCTGTACCTCAGCTGAGGTGACGCAAAAATTTCCCCTTTGTGGGATCAATAAAGTCTTATCTTATCTTATTAGGAGGTGGTCAGAGGAGGCCTTGGCGGAACTACAGGGCTGTTTCGAGGTGACCGACTGGGAGATACTCTGTGAGCCTCACGCCGAGGACATCAATGGGCTTACTGAGTGTATCACAGACTACATAACTTTCTGCACAGACTCAATTGTTCCAGCTCAGACTGTTCATTGTTTCCCAAATAACACGTTGTGGGTGACTAAGGTAAAGAGGTGAGAAGGGTTCAGGTGTTTCTGAAGGACAAGATCAGAGAGGCTAAGGACAATTACAGGAGGAAGCTGGAGTGGAAACTCCAGCAAAGCAGCATGAGAGAGGTTTCGAATGGCATGAAGACCATCACTGGATTCAGGCCAACCAACAGCAGGGGAGGTAAGGGAGGTGAGAATAGAGCTAATGAGTTGAATTTGTTCTTCAACAGATTCGAAACTGCAGTGACTGCTCTCACCCCCCCCAAAAAAAAAACCTCACCTGTAGTCAGCCTGGAATCCAGAACAACACCACTGTACCTCCCTCTCTCTTCACATAGCGCTGTTGTCTCTTGTGAGAGTCCTGACACCTCAATCGTGCCTATACCCATCTGGACCAGCCGGCGAGCACTGTGAGGGTCATGTTTTTTGACATTTCCAGTGCTTTCAATACCATCAGGCCGACCCTCCTGGGTGATACGTTAGCAGCGATGCAGGTGGATGCTTCTCTGGTGTCCTGGATTGTTGATTACCTGACAGGAAGACCACAATATGTACGTCTCCCACAGTGTGTGTCTGACAAGGTAATCAGCAACACAGGGGCACCACAAGGGACTGTCTTCTCCCCCTTCCTCTTCACCCTCTACACCACAGACTTCAGCCACTGCACAGAGGCCTGCCATCTTCAGAAGTTTTCTGATGACTCTGCGGTGGTTGGATGCATCAGCAGGGATGATGAGACAGAGTACCAGGCTGTGGTCGACTCCTTTGTCACGTGGTGTGAGCAGAATCATCTGCAGCTCAACGTGGCAAAGACCAAGGAACTGATCGTGGACTTCAGGAATGTCAGGAAACACTTGACCCCTGTTTCAATCCAGGGGATCAATGTGGACATTGTGGAGGACTATAAATACCTTGGAGTACACATTGACAATAAACTGGACTGGGCTAAAAACACCACAGCACTTTACAGGAAGGGCCAGAGTCGTCTCTATTTTTTGAGGTGACTGAGGTCCTTCATCATCTGCTGAAGAATGCTCAGGATTTTCTATGATTCTGTTGTGGCCAGTGCGATCCTCTATGCTGCTGCATGCTGGGGGAGCAGGCTGAGTGTCGCAGATGCCAACAGACTTAATAAACTGATCCGTAAGGCCAGTAATGTTGTGGGGATGGAGCTGGACTCCCTTAAGGTGGTGTCGGAGAGGCGGATGTTGTCCAAGATAAAGACAATGTGGGATAATACCTTCCACCCACTCCATGACATGCCGGTCAGTCACAGGAGCATGTTCAGTGAGAGACTGAGAGTACCGAAAAGCACCACTGAACGACACAGGAAAACTTTCCTGCCTGTGGCCATCTCCCTCTACAAGTCCTCCACCTAACACACTGTATACTGCAATAGCTACACCCTTTTTGCACATGTTCTTCTTTCTTATTCAGCTATTTATCAATAAGTGACTTATATGTATATATATGTGCATATGCATGCATACATTGTATATATTGTGCTATTCTTTACTTAGTGTATTGTCTGTCTGTGTTACTGTTTATACTGGAGCACTGTAACCAAAATAATTTCCCTTAGGGATCAATAAAGTATTCTGATTCTGATTACCAACAGCTATATCCACTATGGGGGGAAACTAGTGAGGGAGACCATTAAGACCAAGCTGGGATTCTTGAGTCTAGAGGTTTGGAGAAACTTCCTCCCTTTCTTTCATCACAGCTGTCATGTTGACCCATTGAGAGAGGCATCGTTTCAGAAACATCAGGAAAGCCTGAAGTTTGTCGCAGGCATCACACAGGACTCAAGATCTTCACCACCAACTCCCTGGGAACTCGTCAAAGCTCCACTGTAGACCTGCCCCAGAAGATGAATAACCCAAGATTTCATGAACAGCGTGATAGAGACCTATCCTCTTTGTAATTTCAGAAGTACTCAGATAATCCTCAGAGGATTCAGTCCTGCAGAAAGATATATATTCAATATATATTATCCTCTCTGGTTATTCTGGTATGAATGACTCTGAATTACGTTATGGTAAATAACACACTATTGGCAAAAAAACGTGTGAAATAATTCCAGATTATAGTTTTTACTTCAACATACATGTGAAGACCTTTGACCTAAATAAAGTTTTATTTAATGCTGCTAGAGAGAACATTGTGTCTTCTTCATGCACGTTCAGTATTTAAAACAAGCCGTGAAGATCTGAGATCAGCAGCTTTTTGAAACACCAAACTGAGATACTGTTTGAACTACTATTGCTGATATATAGTCACAGTTACATGGATGTTTAATCGCTTTGACTGTTTGTCTTTAACTTTATCAGTAAAACAGCTGCAGTTACTGTTGTAAGTCCTGAGGTCTGAATCTGAGACCATCTTCTGTAATAACAAAGAGAACAGAATCATCACAAGCTATGAAATATAAAGTGTGTCTCTCAAATCTGAAATAAAGCTAATCCTTCCATGTCCTCACACATCAGGATCTGAAGTTTTACTCTTACATGTTTTTCAGCTGACATTAGCTGTTACTTTATAAAAAAAAAAGCCTTATATACTATCAGATTATCCAGGCTAATATTTATCTTTGAGTAATTGGTGCTTTTTAAATGGAGATCTGCAAAGATGAGATGATGGAAAAAGTTTCCAGTCCTGGCTCAATCTGCTGCTGCATCATGGTCACCAACATAGGTGTCATAACTGGTGTTTGTGCTGCTTGGGTATTTGACAGCAAATATTAACGCTTTAAATTATTTCTCTTGAAGGATGTAAGTTGTACAGAGTACTGCTCATGTAACTTTGTGAACAATTAACAATAATTAGACTGCTTTTTAGCCTGAACATTTTAAACAAACTCAGGAAAACAAACAAACAACAACAACAAAACAAATACAACGAGTCTGCTAAAAAAAAATCACCAGTGGAAAACTTAACCATAAATTTTAACTTAAGCTGCCAAACGGCCGTAGTTGGTTTTAGCACATAAATATTGGACTTTGCTACTTTAGTGTGTAGTTCATTATCAATGAGGGGTTACTGATGTGCAAGCGTGTCTTTTAATTTGGTGTTTCTGTCCTTGCAGATGTGGCAAGAGACAAATTTAAATTTTAAAACCAGCTCTGCACAGGAGCAGAAAGTGTCATGATTCACTATGATAAAGGACCCAAACGCAAGACTCGGAAAAAAGAGGGATGAACAAGAAGAGGCAGTTTCTATTGTGCTGTGAAAACTCAGATGCCAAAATACAGGCAACAGAACATAATAACTGGAAACAAGGAAACTAAACTTGGAAACAGAGAACTAAGAGACTAGAGACTAAGAAACTAACAAGTTACACTTAGAACCAGGAGCATGGAGGAAACACATAATGCTTGTCGTACTCTCACTAATGTAAGGGTACGACACGATAATAAGCAGGTGATGACAGAGGGCTAAATTACACAGCAGAGTTATGAGAAAATGGGAGACAGAAGGGAAACACAGCTGGGCCTAATTAGGCAGGACGAGACAAGGGAAGCAAAACTAGGCACACAACCTAAGCACACTAAACTATAAACAAAAGAGCAAAAGAGACAACACGAAGCGTAGGTACAGAGACACAAACTTAACACTTGTCATTTTGTCTCTGCACACTACCACAGTGGATTGTACATCGAAAAATCAATATGTGACTGAAGTACAGACTTTAGCTTTAACTCAAGAGAAAAAGAACAATCACAGTCACAGTCATTTTTATACACAGTCTCCCATTTTCTCCCATGTTCGTATTTCATTGGACAATTACCTTAAAAGCAGTTTCATGGCCAGATGAGGCCTACTCCCTTATTCATTCATGAAAGTGAACCAGACAGAATACCTGAAGTTGTTTTTAACATGTTGAATTTGGATTGCATAGCTTGTTATTTCACTTTTAATGTTTTTTAAGACATGAGAAATTGATAAGTATGAGAACTACATTTTTCTTGTCATAGAAAAATTAATAAAACTTTCAAGTAAAAAGCAGAACTTTTGAAAAAAAAGTATGATGAAATCTATGATGAAATTCCTTTTGTCAAACAAAACAGAAGTTACAAAACAACATTGTCTAGACATTTGTCTAGACAGCCCCAGTTCCAAGGAAGTTTAATTACAGAAAAAAAAATGTGATTATATAAATAAATACACATAATGCAATAATTGAATGATTTCCAAACTCATGAATCCAGATTTTATGCATAACAAAGCACAGGAAACATACAAAAATGCTTGAACCGAGAAAACTTAACATTATATGAAAAACAACAAATCGTCTTAAATTTAATAGCAACACATCTAGCTCGAAAAGTCAGTGGTACTACAAAAAACAGCTGGCAGCTAATTGGATTAACTGGCAACAGGGTAGTAACATGATATATTCTATAATAATAATAACTTAGAGAGGCAGTTTTCTTAAAAGTAAATCATGTTAGAAATTTTTTTCTCAATGTAATAATACAAATAGATTGAGTCTCTCATCATCTACAGTTATGTTTATCATCAATAGATTTTAAGAATCTAGAGAAATCTCTGTGCTCAAGACAAAGGCCAAAAAAACAAAAAAAAAAAAAAAAACTGCATAGACATGATCTTTGGGCTGTCAGGCAGTGCTACATTGAAAACATTCTGTTCACTGTATTGGAGGATTACTTACAAGGAAAATAGTGTCAGCAGATTTCACTAGGTGATCCACAATTGCTGGTTAAAACTCATGCAAAAAAAAAATCTATATGTGTACATAATCCAGAAAGGCGAATAATTTGGCTCAATAGTTAAATTGAGGCTAAATTGAAAACTGTTCTGTGGTCAGACATATCAGAAGTTGAAACTATTTTTGGAAAACAATAAAACAGGTCAAAGACATGGTTTGGTCCTTTTTGTCATTTATCGTTATTGGACATATGTGAAATTTTTAGTTTGTTTGTTTGTTTTCTGTGGTGCTTTTGTGTCTACAGATATATATAGAGAGAGTTCTTCACCACCACGGGCCTGTTGGGTAATTTAGATCAGCCTTCTGTTGAACCTGTACCATGCTAAGACATGGATGAACTCTTGAATAGACTTAAGGAGTAGGTAGTTTTCGCTTTTAAAAAGCTATTTTTTTTTTTCAAAAAATATGCACATTTATCAGGTAGTTTATTATTTAAAATGTTTAAGACTGATGACAGTCAGTCACAATCAGCCTGAAATGTAATAGTAAAATTATCCATCTGATACCCCCAGACATTGATCCTGTTCATCTGAGAAATTAAGTTTAATCTTACTTCAAAAATGCTGAAATTCTGTTAATTGCTGCTACAATCAAAAGTCGTGTCGTTTTCTTATTATCAGACAACTGAAACTGGGCTGCATTGAAGGGTAGTGTTTAAGGAAGGTACCCAAATTTGTTCATGACAAATCTGAGCAGCTTTTCCTATCGCGACTGGTAAATACATCTTGGTGAATTTTACCTCTGCTTATTGTCTTCTATGGTAAATGGACTGGTTCTACTCCATCTGAGCACTCAAAGTGCTTTATACAACTTGTTCATTCACCCAATCACACTTCTAGGTTTTCAGTGCTACCTAACTAACATTCATACACATTCAAACTCCGATGAATGCATCGGAGAGCAACTTGGGGTGAGTATCCTACCCAAGGATATTTGGCATGCAGACTGGAGCAGACTGGGATCGAACCAACAACCTTCCAGTTAGTAGGTGACCCGCTCTACTGCTAACAACTTATGTATCTGAATGTGACAAATGATAATCCTTTTCCCTGATAAATTTACATGTTAGACATAACACAATACCCTAACATTAGATTAGATTAACTAGATTCTGATTCTGAAGATGAGCGATACTGCGAGGAGTGCTTGGTATTCTGAAGCATTACTAAAAAAAAAAAGTAAAATTGAAAGGTGAATAAATAAAATGTTGGATCTACTAACAATGTGGAATATTTGGTGTTGAATTTAAAACACACAATGACAAAAAGAAATTCAAAGGTACATACAGCAGACGTCGATCAAAACTTAAATGCCAAAAGGAGAGAGGAGGATAGTGTTCCTTCCTAACGGTGAATACATTAAAATACTGTTGAGTTTACCTTCTATTTAGAGTTACCTGCAAGGACGGGTCTACAGATCACACGCATGGCGGTCCACACTTAAGATATCAAATATCAGCAATAGTTTAACAGGGATGCATAGAAACAATACATCAGATAGCTTGAAAGGTGCCGATGAGTTCGGTAATAAATCATTACCTGTAGTTACAATATTCTGATAAACTTCAAACTGCCTACCAAATAGCATTTTTGTCATGTTTTCTTCTTCTTAATCTTTGTCAGCTAAGTAGTCTTAAATCATTTCTTGCAGACAGACCGTTTATAAATCAAAACAACCAATGCTTAAAGAAATTATCAAGAAGTTTCCAAAGGAATACAAGTACACTTTTGAAGCTATTCAGCACATTTTCATTGAACTATCCAAAATTGCTCACCAGGCTGTTATTCCTTTAAATTACAATGCAAGGTATGGACCCTTTTTTGATATGTAGCCATATTGAAAAAACTGAACATTTTGTGAACACCTCAACATTTGTGTTGGCTAGTATTTCGCCAGTATTTGTTTACTTGCTTTTTGTGTGACTTGTAATATTGGTAAAGCATTGCACATCTTGTGCAAGAGGTAGGGTTTCTCTGTGGTTGACAAACTTATCAGTAGCTAAGTTAACAACTATTTAATGCATTCTACCAAAGTCAAGATTTTTATTTCTGGTTTAAGATTTAGCTGCAAATTTGGATAACGTTCATGCAGAAAGAGCATTTTACATCTGACATTATTTGTCAACTATAAGATCATAACTGTCATGGCAGGGCAAGGGGACCCAAATGCAGACAGGGAATGAGACGGAACTCAGTTTCAAACAAAAGGTGAGTCTTTTGTTGTGGCTGATAACATGAGATCAACACAGCAGGTAACCAGGGGCAGAACTAGACTAAAACCTAAACTGAACTCAACTAAACAATGATAACTATGATCAAACTGTGACAACTATGATACCTGGCATGAACATGTTTATGAGCAGGAACATGCTAGTAGCTATAAGACAAAACAAGACTTGAAACACAGGCAGGCCCTGAAGAGACTCATGAGAACACTAGAAACCTGACATGATCTTGAGGGAAGCAAACCAGATGCCCTGACAAATATGGAACGCCAGGACTGCCATAATGAATTAATTAAATACACCATTAAATAATTAATTAAATGTGTCAATAATAAATTAAAATTGGAATTAATTAATTAAATAAATAGTTATGACACATGTAATTAATTAATTATTGACACATTTAATTAATTATTTATGTATTTCACATTTTAATTAATTATTGACACATTTAATTATTGACACATTTAATTAATTATTTATGTATTATTTTAGTATTTATTTATTTATTGTCATTGTTGTTATTTATTTCATTTTGGCAGTCCTGGCGCCTGGCTCTCATCATGAAATAATTTTATCTGTCAGCCTCACCCATCAAACTCAGGGGGCGGGGTTAACGCTGCCCATGCAGCTTCTCTAACATTTGATTGGTTGCCGTGCAAAGTAAGTCAAAACAGGTCGATCCTAGATAATCGATTGCTTGTGTAGACTTGGGGCAGCCAGGTATCCCAGAATGCAGATCAAATCACAGGCAGCAATGGTGGTGGTGTAGTTTTAAAATACCCCGTTTTTCTGTCACCAGCTACACTTTTAACAGTGTTTTAGCCGCGAATGTCGCGCCGTATGTCTGGTCAGGTTGTCAACATAGAACATGTTTGCAAAAGTGCTCAGATGTTTTCAGAGATTTCACTAGCTCTGCTAACAATTAGCATGCAGAGTGCACCGAGGGGGTTACGTTAACCGGTTTGTTTACATATTCCACTCTCCGTGTTCCACATGTTGCATTCGCAGATTCTCATTTTCACCGAACGATCGTCTCTTTCCGCCTGGTCTTGTGTCTCTGTGCTTCTGTAACATAAAGAACGAGCTGACATTTTTCTCACGAAACCAGCGATCAGCTCAACAGACCCTCAGTTTACCTGCATGCATCCTCCTCCTCACCTGTCAGCTGTTTAACACCTGCTGCTAATTCAAGAAACACGCCTACGTTACCTGGTGATAGTCACAGTTTAACTGGGCAGCCGGTGCTCGATATAACGCAATGTCAGCGCATTTTTCTGCACAAGATAAGTAAATATAGTTTTTCCCCGAGCGCAGAGCTGCTGGAGCTTGTTTCCTTACAGAGCACTTCATCAGCGGCTGATGTCCAATCACCGGCACACAGCTTTCAAACCTCAGCTGAGTTTTAGCTCTCAGTGGTTAAACGCTGGACTTCATTCACTCAGGTTCTGTCTGTCGGGTCACGTTTCATAACTGCATAGTTTCACAGACGTTTAATGGTTCACTGGCACATGTGTTAGACTGAACTATCATCTAAATATCATCTGTTTTTTAATAGTTATTCAACTGTATTCTAAGCACCAGCTGTCTGTTAGAATGTGATTTTTTTTCTCTCTCTGTTGGCAGAGGTATAAAAATGCGCAGGAAAATCTGACGTGCATGGCGAACTTCACTGACGATATTTAGGGAGGAATAAACACACATCAAACATAAATGAACCATTTGCCTGTCTCCATAATTGAGAGCATTTTCTCTTCTTATGTCAACACTCTCTCTCTTTTTTTTTTTTTTTTTTTTGCTTTTTCGGTCATGTTATGTTTACCTGTCAAAGGCTTGTTACAAACTATGAAACACATTGTGCAGACTTCTGGATGTTAGAAGAAAACTAATACTGCTCATGAATGAGACTAAAGGCAGGAAGGTGTCCTTTAAAACTAAACATGTTAGTAGGACCTCCCTGTTTATATCATAGTTTATGATATAGCACGTGTATTTCAGTAATAGCCTGCTGATTTCAGTGTAGTGGTGAACAGTCACACAGCTCACGTGGGCGTTATCTGTGATACTCCTTAACTATAATTTATACAAGTTAACTTCAGTTAACCATTCAGACAGTTCTTTTGCAATGAAAAACATAAACACCCATATGCTGCTTATGCAGTAACCATGGTAACCACGGACTCTGAGCGGCTGGATCGACGGAGGTCAGACAACAATTTTACACGTATGATCTTAAAACAGGACACAGCCACTATACGTGCTGGCCTCATATCAAATGTGAAGGCAGACTGAGTCTATGTTTGACGTTTGTTTATATCTAATCTTCCTTTTCAAACATTTAAACAGCAGCGAGTCTGCAGCTGAGGGAATACAAACTCAAATTGTCGGAACAGATTTGCTCGTTTCTTGGATTCATTTGGTGATTTATTAAATGTATAACTGTTATTCTAATCTGCTGCTGAGTCTCTTACACTTTTCTTTATGCTGTATATTTTCACATCTCTGGAATAGTTGGAAGTTAGATAGTCAGCTGGGAAACTTTGTGTTAACTCATGGAGCTGAGGATATCGTGGACATGCTGACCTCGCTCCGTGGTGTACAGAGCGAGGTCAGCATGATTAATATTCACAATAAAAATATTAGCCGAACATCATGAAGTCTGTATGTGTTTCATAGTGTCGAACAACCTTTGTACAGTTAAAGCCAGCAGTTACTACATGACGGAAACACCAACGTTATCTCTTTTATGCGTTTATACACAGGTCACGCTGATTACTGAACAAAAACCCAAAGATCAGATGTTAAACAGATTTATTTGCCCTCTCTCCTCCTTAAACATGTTTTTAATGTTAGTTATAATTCAGAATTGGCGACTGAAACACGTAGGACACATAAGAACATCAGGAAATAAAACACCGATAAATATAACCTCAGTAAAAGAAGTCAGCGGGGGTTACTACAGCTGTGTACCGGGGCCTGCGCTTTGTCGGTGGGATTGCTTGCAAGGCGAGCGGGTCTATCCCACGCTTTGCCGTGAGACTGGGCAGACATCTCCGAAATCATCGAAGCACTGTATCTTGACAAACCGACCAGACACATGAAGATTAAACCACTACATTCTCGGCTAAAAAAATATTAAAACGGTATTTGGTGACACACAAACAGGGTTTTTCAAAGTTCAGTTCTGTTAGCTTCCACATGCCGGTTGTTGTGTGCTAGAAACAATGGCCACCAGGCCAAAGCAATGGTTTTGACTCGATCAGCGTTAACCCCGCCCCCTGAGTTTGATGGGTGAGGCTGACAGATAAAATTATTTCATGATGAGAGCCAGGCGCCAAGACTGCCAAAATGAAATAAATAAATATATCATTAAATAATTAATTAAATGTGTCAATAATTAATTAAATGTGTCAATAATTAATTAAAATGTGAAATACATAAATAATTAATTAAATGTGTCAATAATTAATTAATTACATGTGTCATAACTATTTATTTAATTAATTAATTCCAATTTTAATTAATTATTGACACATTTAATTAATTATTTAATGGTGTATTTAATTAATTCATTATGGCAGTCCTGGCGTTCCATAGGACAAAGACTAAAGGAAAACACATAGACTAAATACACAGGAATAGATCAATGAAGTGGAAACACATGGGAAAACAACTAACACAAATGAGCACCATGACACCACAGAGAAACGCAACACTAAGCATACTGAACATAGAAACGAGACTTTCAAAATAACAGTACACATGACAACACTGGCTTGACAACATGAAACATACAAACCAGAAATTCATGACATACTGACAGAGAAGGCAAGGACAGATTCACACAAGGGGACATAGATGTAAACCTAAACTAGAATAAAACTCAACTAAATCCTAACTGAAGATACCAACACAAGAACTTAACAGCCTGTGACAATAACATTGTTATTTAAAGATTAATAGGTAATTTTTATTTTAGTGTGAGAAGTGGATGTATGTAGATCTGGGTCCGTTCTAGACAGGCATGTATGAGGAGGCAGACAGAAATGTAATGGGGACACATGGTGGTAACAGAGGCAGGAAAGAGGTGGTGGTGGGGTGCTCTGGAAAACTGCTTTTGTTGTGTAATCAGATTGCACTTTGTCAGGCCTCTACTCTAAGACCTGACCAGCTTGGCCCTAAGCTTCTGCCGATCTAGCTCTTAGGGACACTGAGCCACACAGCCCCCCTGACCACGCTAAGGTGGCAATTCCTCAGGGGAAAACTGAAAAATAAAACAATCTCTCGACAAATTATAACAACTAAAAACATGACATGTACCTTGATTGGCTGGCCTATATAAAATATATTCAAACCCAACAATACACTTCCCACTGTTGCCAGTATTAACGAAACTAATAAGGGTAGGCCAAGTTATGAAAAAAAAAAGTAAATTCACCAAGTCTTGAAAAATAAAACTGAAAAAAATTGAATGAAAAACCCCCCAAAATATCCATCCAGATCTTTACAACCATCAACATAAAATTTGTCATGGCTGTGTGCAGGACCAAAAAATGCAGGACTCACTGAGGCAAAGGTGAACTCGAAATAAACAGCTTTATTGCAGGTTGCAGATTGAGGAGACTAACTATACTGGGGGAAAATAAACTAAGAGGCAAGCAAAACAGGTAAACAGAACCCACAGAGTAGTTTGCAGGTGAGCAGACGTTAACAGTGCGACAGCGAGCAAAGGAACACACAGGGCTTATATACACAGAGACCTAATCAGGGAATGGCTAATGACTACTCCATACCATCCTCAAACAGATGGCCTGACTGAGTGCTTTAACCAGACCCTGAAGCAGATGTTGCGCAAGTTTGTGAATGACACTGGTACTGACTGGGATCAGTGGCTGCCTTACCTCCTCTTTGCGTATAGAGAAGTACCCCAAGCTTCTACTGGCTTCTCATCTTTTGAACTGTTATATGGTCATGAAGTAAGGGGGCCCCTCTCTTTGCAAAAAGAAATGTGGGAGGGTGACCGGAGAGGGGCAGGGGCTACTAATGTCATCTCATATGTTATACAGATGAGGGAGCGACTTGAGAAGATGAGAAGATGACTGAGCTTGCCCAAGCTCATATGGTAGCTGCCCAGCAACATCAGAAAGTCTGGTATGATCGGTCAGCTCGGGAGAGGTCATTTGAACCTGGACAAAAGGTACTTCCAAGTGATGACAGTAAGCTGTTAGCTAAATGGCAAGATTCAGCAGAAACTGGGAGCTACCACCTATCGGGTGGCAACTCCAGGTCACTCTCGCTCCAGTAGAGTTTTGCATGTAAATCTCCTGAAGGCGTGGGTGGAGAGGCCGAAGAGAGCAGAAGTTTTTTTGATAAGGGAGATTCATGAGGAGGAAGAGGTAGAGGAGCAGTATCTTCCTTCAGGTGTGCTCCAGCATTTGGACCTTAATCACCTTTTAGAAGAAAAACAGCTTCAGGTGAAAGAGTTATGCATGAAAAATGAAAAACCCCCCAAAATATCCATCCAGGGCCCTATTTCAGGAAGCCGGTTTAGAAAACTCAGAGTGAAAAACGATACTCAGGGTTGAGTAACCCCGAACTGTCCAACTCGGAATATTCGGTTTCAGAAAGGCTGATAACAATTAGTTCAATCAACGCGGAGTTGCTTTAACCCCAAGTTAAGCGCGCGCACGAGGATACATAAAGCCCTGATTAGTGGAGCACAGATTAAGCGAATTACCATGGAGAAGGAGGGAAGGAAGGCGCAGTCAATGTATTTTACAGCGCTTGAGGCCGAAATTCTGATGGCAGCATATGCTGATAACATGCAAATTTTGCAGAAAAAAAGTAACACAGCCTCAGCTGCAAAAGAAAGGGAGCATGCATGGCAAAACATAGCCAACAGAGTCAATGCGTGAGTGTTAATTTAAACATTGATCTAGGGATTTCCACCCATTTAACATGTTATTTTATTATATTTTATTTTGTATTTTATACCTTTTATTTTGTGATGTGATTTGAGCGCAGGTGCAACCCAACAGGCCCCCAACGTTCCTGGCAGCAAGAAAAAATGAAATATAAAAATATAGTCCAAACAGGTAAGGTGTAATTGTATTATGAGCCATAGTGCTTGGTCTGTTTGTCCGATGTAAATCAATTGCAGTTAGAGGCTACATTAATTTCCCCTCTGTAAGCACTTATTGAAATTATCTGAGCACATTATAAGTACATATTTGCTTACTCTGTATGCTCAAATGTGACCCATTATGGCCACTAGAAAAAAAGCGGAGGCCCGAAAAACAGGTGGGGGTCCTCCACCACCACCACTCACAGAGCCTGGCCACTTGGCTTCCACATTTGTGATAATGTTGGCAGCATCACATATGATCTTCACAGTGCAGAGAACACAAATTAGCATCCATTACTATAATGAAATAATTTGTTAGTTTGAAATGCTACAGGGAACTATGTACCTGTACATTAATGCTGTGGAAAGACTTCCTGTTCACATAGTCTCCTTCATTTACTGAAGGAGCAATGATTGGAATGTGAGTGCCATCTATACAGCCAATCACACCTGGGAACCGTGAAAATAAATGTAAAATTTAAGTAGTAGTTCAAGTATCACCACATCATGTATTAAGTTTTGTTCATCCTGCTACCTGCAATTTTGTGGCATCCCTCTTTGATAAATCTTGTGGGTCTATGACCGGGGAACACCACAGACGAGTACAGGAGACGTTTCAGTGCAACTGTAACATTCCTGACTGCCCGACAGACGGTAGCCTTGGAAACGTGCTCAGCATCACCAATATTATACAGAAAGCTCCCGTTTGCAAAAAACCGAAGTGCAATACAAATAATATGTACAGAACTGAGAGAATGTCCGCGATGTGTCACATGCGTAATATATGGCCTGAGGATGTTATCCAAATAACTTATTGATTGTGCTGAGAAACGGTAACGTTCGCACAGGAAATCATCAGGTAATGATAAAATGTCCATACGCGCTCTGATCACTCTCTCCCGGCGGAGAGCTCTGCGGAGTATTTGGGCTTCAAGATCTACTGGCTCTTCAAGGAAGGGACACGCCATGTCTGACACTTCCTACTGTTTCCGACAAAGAGGCGGGGACAGTCAGGGTTAGTTGTAGTAAACCTGCTAGGGGGCAGGTTAGCTTCACGGAGTGTGTCGTCATAGTGACTCACTCAGGCTTCAGCTGAACTCGCTTTGTGAAACCGAAAACCCAGAGTTTTCGTTAACTCAGGGTATACTTACTCAGAGTTTGCACTAAACCGGCTTTCTGAAACAGGGCCCAGATCTTTACAACCATCAACATAAAATTTGTCATGGCTGTGTGCAGGACCAAAAAATGCAGGACTCACTGAGGCAAAGGTGAACGAAATAAACAGCTTTATTGCAGGTTGCAGATTGAGGAGATTAACTATACTGGGGGAAAATAAACTAAGAGGCAAGCAAAACAGGTAAACAGAACCCACAGAGCCGTTTGCAGGTGAGCAGACGTTAACAGTGCGACAGCGAGCAAAGGAACACACAGGGCTTATATACACAGAGACCTAATTAGGGAATGGTAAACAGGAGTGAGATGAAGCTGGGAGAAATAAGGGCTAACGAGACAGGGAGAAGTAAAATTGAATACACTGACGTAAGACATAGACCTTCAAAATAAAACAGGAAATGCACAGACTGGACTCAGAGATGCGGTACAGACAGAACAGAGGGAACACATGGGCAGACACAAAACAGAGGGTGTGCAGAACCAAAGGGTGTAAACCCAAACACACAGTCAGCATAAACTAGAACAAAGGATCATAATAACAACATAATAATAATAATAATGACGAAATGTATTTTCATTGGATTGACTAACTCTCAAATAAATTTGCAAAATAAGGTAAGACTAAAATAAGACCTCTCAACATAACCAACCACAACGGATTGAGAACAAAACATTTTAAGTTATTCCTTTTTTGTCATGTTTTAAGCTTGTTTGTTTTTCAGGGAACTAAACTTGTTTGCAACTGAACAGCTCCACTCTCCTTTATCCTGTTAGTAATCTCACCAGTTGCTGACTTTGATGAAACCTGACACTGGGTCATTTGCATACTAACAGTGTTGGGATGTTTAGCTGGGGGTGGGGGATCTCTGCTCAGTGCTGTGTGAGCAAACACATAAACAAAGCATGGAGGAACACAGCAAACTAGAGTTTAAACTGATTAGCTACTGTGGTAAATCTTCTCAGACAGGTGGTCTGCTTATTTTTTTGGCATCTGAAGGAAAAAACTTTTATTAATAATCAATTATTTGCCACAGCTATCAGTATTTGTCTTCTAAAATTGAGATTTTGAGTTTGCCAACAAATCTAGTGCAGTAAGTGCATTTTTCATAAGTGACAGTAAGTAAAATCAAAAAAAGAACTTACCCCAGATGCTGCTTAACTGTGCCATCCAGAACATGCATGCTAAGCCAACAGCCTGAGAAGATTTATTCATTTTTGCATTTTTGCTCAGCAGGTTTTGATTTAATTTAAGTAAATTTTAATGTGTTATCAAATGAACAGCAGCAGGAGAACAATCCATAAAAAATGGTTGCAGAGTTTCTATGCACCTTTTTTTTCACACTGTTGCCACCTGCTGGAAATGAAACATATTTTTAAATGGCTGTGTGCCATACTGTAACATGATCTAAACAGGAATACAAACTTCATACTACACTTTATTTTATTTTTTTTTTTTTTGTGACCAGGATATGTCCCTCAACGCATATATTAAACGAATATGTAGGACTGCTTTCTTCCATTTATGCAATGTCTATAAAAAAAGCATCTTCACTTTAGGGTGATGCTGAAAAAATAGCTTTTTACGTCTTAGTTATTACTTCAGTGATGGACTTGTTTTAATTTCATCTTGACTAATTTGTATTATCAACCTTTCCTAAAAAGGCATTAACTTAAATGCATTTGGTTTATCTAAGAGTGCTGATAGGGACTAGAAAGAGAGAGAATCCTATATTGGCTTCTCTTTTTTGACTGTTAAATTTAATTTTAAGTTCAAAATCTAGTTTAAAATCCTTCTAATCACATAGAAGGTCTTGAATAATCAGGCCCCATCTTATCTTAAAGATCTCATAATACCATATCATTCTAATAGACCTTGTGGTATACTTGTGACATCTAGAGTATTTAAAAGTAGAATGTGAAGCAGAGCCTTCAGCTTTCAGGCCCCTGTTATATGGGACAAACTTTCACTTTTGATTTTAGAGACAAAGGCCTTCTCTAATTTTAAGATTAGGCTTAAAACTTTCCTTTTTCATAAAGTATATAGCTAAGACTCATCCACTTATTTGCTTGGTCTACTATGGTCCTACAGTTAGCTGATATGTCAACATTTCCTTTGCTGCACGTAAAGTCCTCTTTCTCTTTCTATTGTCCACCTTTGTCCTTTGCCTGCCAACGAAGTCAACGATAGTGGCAGCAACACCACTCCTTTAAAACAGCAAATAATTTATGTCTCAGACATGGATGTACTCTGCATAGTATAAAATGAAATTGAAGAAAAAAGGAGCTTTTGTAAGGACAAACTATTCAAATTTTCATTTCACAGAAAAATTAGCTTGAAAGTATTTCGAATTCAGCATGAAACAGCTCATTGCAAATGGTTTTCTATTTTGATATATACTCTTCTTGATGGTTAAACAAGTTCTCAGAAAGTCAGTAAAATAAATAACAAGAGCAAATAGGTGATGTTCAAGCTGAATAATCATTAGATTTGAGTACAGATAATCTCTAGTGCTAACAACAGGCAAATCCTGTCACCGTCTTGTGACATGTCAAGGGTGCAATGTGGGTTAGCTAATCAGAAGTTTAATTGTCCTGTGGTTGTACTCTGCGGCACCTCCTTTTTGAGCATTTTAAAATGTAACCATAGTGGTCTCGATTACTGTGACTGTGTAGTTTTCAGTCATTCAGGTCATCGTAATTAAGGAGTTTGGAAAGAAAAGTGACTGGACTTCTTGAAGACTCGACTTATTGAGATCATCTTATACAAGATGTGAGTGGGCATTAAAGTGTTTGGGAAGGGATCTCAAAACTGGATTATAGATGGCAGACAGTTGGTGTCATAAACCACCTGCTCTGTTCAAGGGTAGTCGTTCATAGTGGACATAATAGTGGACTTTCAAATCAGCCTGACTTCCCACTTCCTGTATGTAAAGACGGACTACAATAGGTGACACCGGGAAGCCCATGAAAAAACGTTTTTTGTAGAAACCCTCATTCTCAAAGGGCTTTGCGTTCCTCCTGAGTGTTATGCTCCATCTAAAGGTAGAACGTGAAATCTAGTGGGATAACATTGATTCAGCAATTAAAGACATGATAAACACAAAAAACATAACTGGTGTGTACATTTTTTTAACTAACTTTAAGTGTTTTTCTTTTCATCTCTTTTTAATTTAAATTCTCCCTTACTTAAAAAAAATGCCTGCTGACATTTGTCCATGTTCAGGGCTGTATGTAGCTAATTACTGTGGCTGAGCAGTTGTAAAGATATAGATGTGGACGTGTGAAGTAATTGTCATTTTCTGTTAGGTAGTCACACAGTCATGATGTTGGAAAGTTATAGCTAATCCGTCTTTACTGAACTACTTTAGTTTTTGCTCTGATGTCATGAAGACTTCAACCTAGTCTAAAACCCTAACTCTATGTTTTTTTTTTTATGTAAACACTTTTAAATAATCATTTAGAATGACAGCTCCCCATGCAAGCTGATTCTGGGGAACAACTGAAAATAGATTTTGCATTTTCTTAGAGGTCAGGATTAGGGGCATCACCAATGATGTCTTAGACACCTCAGGATTAAACAATAAAGTTTCTTTGTTCATGGCAGGGCTGGTGTTAGATCCTCTCCCATATTCAAACATAAATGGATTACATTTCTTTACTGGCAAAGCCTTGAATAAACATGAACTTTATAAACTGTACTTTGCTTGTGTTGGAGAAAAATCAGGTGATCTTCCAGCAGTTCATTGAAACAGGATGAGGGCGTTGATGTGCCAGTAAAATCGCTGGGTCATTTTTCAAGTTAAATTCATATTACCTTTTCTGTTTTGTGTGTTATGAGTGCATATGAGCTCTTTTCTCATTTTCACCCCTGTGAACAGGCATATTCAGAATTGTATTGTATCGTTTAAATATTTTAGTCTGATACTGTCTTGGAGAAACTGTAATGCACAAAATTTCCTTAGGGATTAATAAAGTATTCAGATTCTTAAGACAAGCTGTCTTTAGGTCCCCACACAGACAGACTGTATCTGCAGATTGAGACCAAGAAGGAAGATCTGAAGGTCATTTTGCAAAGGTTTACTTTCTTTTCAATGAAATGAATGCTCTCAGTATTGGTTTGTAAACTCACTCAAAAGTTACCCCGCTTTAGGTCATTATCAAGGTTAAATGTTAAGGTTCCATGATGAAGATGCTTACTGTCCCTCTGCATGTGTGCACCATGATGGCTTTTGCCCAAATTTCATGTGTGTGTGTGTTTTTTGTTTTGTTTGTTTGTTTTTTAGATTTTACATACAAAATATGTGATTGGGGAATAGTACATCTTAAATGTTTCAATCAGTTTCGTGTTATTTTTAAGTGTTAAGTGTGCAAGACCATTTTATCTTTTAAAAATCAGGTATAAAATGAATGTTAAAAAATCAAAATTAACAAGGTGTGCAAATCAGCAGTGTTTTTAGATTCACAGTGAACAGTCAAAAACAGTTATGAGGTGTGTCATTGAGGTACATTATTTTGTTATTAAATGCATGTACACTGATGTGATATGAGACAGACCACATCAGGTTACAAGTAACGCGTTACTGCCCATCTCTGGTGGGAACACATGGGGAAACAGCTGACTGACAAAGGCTGTATCGCAATTCAGGTTCTGCAGCCTTAAAGTACGCAGCCTTAACGGTCCTCAAGGGCCGCATACTCAAAGACCGCTAAGGCCAGAAGTGCGATGCTTGTTGGCTTGTGAAATAGGACGGTCTAGCCTCCGTCCGCTGCCCATGATACTAACAGCTGGAAACGTGTCATACAGCTTTGTTTGACAGAAATGAAGGAGAACATATTTTGTACATTTGTTTCTCCATGAGCTTTGTGTGATATAATAAGTATCTGAGGCTGAGACCACAGGACTGTAAAACATGATTGTTGGGCTTCATTTCTGTGCTGAACAGTCATTTAAGATTAGCTAGTAAATAACAATTAGCTAATGTTGTTCATGAGTTTAAAGTCATCTCACTTTGGTAATGTAAATATAATATGGCCAATATTAAAGTTATTATATTAATCATTATTAGTCATTACAGCAGTGAACTTGAACTCTGTGTCAAATACTGAGCTTCAGTACAGATTCAAGTTACAGTTATTTATATTTCCTATCACCTTAAATCTTCACTCAAAGACACTCAAGTATCTTTGACAGTGTAGATACAGATGTATTATATATAAGAGACAAATATTGATCTTTCAGAATCAGAATCAGAATCAGAATCAGAATGGGTTTATTGCCAGATGTTGAGGTTTACAACATTAGGAAATTGCTGCGGTGCTTCAGTGCAGACAATAAGAATTAAAGTGCTATGTAGAAAGAAAGATATGTGCATGAGATATACATGAGATATATACATGAGAATAAGAATTATGAGTGCTACGTAGAAAGATATATACATGAGTGCAGGTGGTGATCAGTGCCAAACATGAAATGATGCAGTGACACAGCGTAGGGTCATGTGTTAGTGGCGGGGACAGTCATGTGGTTATTGTTCATGTGTCCAACAGCAGAGGGGAAGAAACTGTTCTTATGGCGAGAGGTTCTGGTGCGAATGGACCGGAGCCTCCTGCCTGAGTGGAGCAGGTCAAACAGACTGTGTCCAGGGTGAGAAGGGTCAGCGCTGATCCGGGCTGCACGCCGCAGTGTCCTGGAGGTGTACAGGTCCTGCAGAGATGGGAGTCTGCAGCCAATCACCTTCTCAGCAGAGCGCACAACACGCTGCAGTCTCTGTTTGTCCCTGATAGTGGCTCCAGCGTACCACACGGTGATGGAGGAGGTGAGGATGGACTCGATGATTGCAGTGTAGAATTGCATCATCGTCCGTGTTGGCAGGTTGAATTTCTTCAGCTGCCTCAGGAAGTACATCCTCTGCTGGGCTTTCTTGATGACGGAGGTGATGGTGGGCTCCCACTTCAGGTCCTGGGTGATGGTGGTACCCAGGAAGCGGAATGAGTCCACAGAGGTGATGGGGGTGTCAGTCAGGATGATGGGGGGGAGTGGGGCTGTGTGCTTCCTGAAGTCCACAATAATCTCCACTGTCTTCTGGGCATTCAGCACCAGGTTGTTGTGGCTGCACCAAGACACCAGACGTTCAACCTCCCTCCTGTAGGCAGACTCGTCCCCGTCCGAGATGAGCCCAATGACGGTGGTGTCATCTGCGAACTTGATTAGCTTGACAGACTGGTGGGTGGAGGTGCAGCAGTTGGTGTACAGGGAGAAGAGCAGAGGAGAAAGAACACAGCCCTGAGGGGAGCCGGTGCTGATGGTCCGGGAGTCCGAGACATTCTTTCCCAGCCTCACGTGCTGCTTCCTGTCCGTCAGGAAGTCAGTGATCCACCGGCAGATGGGATCAGGCACATTCAACTGGGAAAGCTTGCCTCGGAGATGGTCTTCAGTATGTTGGCATTACTAAATTTGGCTCGATGCTTATATATATTTATAAAAAGAAAATGTACGAGCTGTGATAACTGTTTCTGATAAAATGAAGAGTAGAGTATATTAAATATCCCTTTATTGGGTGAGAAAATCAGACCATGTCATAACTGCTTTAAGTCATACAGAATACATATCAGAGACTTAAACAGGCTGACGTCTGCTAAATGGGTCAAACTGGGCAGAAAGTATACAAACACATAACATCCTTATAGAATATGATGTAACACTATAGATCAACTTACCTCAGAATATATAAAGCATATAAACAATTACAGCAATATGATGCAACAAACACAGCAGTGCTACTGATCCAAAATACTCAAAGCTTCATAGAACTGAAACAAACATTTATTTTTAACTCCATTCTGCTGCTGATACATACTTTAGGTTTCTGAATATTAAACTTGTCTCTGCCTTTCATAGTGTGTAACTTGAAGGCCCTGAGTACTTTCTCCCACACTGAAAACACTGGAATGATAAAATTATTTGAACATTACCTAATAAGACTGATTCAAGACAGACAATTAGTTATGTTAAACTTTTCTAGCAGTCCTTCACAAACAGGGAACAGTCTGTCTATTCTCTCCATCTGTGAGCTGCTGCTGGCTCTTCCTCCTCCTCCTCTTCCTCTTCCTCACACACTGCTGAGTTTGTCCTGGTGGATCATCAGGGGTGCAAAGCCTCACAGATGATGTGCAGCAGTGGGTCCCTCAGTCTGTCCTCACTCTGGACACTTGCAGTCGTCACACATGGAAATCAAATGTGTGATAAGGTGCAGGATTCAAACAGAAGTGTAACTTATAAATAAATGTTCATACTTTTATTCCACAATCAGAGAGAAAGAAACAGAGAGAGAGTGCAGGACAGACAGACAGGTGACAGTCTCAGGTGTATACACTGCTACAAAACAGCACCAGAGAAGCAGGATTTAGTGTTTGTGTTATTACGAGTGCTAAACAAGAAGAGTTCCCAGATGGTACAGTGGACTGAATGTCCTTCTGAAAAGGATATACACGAGTGGATCCTCTGCCTTTTTCAACTTCCTTTCCTTCATGAAGGCAGTAGGAGCATCCATGTTCACCATTAAACTGTTTAAAATTCTGGACCAGAGGTCTGGCAACTGAGTCACTCATTAGAATTAGAGGGATTACTTTTGTATTGACACAAACTCCTTTGTCATTTTCCCATGTGAAACCACTGTCCTGTAGATCCACACACTCATCAATGGAAGGTTTTAAGAAACTTTACATGTGAGGCTTCTCATCCCGGAACCATAGTCCACAAAGGAGTACATTATCCTGTGTTGTTTTCAATGGCAATTCATTAATGGTGCATAAAAGGGATTTTTTTTAAAAAGTTGGCACACCATCACAGCTAAATGTTAAGCTGAGGGTTTGAAGGGCCGTTTCTGAACCACTCAAAGCTTTCTGATACAAAAAAACCATTACAAATGTCACCGAGAGAAGTTGTTATGCCTTTTGGTCAGAAGTCAGTAGTTAGTGCATAGTCTGATGAAGTTACATAAGCAAGGTGATAAATAAGTTCAAAGTTAAGAAATATTATAAGTAATTCATGCTAAAAAAAAACAGTTAAAATGTCTGGGTTCGAAATTTGCTCAGAGTGAGTCATCGTTATCACAAGCGATCTTTGTATTGTATGTGCGGAAATGGGAACGAGGGAGCGCTCTAATAATTCACCTATCCAATCTGATTTGCTTTCAAAGTGTTTGTTTCCTCTTTTTTTAAACTGTCTATTTTATGGCTGTTCTTTATTGATCTGTTACCCATTTTAGGTATTTTGTTTTTTAAATACTCCGATATCACCATGAAGCACTTGGGTGTGACACTGAGACCAGTGGAGAAACATACATGGGAACAAGGGAGATAGAAAGAGAACACCGAATGCAGAGACAAGACTAAATGGAAGGGATAAGGCTGACTAAACATGGGGCATGGAAACTCCCCTGTTCCGTGCTCCATGATAACAGAAACCTACGGACTAGAAAACAAAACTAAGAAGACCTAAGAAAACAAATATAAACAGAGGGATCACAACTGTAAACCAAAACAAGGAACAGAACCTTAACCATAGAACATTAAACAACCCAGAATCAAAAGTCCAAACACATTTACACTGGGCCAAAGACCCAGGAGCGTGACATCTTTGTTGACCAGCAGTCAATAAATGAAATTAAACATCCATGAAATTCAAGCTGGGTGGAGAGAATTGCGTAAGGTTGGTAAAGACAGGGTTAGTGAAGCATGGAATCAAAACATACTTAACCCTTTAAGACCTACCATAGAACCAAGTCCGCCAGAGCTTATATTATATTTTTACATGTTGTAGAGCCATTTTTGGGAGCATTTCAAGTTGCTATACATCAATACAACCATTACAGCCTAAATTTTAATAATATGTATGCATTAAGTGCATAGTAATTACATAAATTGCAAAAAAGTGCAATAAACTACAAATAAAATTTTTAAATGGTTTTTGTTTTTTAACATATATTTCTAGTTAGAGAAATTTAAGAGGCTTATCCCTCAAAACTGTTAATACAAAAAAGTTGCACAAATAGTTTCCCACCACAGGAAATTTATTTTGAGTGTCTTCATAGTTTTATTTTTGAAATACACCAATTTCTATACACTGCATGAAAAACGAAAATAAATATTATAGTGCAAATTTGCAAAAAAGCAGCATATGCATCAAAATAAACTATTTCCAGCAGTGCAATATGAGTCCTAAGCATCCCAGAAACGACACAGAAAGTCATAAAGTCAAACATAACCTTTAAAAACACCAGTATAGGCTCATGAGGCCTTGATGGTAAAAAACTACATTTCCGCGAAAATGACGTCACTTCCGGTTTCGGGCAGGTAATGGCGGACATGCGATAGTTCGTGCTGATGGACGTAGGAAGTGTTATGAACAGCTGATCAGATCGGCAAAGTGTGTTTCTGGAATATTATGTTTTTGTTGCTGCAAGTGCTTTTTATGCATTTTTTGCAAAGCTATATGTGGAAGGAAACTGTGACCTAGGACAAGCTGATGGCATAAGATTTAAGTACAACTCCTCCGGTTTCATATGCAAAAAAACCTTATTGCGCTAGCTTACGTGGTTGCAGTGCTACCAGGACTTAAAAATAGTTACGCAAAATGGAGCGTGCCCGCTCCCACCGGCTTTAAAGGGTTAAGTATTTCTAGTTCATTTCTTCCTGGTATTGAAATGTAAATATAAGAAAGTGTATATAAGTGCTCATCTCTACATGAGGGGTGAAGCTACAGGCTGACACTTGAAAGAGGAGAAGACATTCTACAGACAGGTATGTTACAAATATGCTGAGGATCTTCTATCCTTTCTTTATCAAACTGCTAATCACTTTTGTTAATGTGTTTCTTACAGAGACACTAAATATCATCATGAAGCTGCTGACTGCATCTGCACTTCTCTGTGCAATGATGGCTCTGACCGCTGCTCAGGGTAAGTATAAAAGTATGTTACTAGTATCATACTGAATGTTGTGCATGTCAATGGGCTTTAAACAGCTGTCCAAATAATAAGATCTATTTTTAAATACATGTTTTTAAAAATAGAAATCTAAAGGAAGAAAATGACACATTTTCCAGTTGAAATTTCTTGAAAAGTAAAACTATTGCCAATAAAACACAAGTTAATGACCATGATTATAATTATTCCAGTAAAGGGGGAATTGAGTCAGCATTTTGTCACACAATATGTTTGCTTTGTCTTCAGATGAGTGCTATGTTCTCAAGAAGTCCTCATCATGTCCCACTGGTTGGACTGAGTACAACAACAAATGTTACTTCTATGTTTCTACACCCTTACCCTGGGTTGATGCTCAGGTAATAACATCAGGACTCACCAGTTACTGTGACTGTGTTTCTTTGATTCTTTAATATTTGGATAAGACCTTATAATAATAAGTTTTTAATATTATATTAAAGAAATTTATATTGACAATTAGTAAAATTTTATCAAAGCCAATGTACTGTTAAAATTTGTCTAAAATGATAATAGTATGTATTGATCATTATTAATGTTATCATTTATTGAATTTTAATAATGCTATCATTTGTTCTAATATGTATGTATGTCATATATGGCTTTAGTTTTTAACAAGTAAAAAGTAACAATATATTAGTAAACAAGAAATACAAACAAAGAAGCAAACAAACTAAAGTCTCCAGTTTCACGTTCCTACAATTTATGCCATGGATAAATCACCTGTCAATTTTTGCTTCGATTAAAACCAGTTCTTATATGTACTGTGAAATATGCATCCAAGCTTATAATAGCAAATATTATTTTTTTAATTTATAAAAATAATGCTAATTATTGCAGTAAATGGTTTAAGCCACCAACATTAACTGCATGAAATAATTCTGAATGATAAATGATTGTAAATGTATTAATCATTAGTCCTTTCAATATAATAATTTTTTAAAAACGTTATTTTTTATTACTTGTTGAATGGTAAGCTATTAATAAAAGGTCAGATAATTAAAATCAATAATTTTGTCAGTCAATGTAAATATTTCTTAGTATGTTTTATTATTATTTGTATGTTTGTGGTGGTGTAATCATGAAGGTTGTTTTATAAATCTTCTGTAACTCTTCTGTCTTTTTGTTTACTGTAGAGAAACTGTCAGACCATGAGTGCAAACCTTGCATCTGTACAGAGCCTTGGGGAATACCAGCTGATTCAGAGGGTGATATCTGATGGGAGTAGAGCTAATGGACGAACATGGATTGGTGGTTCTGATGGTCAACAGGTATGCCAGTCTGCCAGTTAAAACATAAATCTATCCATTGGATATTTTACTTATTTTTCACTGTTATCTTTTTTTCCATTTCCATATAATTCCATATATCTTGTTTCATATATTTGATATCTTCAGTTTGTATCTACAATGTCGGTAGTAGTGAAAGTAAAGGCAAACCAATAAATGAGAAGGTGTGTCCAAACTTGGTAGTCGATGTATAATGTTAAAGTGTAGTTTCGTTAAAAAATGATTTCTTATTTTTAACTTTTTTCTGTTCTGTAGGAGGGTTATTGGTTTTGGATCGATGGAACACGTTTCCAATACACAAACTGGTGTCGGGGGGAGCCTAACAACTTGGGGGGCAATGAGCAATGCATGGAAATGAATTTTTCAGGTATAATATTGTGCATAATATATACAAGTGCTATTGTCATTATACATAAAACCAAAAAAACCAAAACATTTTTCTCATATATTCTATATTTTTGTGTCCATGCAACAAAAATTTCGGTTAAAGTTGATTTTTGGTGCTTACAGGAGACCTGTGTATGAATGATCAGCCTTGCCAGTCCCAATCCCCTTCTGTCTGCATTAAGAGTAAGTGATGATTCCTGGGCTGACATGAAGACACGTCATCTGAAAAAGAAAGAAATCTTCTCATATATCACTCAAAATATCTGTTTTCACATCTTTACCTTTTTCTTTTGCTGTAACGATGCATAAGGAATGAAGCGACAAGTGACACAAAATAGTGTGATTGTGTCTTTTAAAAGGAGCAATTGAAATGTGTAATGGAAAGAATGCTTTTAGCAAAAACTTAAAAACAAAACTTTTTTTCTCTTCTGCATCATTAAACTATTAAGCATTGAATCAAACTGGTCTGTGAGTATCTGTGTTTTTGTGTAACATTATGTAAGCTTTCAGTTCAGTTTTTAAACACTCACTGATTAGATTAACTCACTGATAGATTAACCCACGTATAAATCTGCTTGAAACTACACTAATTTCTCTTGAAATTACTTTAATCTTTTTAATCTGATGCTGTTTGCTTCTGTGTCCTCCATCTAATTCTTGCTTTTGATGGCATGAGCACACACGAGCATACAATTAGACACACACACACACAAAAACACACACATGATGAGGTCTCTCTTTAAATAAGTCTCCCCTCCTTTGCTTCCCTCTTCCCAAAATTGTAATTTCACCTAATAGTGCTAAATTTCAGAAATAACCAAATATTTTGCTAAAGCTTTTGTACATTGTCATACTTGTTAAGATACAACCTTGCACCCTTTTCACAAACCTCTACACACAAACTGAACTTTTTTTTACAAAACCTCTGCAAATACATAATAAAACCATGCTAGGTTACTTTTATAACAACTTCTGGGTAAAAGTCGTAGGTTATTAGTTTAAATGTTGGTTTAAAAGTCGTGACTCAAGAGTTGGGTTGGCGATGTGCTGGGTTCTTTAATTAACTCCCTGGCTTGAATAGTTCTATTGGGTCATAGGTTCGCTAGCTTTGATCAAATATTGGGCCAAAATTTTACCCAATTGTTTGTGTAGAAGATACGCTTCAGAAGAAGCCACAATATTCTTCTGAAACTGGCATTTTCAACTAGACTGTGATCTGATCAGATATCACTGATTTCTCCTCTACTATGAAATAAAACATGGTAAGCAAAAAGTGAATTCCAACACTCTAAAAATCACTGGGTTATTTTTGATAATTACACTTTACTGGTTTATTCTAGAACTTTGATTAAAGGCCTTTTTACAGACAACAGCTAGCTTGTGATGAAGAAAGATAAAGTTATTTCTACTTAAAAATGCTCGATAATGTCTTTTAAACTTATTATTTGAAATGAGGCTGAGGTTGCTCTGTTTGACAAATTATTTAGAGATTACTACATCTAGAAAATATTTTGGTTTTGCATCTTTTGTTGAATAGATGAATCTCAGGACATGAATCAAATATGACCAAATTAACGAGGGCTCATTTAGCTATGATGGAAGCATAAAATGTTCCTCATTAAGGTGTATGAAATGATCTGAGAGGGAGAGTCCCTCTTGCCACTTGTAATGTTGGGTTGTGTTCAGTGGTTGAGAATAGTCGGTAGAAACCTTAGCAGGATAGTAGGAAGGATACACGATCATACTGGTACTGTCAATTCCACAGCGTATCCTTTAATGCACATTCTCTTCATCAACCATACAAGGCCTTGCAGGAGGTCTCCTCTCTTCGGGAACTCACTCTGCAGGAGGGGGAGATACGGCAGAGGTGGAGGAAGATCTCAGCCTGGGCGTCTATTGTCTTGTGTAGTCTGGAACATGAGTGGATGACGGGTGGGTGCAGTTTTCTCTGTGGTGGGGTCGGGTGGGCTGTCCTGGGCTCTGCGGGGCCAGGCGGCGCTGCCGAACTAGGGCCCCCCTTTCCCTGGCGGGTTGCAGAGTATGGGGTTGCCTACTGGGGTCAGCGGGGGAGCTGGCCCCAGGGAGGGGTCACTTGCCCCTCCCTTCCTTCCCTCCCCATCTCCAGCTGCCTCCCTTTTCCCGCTCCACCACAATCACCCACACATGCAGGGCCTTGGGGTAAAGGTGTATCACCAGGGTGCAGGGAAGGCATCCCCCCTTCTGTCCCCTTCTGGCTGCCTGTGCCTCAATTTTATCCCACAACTTAGACATTAACATTACTCACACTCTCATTATACATACATATAGGATCTTGGGGGTGGGCACGATACACGGAGTCCAAAGTACCATCAGGGTGTACACCCCACCCCTGGCATCGTTGCCCACCTCTCAATTTTAAATACACGTAGACATTGAGGGCTAGCAGGAGGGACCATGCGCTTACCTGCTGCTCTCTGGCAGGTAGCTCCAAGCCCTCCTGGGTTTTAAATGCACCTTAGAACACATATGCATCAACATTACAATGAGCGGGTGGAGGGAGGTTTGGAGTCTTCTCTCACCCCCATTCTCTGCGACCTGCTGGAGCAGGGGGGCTAGGACTAGGAGGAGGAGTTGGCCGTCCGACTGTGGTCTGGAGTGTGGAGCCTTCCTGCTGCTGCGGAGTCGGGGCGGTCTGCCTCCCCCCACCGCAGGGAAAAGGGAAACACCACCTGGGTCTGGGTGCAGTTCCCCCCTCCAGGGGCGGGGGCACCTAGACCCGGTTTGTAGAGTACGCTTGGGGAGTGTGATCGTGTGTACAACGTCTCTTTATGTCTGTCTCCACGTTGGTTGAGTGTGGAGTAAGTGCATATGAGAGCATGAGGGTGGGAATGGATGTTTGTATCTGTGTGTGCCTGTATGTCTGTGTCTATGGCTACGTTCACACTGCAGGTCTTAATGCTCAATTCCGATTTTTTGATCAAATCCGATTTTTTTGTCTGCTCGTTCACACTACAAATAAAATGCGATAGCAAATGCGCTCTAGTGTGAATGCTCAAAGCGCCCCGCATGCGCAAAAGAAGATGTCACACACAAAATCAGAATGTACAAAGACACATAACATACCTATTGATGCACATTTATGTTGCATCAACAACAAAAGTGTATATGAGAGTGCGATGATAAATCTGTCTAAATTTAAACAAGCGAAAGAACTGAACACTAGGTTTAGTTTAACATAAAACTGAAAAAAAGATGAAGTAAAATCTTTCCCTCTGTTACTAATCCCTCTCCCTTTTAATAATCATACAAGGAAAGACCTTTTGATAATCAAATTCTTATCTAACAGTTCTGTTCACTGTGTGCAATGTTAGTGATCATTGTTATTAAAAAGTATAAGAGAATTTGTGCTCTTCTGCACCTTTATGCAAGAAGGAATGTGTCACACATATATAAACAAATGGATATACAGATGGTGTTTTACTGAGCATAAAGACCAAAGCATTGTAAGTGTATATTCTAAAAAGCAGGCAAAACAGAAGTCACCTTAGTAAAGCCAAGGTCACTGTGATGGATGCATGCAACCACACAATTGAGATACTTAGGTAATATTCATTTGGTCTTTTGTCTTATGTTTACGTTATGCTCTAAAGCTTCTGTGATCATAAGTTAACTAATTTGATATTTTGAGTTTACCTGTAATGCATGACAGCACTAAGCTATAGCCCAAATGGTGGCATGTAGTGATGTGACGTTCTGTATCGAGGCTTCGAAGCGTGTGTCGAGTAATGGAGGGGGCGTTTCCGCGAAGCGCGTATCGAGGCTTGCTTCATTTATGGGAGGAGCTGAAAATGATGACGTCCGAAGCCTCGCTGCCCGGCTGTACCACGTGACTGGTTCAGGAAGCGGTTCGAACTTTGCCGCGAGCTATGACAGCGATATAAACCCCTCAGACCCCATTCAAAATGTGGGCGTTTGATGGAGAGCTGCGGTTAGTAAGAGTTAGAGACAGTTTGGAGAGAGTTAGAGACCGTTTGGAAAAAAAAGAAATCGCCTACGACCTGCCACAGTGGAGAAACTGTTGTTTTTAAATAAAAACCAATGATGTGTCCCCTAAACACTAATCACTGTCCTTGCCTCAATGTTACAAAAGCACAACTATGCGCTTACCTGCTGCTCTCTGGCAGGTAGCTCCATGCCCTCCTGGGTTTTAATTGCACCTTAGAACACACATGCATCAACACTACAATGAGCGGGTGGAGGGAGGTTTGGAGTCTTCTCTCACCCCCGTTCTCTGCGGCCTGCTGGAGCGGGGGGGCTAGGAGGAGTTGACCGTCCGGCTGCGGTCTGGGGTGTGGGGCCTCCCTGCTGCTGCGGAGTTGGGGCGGTCTGCCTCTCCCCACCGCAGGGAAAAGGGTAACACCACCTGGGTCTGGGTGCGGTTCCCCCCTCCAGGGGCAAGAGTACCTAGACCCGGTTTGTAGAGTATGCTTGGGGAGTGTGATCGTGTATACAGCATCTCTTTATGTCTGTCTCCACGTCGGTTGAGTGTGAAGTGCACATGAGAGCATGAGGGTGGGAATGGATGTTTGTGTCTGTGTGTGCCTGTATGTCTGTGTCTATATGTCAGGTTGGGTATCAGACGCCACCTCTCTGGGGACATCTCGGGCCCTCCAAGGTTTGGAGGCCTATCTCCACCCACCACCACTTCCCCTGCCGGTGGCGGACTCCCTCAGGTGTCGGTGCGTTGGTGGTTCTTTGTATCTGGGGGTGGGCGTCCGGGTACACACCGACTCACTCCTTGGCGGCCGCTTATTGGGGCTCGCTCGGGCCACTTCGGAGGTGGGGTGCCCCCGGCCTCTTGGCCTGGGGCTCGGTCACTCAGGCGCAGCTGGGGGCCGGCGGAGCTCACGGGCGCGTCACTGCAACTCCCCCTGGCTTCTGCTCGGTGGCTGCTGAGTGAGCCCTCATCTGGGACTCTCCTTAGCTCTTACTGGGACAGTGGCGCGGCTGCCCCTCTGTGGGTCTTCCTTGGTCTCTTGTGTTCTGGGGGCCTCTGGATGTCTGGAGTTTTGATCTCCTCCATACCTGCTTGATACCATAAAGGACAGGGCTGTGGCTCCCCACACTCCCTAGCAGATCATTACATGGAGAAACCTTTGAAATGCAAGCATGCTGATCCACACAGGTATGCACACAGGTGTACACATGGGTATTCACAGACGCGGACTACAGCTTTCTTGGCTGCTGCCTCAAAGCACACTGTGCGCTGTCTATCTTGCGTGCTGCACAATATCGTTTATTATTTAGTAACTATTGATATCTACGGCTAGCTAGTTTATTGTGATGGTGCTTTTTTTTTTATTATTATTATGTTGCTCTTTGTTGTTTGCTGTCTCCTCTGTTTTTTTTTTCTCCATACAGGTGACCCAGGAGTTTTGTTTTTTTTGTTTGTTTGTTTTTTTCTCTCTTCCCCCCCTTCTCACCGTCTCTTCTCCCCTTTGGTTTTCTTTCTTTCTTTCTCTCCCTCTCTTTCTTTCATTCTGTCCCCCTGTCCTATAAAAAAAAAAAAAAAAAAAGGCCAAAACTATAATGATGAGAAGATTAAAAAATATCTTACCTCTGAAGGTTTGGCAAAAGAAAAAAAAAACAAAAAAAAAAAAAACAACAAAAACAAAACAAAAGCACAACCACTGTCCACACCTCACCTCACAGTATATGATCATTTCCATTTTAAGCATTTCCAAATAATCATTTTCCATACTGCCAGCATAAATATACACAGTATACTGCCATCACTACAATATAGATGTTTTACACACTCCTTTTGTTGTTGACATTTACAGGCTGTGTGCAAAATGCCACACTCTTCAAATTCATGCCAACGAATATTTTTACGTCCAGTAGGTGTCCTACTAGAGCAAATGAAGCTTCAAGAAGCTTTGCGTTGGGGTGAACCAATTGGATGAAAAGCTTCAGTGCTTCATGAGGCTTCATCTGCCCATCACTACTGGCATGGACTTTGCTTTGCATTGTTTGTTATTTTATATAGGTATATGTTATATTGATTATATTTTTGCTCTTTCTGAGTTACCTGACCTCCGCTCCAGTCCTTCCTGGTTTGGCTGAAAGAGGGGGCTGAGGGTGGAGCTGGTTTAAATGCAGAAGCCAATAAAGTGGACTGGACCATCTATTGTGATCATGCAGGGGGAATGGGGTTCTTCTTGAATGATGGTTAGCTGTTATCTCTTTAGTTTTCACCTTTGGTGTATATAATGGTTTATTCATTTGCTATATAACTGGAGCTGTTTCTCATTTGGGCAGGTCAGTTTGTTGAGTTATGTTTTTGTTAAGTGGCTTTTGAGTAGCGTTCTGTTAAGTTAACCTCTTTTATGGGCCCACTTGGTTCTTAAAAAGTTTATTTTTGTTATTTTGAATTTTTGTAATCATCTTGTCCTTTTTGGGGTATAATAAAACCCATTTTTTTGAAGATTACATTTGTGCCTGTGTATTCCTGGCTGCTTGGATCATGACAATTGGTGGCAGCAGTGGGATACAGCCAGTTTAAAAAACTACACACACACAAAAAAGGCACAGTTCTTTTTGTTTTTTCCCTCTTTTTTCCCTCTTTTTTCTTCACTCCTTATCAAACCATGCAGAGAGGAACAAGGAGTGTGAGAGTAGTCCGAGGAGATGTACCAAGCCAGCAAATGGGCTCAGAAGGACAAGTCGATGGAGAACAAGAGGAGAATGGAGCTTCTGGAGGGGTAGACAGCACTGAGGGCCAAGGTAAGGAGCCAACGATATTGGATCTGATCTCTCTTCTCCGTTCACATATGGGCCAGCAGGAGGCCAGAGAGGCTAAACAGAAGGAGGAAAGTGCAAAGCAAGAACAACGTTTTAAAGCACTTCAACACCAGTTTCAGTTGTTACAGGTAGAAGTACAAGCCCGCACTTCTCCAGTGCCTGAAGGTCAGGCAGCTGAATCACCTGATCCAGAATCTCCAGATGATGGCATTCTTCCTCAAGCTGGTCCCAGTATATCAGTTACTGGTTCATCAGGCCAGTCCCATTTTCTGGAGCCTAAGTTACAAAAACTCACCGACGAGGATGATATTGAACATTTTTTGATTACCTTCGAACGCATTGTAATGGCCTGTCGGTGGTAGAGACATGATTGGGTTTTTCACCTTGTACCGCTGCTTACGGGCAAAGCAAGAGGTGCATATGTACATATGGATGTTGATGATTCTTTGGATTATGACAAGGTTAAGGCAGCTATTCTTTATAAATATGATATCAATCCTGAGACCTATAGGCAGAAATTTCGATCTCTTGATGTAAACCCTGCAGAAAGCCCTAAAGAGTTGTATTCACGGCTGAAGGAGCTTTATGTAAAATGGGTCCACCCTGAAGATAAAACCGTTCAGGACATTGGGGAAATCATCATCCTTGAGCAATATTTACGAATGCTATCTCCTGAGTTGCAGGTGTGGATAAAAGAGCATAATCCACCCTCTGCTGCAGAGGCTGCAAAGCTGGCTGATGTTTTTGTGCGACAGGGAAAAAGGGACAGCCTTGGAGCTTCATGGCTTGGAAAATAAAGGACAGCCGGAAATCACTCCTGCAAAGACCAGCTGCCAATGTGAGTAAGGCTTCATATAGCCACCCACCCAATGAGTCTCTGAAGTCCCCGGCCAAAACCTTGGTATGCTATCTTTGTGGAATGGAAGGTCATACAAAGCCCATGTGCCCTGAAAACTCAGCTAAATTAACCCAAATGTGCTTTGTGCCTCGAAACAATGATAACTCTGAGGTAAAATTAGACAGAGGGTTAAAGATGACATCAGTTGAGATTAATGGTGATACATTAAAGGCACTAATTGATACAGATAGCACACAGACTCTTGTACACAGATAGTTTGTCCCCTTAAATAGTATTAATATGACTGAGACGATTCCTGTTTGTTGTGTTCATGGAGATGAAAAGCGTTATCCAACAGCGGACCTATACATCAAGGTGCAAGGACAGGTTTATCTCCTGAATATTGGGGTTGCTGATAATTTTCCATTCCCTGTTATATTAGGCCAAGATCTACCTGTGCTGTTTGACCTTTTGGATTATAGCCACACATGCAATGTTGCAGTAACTAGGGCTCAAGCTATGAAGCCAGAAGATGCCACTCAGACCCTTAGTGCTCTGCCATTTTATGAAGCAGAATTAGAGACAGCACCCGGGAAGTTGCGCAAGTCCCGCATGGAGAGAAGGCGAGAGAAATTTCATCATACTATTGTGAAAGCATCTCCCGTCTGTGAGCCTGAAATATCTTTGGACTTTAAAGTCCCAGCTAATATCCCTGAAATGCAACACAATGATCCGGTATTAGCACCCTTTTTTCAGAAAGCCAAAAAGCAAGGACATGAGATGGAACCAGATATTAACAGCAGTCAGGATTTTTTTCTGAAAGATGGCATTCTTTATCGCCGGCAAAGATCACAGGTACAGCTGATGGTTCCTAGTGGAGTCGGGGAGGTGGTACTGAATTTGGGGCACTCTGTGCCGTGGGCAGGACATTTAGGGAAGCATAAAACCATGGCTCGCATTAGGAAGCATTTCCACTGACCGGGCCTGCGTGCTGACGTGGCCCAATTTTGTAAAAGCTACCTTCAGTGCCAAAAGACTTCCATCAAAACCCCCTCCAGAGCTCCACTTCAGCCTTTGCCAGTTATTAGCACCCCATTTGAACGGTTGACGATGGATGTTGTTGGACCTGTTGAGAAAAGCAGGGCAGGAAACTGTTACATGCTGGTAATAACTGATTATGCCACAAAGTACCCTGAAGTTTTTCCTCTGAAATCTATAAAGGCCAAGTCTGTGGCTTTTTGTGTCGTGAAATTTTTCTCAAGGGTGAGATTCCCTCGTGAGATCCTGACAGACCGTGGGACTAATTTTATGTCAACTTTATTAAAGCAGGTCTACCAGCTTCTTGGCATCAAAGGGCTAAGGACTACTCCATACCATCCTCAAACAGATGGCCTGACTGAGTGCTTTAACCAGACCCTGAAGCAGATGTTGCGCAAGTTTGTGAATGACACTGGTACTGACTGGGATCAGTGGCTGCCTTACCTCCTCTTTGCGTATAGAGAAGTACCCCAAGCTTCTACTGGCTTCTCATCTTTTGAACTGTTATATGGTCATGAAGTAAGGGGGCCCCTCTCTTTGCTAAAAGAAATGTGGGAGGGTGACCGGAGAGGGGCAGGGGCTACTAATGTCATCTCATATGTTATACAGATGAGGGAGCGACTTGAGAAGATGACTGAGCTTGCCCAAGCTCATATGGTAGCTGCCCAGCAACATCAGAAGGTCTGGTATGATCGGTCAGCTCGGGAGAGGTCATTTGAACCTGGACAAAAGGTACTTCCAAGTGATGACAGTAAGCTGTTAGCTAAATGGCAAGATTCAGCAGAAACTGGGAGCTACCACCTATCGGGTGGCAACTCCAGGTCACTCTCGCTCCAGTAGAGTTTTGCATGTAAATCTCCTGAAGGGGTGGGTGGAGAGGCCGAAGAGAGCAGAAGTTTTTTTGATAAGGGAGATTCATGAGGAGGAAGAGGTAGAGGAGCAGTATCTTCCTTCAGGTGTGCTCCAGCATTTGGACCTTAATCACCTTTTAGAAGAAAAACAGCTTCAGGTGAAAGAGTTATGCAGCTCTGGGGTGGGAGGACTGATGTTATTGAACATGACATTATATTAAAGGATGGAGCGTCTGTGAGACGTATGAGTTATAGGATTCCAGAGCACCATGACACCACAGAGAAAAGTAACACTAAGCACACTGAACATAGAAACGAGACTTTCAAAATAACAGTACACATGACAACACTGGCTTGACAACATGAAACATATAAACCAGAAATACATGACATACTGACAGAGAAGGCAAGGGCAGATTCACACAAGGGGATATAGATGTAAACCTAAACTAGAATAAAACTCAACTAAATCCTAACTGAAGATACCAACACAAGAACTTAACAAATTTTCAATATAATATCAGAGGTCACAAATACAAAAATAAACACAAAATGCTGGGTCTCAGACTCAGCCTCTGACAATAACATTGTTATTTAAAGATTAATAGGTAATTTTTATTTTAGTTTGAGAAGTGGATGTATGTAGATCTGGGTCCGTTCTAGACAGGCATGTATGAGGAGGCAGACAGAAATGTAATGGGGACACATGGTGGTAACAGAGGCAGGAAAGAGGTGATGGTGGGGTGCTCTGGAAAACTGCTTTTGTTGTGTAATCAGATTGCACTTTGTCAGGCCTCTACTCTAAGACCTGACCAGCTTGGCCCTAAGCTTCTGCCGATCTAGCTCTTAGGGACACTGAGCCACACAACCCCCCTGACCACGCTAAGGTGGCAATTCCTCAGGGGAAAACTGAAAAATAAAACAATCTCTCGACAAATTATAACAACTAAAAACATGACATGTACCTTGATTGGCTGGCCTATATAAAATATATTCAAACCCAACAATACACTTCCCACTGTTGCCAATATTAACGAAACTAAGAAGGGTAGGCCAAGTTATAAAAAAAAAAGTAAATTCACCAAGTCTTGAAAAATAAAACTGAAAAAAATTGAATGAAAAACCCCCCAAAATATCCATCCAGGGCCCTATTTCAGGAAGCCGGTTCAGAAAACTCAGAGTGAAAAACGATACTCAGGGTTGAGTAACCCCGAACTGTCCAACTCGGAATATTCGGTTTCAGAAAGGCTGATAACAATTAGTTCAATCAACGCGGAGTTGCTTTAACCCCAAGTTAAGCGCGCGCACGAGGATACATAAAGCCCTGATTAGTGGAGCACAGATTAAGCGAATTACCATGGAGAAGGAGGGAAAGAAGGCGCAATCAATGTATTTTACAGCGCTTGAGGCCGAAATTCTGATGGCAGCATATGCTGATAACATGCAAATTTTGCAGAAAAAAAGTAACACAGCCTCAGCTGCAAAAGAAAGGGAGCATGCATGGCAAAACATAGCCGACAGAGTCAATGCGTGAGTGTTAATTTAAACATTGATCTAGGGATTTCCACCCATTTAACACGTTATTTAATTATATTTTATTTTGTATTTTATACCTTTTATTTTGTGATGTGATTTGAGCGCAGGTGCAACCCAACAGGCCCCAAACGTTCCTGGCAGCAAGAAAAAAATGAAATATAAAAATATAGTCCAAACAGGTAAGGTGTAATTGTATTATGAGCCATAGTGCTTGGTCTGTTTGTCCTATGTAAATCAATTGCAGTTAGAGGCTACATTAATTTCCCCTCTGTAAGCACTTATTGAAATTATCTGAGCACATTATAAGTACATATTTGCTTACTCTGTATGCTCAAATGTGACCCATTATGGCCACTAGAAAAAAAGCGGAGGCCCGAAAAACAGGTGGGGGTCCTCCACCACCACCACTCACAGAGCCTGGCCACTTGGCTTCCACATTTGTGATAATGTTGGCAGCATCACATATGATCTTCACAGTGCAGAGAACACAAATTAGCATCCATTACTATAATGAAATAATTTGTTAGTTTGAAATGCTACAGGGAACTATGTACCTGTACATTAATGCTGTGGAAAGACTTCCTGTTCACATAGTCTCCTTCATTTACTGAAGGAGCAATGATTGGAATGTGAGTGCCATCTATACAGCCAATCACGCCTGGGAACCGCGAAAATAAATGTAAAATTTAAGTAGTAGTTCATCACCACATCATGTATTAAGTTTTGTTCATCCTGCTACCTGCAATTTTGTGGCATCCCTCTTTGATAAATCTTGTGGGTCTATGACCGGGGAACACCACAGACGAGTACAGGAGACGTTTCAGTGCAACTGTAACATTCCTGACTGCCCGACAGACGGTAGCCTTGGGAACGTGCTCAGCATCACCAATATTATACAGAAAGCTCCCGTTTGCAAAAAACCGAAGTGCAATACAAATAATATGTACAGAACTGAGAGAATGTCCGCGATGTGTCACATGCGCAATATATGGCCTGAGGATGTTATCCAAATAACTTATTGATTGTGCTGAGAAACGGTAACGTTCGCACAGGAAATCATCAGGTAATGATAAAATGTCCATACGCGCTCTGATCACTCTCTCCCGGCGGAGAGCTCTGCGGAGTATTTGGGCTTCAAGATCTACTGGCTCTTCAAGGAAGGGACACGCCATGTCTGACACTTCCTACTGTCAGGTTTCCGACAAAGAGGCGGGGACAGTCAGGGTTAGTTGTAGTAAACCTGCTAGGGGGCAGGTTAGCTTCACGGAGTGTGTCGTCATACTGACTCACTCAGGCTTCAGCTGAACTCGCTTTGTGAAACCGAAAACCCAGAGTTTTCGTTAACTCAGGGTATACTTACTCAGAGTTTGCACTAAACCGGCTTTCTGAAACAGGGCCCAGATCTTTACAACCATCAACATAAAATTTGTCATGGCTGTGTGCAGGACCAAAAAATGCAGGACTCACTGAGGCAAAGGTGAACGAAATAAACAGCTTTATTGCAGGTTGCAGATTGAGGAGATTAACTATACTGGGGGAAAATAAACTAAGAGGCAAGCAAAACAGGTAAACAGAACCCACAGAGTCGTTTGCAGGTGAGCAGACGTTAACAGTGCGACAGCGACCAAAGGAACACACAGGGCTTATATACACAGAGACCTAATTAGGGAATGGTAAACAGGAGTGAGATGAAGCTGGGAGAAATAAGGGCTAACGAGACAGGGAGAAGTAAAATTGAATACACTGACGTAAGACATAGACCTTCAAAATAAAACAGGAAATGCACAGACTGGACTCAGAGATGCGGTACAGACAGAACAGAGGGAACACATGGGCAGACACAAAACAGAGGGTGTGCAGAACCAAAGGGTGTAAACCCAAACACACAGTCAGCATAAACTAGAACAAAGGATCATAATAACAACAAAATAATAATAATAATAATGCCGAAATGTATTTTCATTGGATTGACTAACTCTCAAATAAATTTGCAAAATAAGGTAAGACTAAAATAAGACCTCTCAACATAACCAACCACAACGGATTGAGAACAAAACATTTTAAGTTATTTCTTTTTTGTCATGTTTTAAGCTTGTTTGTTTTGCAGGGAACTAAACTTGTTTGCAACTGAACAGCTCCACTCTCCTTTATCCTGTTAGTAATCTCACCAGTTGCTGACTTTGATGAAACCTGACACTGGGTCATTTGCATACTAACAGTGTTGGGATGTTTAGCTGGGGGTGGGGGATCTCTGCTCAGTGCTGTGTGAGCAAACACATAAACAAAGCATGGAGGAACACAGCAAACTAGAGTTTAAACTGATTAGCTACTGTGGTAAATCTTCTCAGACAGGGGGTCTGCTTATTTTTTTGGCGTCTGAAGGAAAAACTTTTATTAATAATCAATTATTTGCCACAGCTATCAGTATTTGTCTTCTAAAATTGAGATTTTGAGTTTGCCAACAAATCTAGTGCAGTAAGTGCATTTTTCATAAGTGACAGTAAGTAAAATCAAAAAAAGAACTTACCCCAGATGCTGCTTAACTGTGCCATCCAGAACATGCATGCTAAGCCAACAGCCTGAGAAGATTTATTCATTTTTGCATTTTTGCTCAGCAGGTTTTGATTTAATTTAAGTAAATTTTAATGTGTTATCAAATGAACAGCAGCAGGAGAACAATCCATAAAAAATGGTTGCAGAGTTTCTATGCACCTTTTTTTTTCACACTGTTGCCACCTGCTGGAAATGAAACATATTTTTAAATGGCTGTGTGCCATACTGTAACATGATCTAAACAGGAATACAAACTTCATACTACACTTTATTTTATTTTATTTTTTTTTGTGACCAGGATATGTCCCTCAACGCATATATTAAACGAATATGTAGGACTGCTTTCTTCCATTTATGCAATGTCTATAAAAAAAGCATCTTCACTTTAGGGTGAGGCTGAAAAAATAGCTTTTTACGTCTTAGTTATTACTTCAGTGATGGACTTGTTTTAATTTCATCTTGACTAATTTGTATTATCAACCTTTCCTAAAAAGGCATTAACTTAAATGCATTTGGTTTATCTAAGAGTGCTGATAGGGACTAGAAAGAGAGAGAATCCTATATTGGCTTCTCTTTTTTGACTGTTAAATTTAATTTTAAGTTCAAAATCTAGTTTAAAATCCTTCTAATCACATAGAAGGTCTTGAATAATCAGGCCCCATCTTATCTTAAAGATCTCATAATACCATATCATTCTAATAGACCTTGTGGTATACTTGTGATATCTAGAGTATTTAAAAGTAGAATGTGAAGCAGAGCCTTCAGCTTTCAGGCCCCTGTTATATGGGACAAACTTTCACTTTTGATTTTAGAGACAAAGGCCTTCTCTAATTTTAAGATTAGGCTTAAAACTTTCCTTTTTCATAAAGTATATAGCTAAGACTCATCCACTTATTTGCTTGGTCTACTATGGTCCTACAGTTAGCTGATATGTCAACATTTCCTTTGCTGCACTTAAAGTCCTCTTTCTCTTTCTATTGTCCACCTTTGTCCTTTGCCTGCCAACGATGTCAATGATGGTGGCAGCAACACCACTCCTTTAAAACAGCAAATAATTTATGTCTCAGACATGGATGTACTCTGCATAGTATAAAATGAAATTGAAGAAAAAAGGAGCTTTTGTAAGGACAAACTATTCAAATTTTCATTTCACAGAAAAATTAGCTTGAAAGTATTTCGAATTCAGCATGAAACAGCTCATTGCAAATGGTTTTCTATTTTGATATACACTCTTCTTGATGGTTAAACAAGTTCTCAGAAAGTCAGTAAAATAAATAACAAGAGCAAATAGGTGATGTTCAAGCTGAATAATCATTAGATTTGAGTACAGATAATCTCTAATGCTAACAACAGGCAAATCCTGTCACCGTCTTGTGACATGTCAAGGGTGCAATGTGGGTTAGCTAATCAGAAGTTTAATTGTCCTGTGGTTGTACTCTGCGGCACCTCCTTTTTGAGCATTTTAAAATGTAACCATAGTGGTCTCGATTACTGTGACTGTGTAGTTTTCAGTCATTCAGGTCATCGTAATTAAGGAGTTTGGAAAGAAAAGTGACTGGACTTCTTGAAGACTCGACTTATTGAGATCATCTTATACAAGATGTGAGTGGGCATTAAAGTGTTTGGGAAGGGATCTCAAAACTGGATTATAGATGGCAGACAGTTGGTGTCATAAACCACCTGCTCTGTTCAAGGGTAGTCGTTCATAGTGGACATAATAGTGGACTTTCAAATCAGCCTGACTTCCCACTTCCTGTATGTAAAGACGGACTACAATAGGTGACACCGGGAAGCCCATGAAAAAACGTTTTTTGTAGAAACCCTCATTCTCAAAGGGCTTTGCGTTCCTCCTGAGTGTTATGCTCCATCTAAAGGTAGAACGTGAAGTCTAGTGGGATAACATTGATTCAGCAATTAAAGACATGATAAACACAAAAAACATAACTGGTGTGTACATTTTTTTAACTAACTTTAAGTTTTTTTCTTTTCATCTCTTTTTAATTTAAATTCTCCCTTACTTAAAAAAAAATGCCTGCTGACATTTGTCCATGTTCAGGGCTGTATGTAGCTAATTACTGTGGCTGAGCAGTTGTAAAGATATAGATGTGGACGTGTGAAGTAATTGTCATTTTCTGTTAGGTAGTCACACAGTCATGATGTTGGAAAGTTATAGCTAATCCGTCTTTACTGAACTACTTTAGTTTTTGCTCTGATGTCATGAAGACTTCAACCTAGTCTAAAACCCTAACTCTATGTTTTTTTTTTTTTATGTAAACACTTTTAAATAATCATTTAGAATGACAGCTCCCCATGCAAGCTGATTCTGGGGAACAACTGAAAATAGATTTTGCATTTTCTTAGAGGTCAGGATTAGGGGCATCACCAATGATGTCTTAGACACCTCAGGATTAAACAATAAAGTTTCTTTGTTCATGGCAGGGCTGGTGTTAGATCCTCTCCCATATTCAAACATAAATGGATTACATTTCTTTACTGGCAAAGCCTTGAATAAACATGAACTTTATAAACTGTACTTTGCTTGTGTTGGAGAAAAATCAGGTGATCTTCCAGCAGTTCATTGAAACAGGATGAGGGCGTTGATGTGCCAGTAAAATCGCTGGGTCATTTTTCAAGTTAAATTCATATTACCTTTTCTGTTTTGTGTGTTATGAGTGCATATGAGCTCTTTTCTCATTTTCACCCCTGTGAACAGGCATATTCAGAATTGTATTGTATCGTTTAAATATTTTAGTCTGATACTGTCTTGGAGAAACTGTAATGCACAAAATTTCCTTAGGGATTAATAAAGTATTCAGATTCTTAAGCCCAGCTGTCTTTAGGTCCCCACACAGACAGACTGTATCTGCAGATTGAGACCAAGAAGGAAGATCTGAAGGTCATTTTGCAAAGGTTTACTTTCTTTTCAATGAAATGAATGCTCTCAGTATTGGTTTGTAAACTCACTCAAATGTTACCCAGCTTTAGGTCATTATCAAGGTTAAATGTTAAGGTTCCATGATGAAGATGCTTACTGTCCCTCTGCATGTGTGCACCATGATGGCTTTTGCCCAAATTTCATGTGTGTGTGTGTTTTTTGTTTTGTTTGTTTGTTTTTTAGATTTTACATACAAAATATGTGATTGGGGAATAGTACATCTTAAATGTTTCAATCAGTTTCGTGTTATTTTTAAGTGTTAAGTGTGCGAGACCATTTTATCTTTTAAAAATCAGGTATAAAATGAATGTTAAAAAATCAAAATTAACAAGGTGTGCAAATCAGCAGTGTTTTTAGATTCACAGTGAACAGTCAAAAACAGTTATGAGGTGTGTCATTGAGGTACATTATTTTGTTATTAAATGCATGTACACTGATGTGATATGAGACAGACCACATCAGGTTACAAGTAACGCGTTACTGCCCATCTCTGGTGGGAACACATGGGGAAACAGCTGACTGACATGAACATAATGGCAGGACAGTGAAACTAAATACAATGAACAAAGGCTGTATCGCAATTCAGGTTCTGCAGCCTTAAAGTACGCAGCCTTAACGGTCCTCAAGGGCCGCGTACTCAAAGACCGCTAAGGCCAGAAGTGCGATGCTTGTTGGCTTGTGAAATAGGACGGTCTAGCCTCCGTCCGCTGCCCATGATACTAACAGCTGGAAACGTGTCATACAGCTTTGTTTGACAGAAATGAAGGAGAACATATTTTGTACATTTGTTTCTCCATGAGCTTTGTGTGATATAATAAGTATCTGAGGCTGAGACCACAGGACTGTAAAACATGATTGTTGGGCTTCATTTCTGTGCTGAACAGTCATTTAAGATTAGCTAGTAAATAACAATTAGCTAATGTTGTTCATGAGTTTAAAGTCATCTCACTTTGGTAATGTAAATATAATATGGCCAATATTAAAGTTATTATATTAATCATTATTAGTCATTACAGCAGTGAACTTGAACTCTGTGTCAAATACTGAGCTTCAGTACAGATTCAAGTTACAGTTATTTATAATTCCTATCACCTTAAATCTTCACTCAAAGACACTCAAGTATCTTTGACAGTGTATATACAGATGTATTATATATAAGAGACAAATATTGTTCTTTCAGTATGTTGGCATTACTAAATTTGGCTCGATGCTTATATATATTTATAAAAAGAAAATGTACGAGCTGTGATAACTGTTTCTGATAAAATGAAGAGTAGAGTATATTAAATATCCCTTTATTGGGTGAGAAAATCAGACCATGTCATAACTGCTTTAAGTCATACAGAATACATATCAGAGACTTAAACAGGCTGACTTCTGCTAAATGGGTCAAACTGGGCAGAAAGTATACAAACACATAACATCCTTATAGAATATGATGTAACACTATAGATCAACTTAGCTCAGAATATATAAAGCATATAAACAATCACAGCAATATGATACAACAAACACAGCAGTGCTACTGATCCAAAATACTCAAAGCTTCATAGAACTGAAACAAACATTTATTTTTAGCTCCATTCTGCTGCAGATACATACTTTAGGTTTCTGAACATTAAACTTGTTGCTGCCTTTCATAGTGTGTAACTTGAAGGCCCTGAGTACTTTCTCCCACACTGAAAACACTGGAATGATAAAATTATTTGAACATTACCTAATAAGACTGATTCAAGACAGACAATTAGTTATGTTAAACTTTTCTAGCAGTCCTTCACAAACAGGGAACAGTCTGTCTATTCTCTCCATCTGTGAGCTGCTGCTGGCTCTTCCTCCTCTTCCTCTTCCTCACACACTGCTGAGTTTGTCCTGGTGGATCATCAGGGGTGCAAAGCCTCACAGATGATGTGCAGCAGTGGGTCCCTCAGTCTGTCCTCACTCTGGACACTTGCAGTCGTCACACATGGAAATCAAATGTGTGATAAGGTGCAGGATTCAAACACAAGTGTAACTTATAAATAAATGTTCATACTTTTATTCCACAATCAGAGAGAAAGAAACAGAGAGAGACTGCAGGCCAGACAGACAGGTGACAGTCTCAGGTGTATACACTGCTACAAAACAGCACCAGAGAAGCAGGATTTAGTGTTTGTGTTATTACGAGTGCTAAACAAGAAGAGTTCCTAGATGGTACAGTGGACTGAATGTCCTTCTGAAAAGGATATACACGAGTGGATCCTCTGCCTTTTTCAACTTCCTTTCCTTCATGAAGGCAGTAGGAGCATCCATGTTCACCATTAAACTGTTTAAAATTCTGGACCAGAGGTCTGGCAACTGAGTCACTCATTAGAATTAGAGGGATTACTTTTGTATTGACACAAACTTCTTTGTCATTTTCCCATGTGAAACCACTGTCCTGTAGATCCACACACTCATCAATGGAAGGTTTTAAGAAACTTTACATGTGAGGCTTCTCATCCCGGAACCATAGTCCACAAAGGAGTACATTATCCTGTGTTGTTTTCAATGGCAATTCATTAATGGTGCATAAAAGGGATTTTTTTTAAAAAGTTGGCACACCATCACAGCTAAATGTTAAGCTGAGGGTTTGAAGGGCCGTTTCTGAACCACTCAAAGCTTTCTGATACAAAAAAACCATTACAAATGTCACCGAGAGAAGTTGTTATGCCTTTTGGTCAGAAGTCAGTAGTTAGTGCATAGTCTGATGAAGTTACATAAGCAAGGTGATAAATAAGTTCAAAGTTAAGAAATATTATAAGTAATTCATGCTAAAAAAAACAGTTAAAATGTCTGGGTTCGAAATTTGCTCAGAGTGAGTCATCGTTATCACAAGCGATCTTTGTATTGTATGTGCGGAAATGGGAACGAGGGAGTGCTCTAATAATTCACCTATCCAATCTGATTTGCTTTCAAAGTGTTTGTTTCCTTTTTTTTAAACTGTCTATTTTATGGCTGTTCTTTATTGATCTGTTACCCATTTTAGGTATTTTGTTTTTTTTACTCCGATATCACCATGAAGCACTTGGGTGTGACACTGAGACCAGTGGAGAAACATACATGGGAACAAGACTGACGGGGAGATAGAAAGAGAACACCGAATGCAGAGACAAGACTAAATGGAAGGGATAAGGCTGACTAAACATGGGGCATGGAAACTCCCCTGTTCCGTGCTCCATGATAACAGAAACCTACGGACTAGAAAACAAAACTAAGAAGACCTAAGAAAACAAATATAAACAGAGGGATCACAACTGTACACCAAAACGAGGAACAGAACCTTAACCATAGAACATTAAACAACCCAGAATCAAAAGTCCAAACACATTTACACTGGGCCAAAGACCCAGGAGCGTGACATCTTTGTTGACCAGCAGTCAATAAATGAAATTAAACATCCATGAAATTCAAGCTGGGTGGAGAGAATTGCGTAAGGTTGGTAAAGACAGGGTTAGTGAAGCATGGAATCAAAACATACTTAACCCTTTAAGACCTACCATATAACCAAGTCCGCCAGAGCTTATATTATATTTTTACATGTTGTAGAGCCATTTTTGGGAGCATTTCAAGTTGCTATACATCAATACAACCATTACAGCCTAAATTTTAATAATATGTGCAATAAACTACAAATAAATTTTTTAAATGGTTTTTGTTTTTTAACATATATTTCTAGTTAGAGAAATTTAAGAGGCTTATCCCTCAAAACTGTTAATACAAAAAAGTTGCACAAATAGTTTCCCACCACAGGAAATTTATTTTGAGTGTCTTCATAGTTTTATTTTTGAAATACACCAATTTCTATACACTGCATGAAAAACGAAAATAAATATTATAGTGCAAATTTGCAAAAAAGCAGCATATGCATCAAAATAAACTATTTCCAGCAGTGCAATATGAGTCCTAAGCATCCCAGAAACGACACAGAAAGTCATAAAGTCAAACATAACCTTTAAAAACACCAGTATAGGCTCATGAGGCCTTGATGGTAAAAAACTACATTTCCGCGAAAATGACGTCACTTCCGGTTTCGGGCAGGTAATGGCGGACATGCGATAGTTCGTGCTGATGGACGTAGGAAGTGTTATGAACAGCTGATCAGATCGGCAAAGTGTGTTTCTGGAATATTATGTTTTTGTTGCTGCAAGTGCTTTTTATGCATTTTTTGCAAAGCTATATGTGGAAGGAAACTGTGACCTAGGACAAGCTGATGGCATAAGATTTAAGTACAACTCCTCCGGTTTCATATGCAAAAAAACCTTATTGCGCTAGCTTACGTGGTTGCAGTGCTACCAGGACTTAAAAATAGTTACGCAAAACGGAGCGTGCCCGCTCCCACCGGCTTTAAAGGGTTAAGTATTTCTAGTTCATTTCTTCCTGGTATTGAAATGTAAATATAAGAAAGTGTATATAAGTGCTCATCTCTACACAGCAAATTCAAAAGTGTTAAATTTTTTGGTGTTAATAGTCTTCTTGCAAAAGTAGAGTTAATTTCACTCTAAGCAGAATCACATTCTTTTAATGTAACTCTGAGGCGTAAAATGATAGTAGTTAAAATAGAGTGTTAAAAATGAGTGTTTCTCTGTCAAATCTGGAGGTGTTACAATGGAAACATTAACTCTTGACCTCTTAACTCTGAACTCCTAGAGGGGCTATGACACCAATAGAGTGAATTCACAGACTCCGCCCCCAGCACGGCTCCAATCGAAGCTGAAGTGAAGCCGTTTCAGAACATTTTGCTCTACATATTTGAGTTGTTTGCCATGCTTGGTAAGTCATTTTTTCAAAGATTGTTTCAATTATTATTATGAGCTTTTACTTCTGTGGCTCTTTGGAGTTGAGACAAAGCTGTGTGGAAGGCATTAGCCATGTTGCTCGCTGATAGCATAATATTCTGTTTTAGCTAGCTGAAAGGTATTGTTTGCGGGCAAATACCACAGCCTTGAAAAAAAGCTTGCATGTGAATTTTCAGTCAAACTTTTGGTCAAATACACCTAAAACAATGTCTAGAATGTGAAATGTTGGTATAATGGTGCTACTTGAAGCCTGAAAACGATCGCCCATAAAAAATAAATAAATAAATAAAATTAAAAAAAAAACACGAGCAAACAGCAGTAGCAGACGTCCTGACTGGATTCTACGTTAGCATAGATCCCTCCAGAGTTTTGTGCACACGGTTTAGGTAAAAATGAAAAAGGTTGAGGTTTTACATTTAGTTCAGTATTACCTGTTGCCTGTGTCTTTGTCTTTTGGGAAAATACTTTACACAAGTAATGGCTCAAAGAGGATTCCTTTTTTTTTATTTTTTACTGTGCTGCAATTGTTTACTGGATTATTTGTGCCATTAATTAATGTCAACTAATTTTTATTCGATCTCCGCACAGGATATGCTTGTGAAGATGGAATATGGGGGAGAGCAGAAGTGCGTTGAAGTTCCACAAAGGGATGAATGAAGGACATGCATATTGTATTGAAGAAATAAGTGATGAGAATGCTGTTATTTGCATTTACCAGCTCACCTATGTCAGACCTTTTGATAAACAAAATTCTAATGAAAGTGAGAACATGTATACTGTTACATCTTTCAGAAAATGTTTTGAAATTGTGGTGCACAGTTCAGAATAAATGTTTTTCAAAAACCATTGCGTCTTTTTAGTAAATGTTTATTTCCAAAAGAAATTTCTAGAAGTTCAGAACAGTAAAATTCCCGCTTTTTAGAATGAATTAGAAGATAACTCTTACGTAGTTAAACTAAAATACTCTTTGAGAGTTAATATATAAACTCTTAACACCAAGTGTTAAATTATCAACTCCAGACAGATTTGGTGTTTAACACTAAATCAGAGTTAACGTACCAACTCTCCAAAAAGAGTTAAATTAACACTCTCTGGTGTGGACCCATATAGACACTTTAATAGTGTTGAAATCAAATCCGACAGTGTTAATTTGGACATGCTGGATTTGCTGTGTACATGAGGGGTGAAGCTACAGGCTGACACTTGAAAGAGGAGAAGACATTCTACAGACAGGTATGTTACAAATATGCTGAGGATCTTCTATCCTTTCTTTATCAAACTGCTAATCACTTTTGTTAATGTGTTTCTTACAGAGACACTAAATATCATCATGAAGCTGCTGACTGCATCTGCACTTCTCTGTGCAATGATGGCTCTGACCGCTGCTCAGGGTAAGTATAAAAGTATGTTACTAGTATCATACTGAATGTTGTGCATGTCAATGGGCTTTAAACAGCTGTCCAAATAATAAGATCTATTTTTAAATACATGTTTTTAAAAATAGAAATCTAAAGGAAGAAAATGACACATTTTCCAGTTGAAATTTCTTGAAAAGTAAAACTATTGCCAATAAAACACAAGTTAATGACCATGATTATAATTATTCCAGTAAAGGGGGAATTGAGTCAGCATTTTGTCACACAATATGTTTGCTTTGTCTTCAGATGAGTGCTATGTTCTCAAGAAGTCCTCATGTCCCGCTGGTTGGACTGAGTACAACAACAAATGTTACTTCTATGTTTCTACACCCTTACCCTGGGTTGATGCTCAGGTAATAACATCAGGACTCACCAGTTACTGTGACTGTGTTTCTTTGATTCTTTAATATTTGGATAAGACCTTATAATAATAAGTTTTTAATATTATATTTAAGAAATTTATATTGACAATTAGTAAAATTTTATCAAAGCCAATGTACTGTTAAAATTTGTCTAAAATGATAATAGTATGTATTGATCATTATTAATGTTATCATTTATTGAATTTTAATAATGCTATCATTTGTTCTAATATGTATGTATGTCATATATGGCTTTACTTTTTAACAAGTAAACAGTAACAATATATTAGTAAACAAGAAATACAAACAAAGAAGCAAACAAACTAACGTCTCTAGTTTCACGTTCCTACAATTTATGCCATGGATAAATCACCTGTCAATTTTTGCTTCGATTAAAACCAGTTCTTATATGTACTGTGAAATATGCATCCAAGCTTATAATAGCAAATATTATTTTTTTAATTTATAAAAATAATGCTAATTATTGCAGTAAATGGTTTAAGCCACCAACATTAACTGCATGAAATAATTCTGAATGATAAATGATTGTAAATGTATTAATCATTAGTCCTTTCAATATAATAATTATTAAAAAACTTTACTTTTTATTACTTGTTAAATGGTAAGCTATTAATAAAATTTCAGATAATTAAAATCAATAATTTTGTCAGTCAATGTAAATATTTCTTAGTATGTTTTATTATTATTTGTATGTTTGTGGTGGTGTAATCATGAAGGCTGTTTTATAAATCTTCTGTAACTCTTCTGTCTTTTTGTTTACTGTAGAGAAACTGTCAGACCATGAGTGCAAACCTTGCATCTGTACAGAGCCTTGGGGAATACCAGCTGATTCAGAGGGTGATATCTGATGGGAGTAAAGCTAATGGACGAACATGGATTGGTGGTTCTGATGGTCTACAGGTATGCCAGTCTGCCAGTTAAAACATAAATCTATCCATTGGATATTTTACTTATTTTTCACTGTTATCTTTTTTTCCATTTCCATATAATTCCATATATCTTGTTTCATATATTTGATATCTTCAGTTTGTATCTACAATGTCGGTAGTAGTGAAAGTAAAGACAAACCAATAAATGAGAAGGTGTGTCCAAACTTGGTAGTCGATGTATAATGTTAAAGTGTAGTTTCGTTAAAAAATGATTTCTTATTTTTAACTTTTTTCTGTTCTGTAGGAGGGTTATTGGTTTTGGATCGATGGAACACGTTTCCAATACGCAAACTGGTGTCGGAGGGAGCCTAACAACTCGTGGGGCAACGAGCACTGCATGGAAATGAATTCTTCAGGTATAATATTGTACATAATATATACAAGTGCTATTGTCATTATATATAAAACCAAAAAAACCAAAACATTTTTCTCATATATTCTATATTTTTGTGTCCATGCAACAAAAATTTCGGTTAAAGTTGATTTTTGGTGCTTACAGGAGACCTGTGTATGAATGATCAGCCTTGCCAGTCCCAATCCCCTTCTGTCTGCATTAAGAGTAAGTCATGATTCCTGGGCTTACATGAAGGCACGTCATCTGAAAAAGAAAGAAATCTTCTCATATATCACTCAAAATATCTGTTTTCACATCTTTACCTTTTTCTTTTGCTGTAACGATGCATAAGGAACGAAGCGACAAGTGACATAAAATAGTGTGATTGTGTCTTTTAAAAGGAGCAATTGAAATGTGTAATGGAAAGAATGCTTTTAGCAAAAACTTAAAAACAAAACTTTTTTTCTCTTCTGCATCATTAAACTATTAAGCATTGAATCAAACTGGTCTGTGAGTATCTGTGTTTTTGTGTAACATTATGTAAGCTTTCAGTTCAGTTTTTAAACACTCACTGATTAGATTAACTCACTGATAGATTAACCCACGTATAAATCTGCTTGAAACTACACTAATTTCTCTTGAAATTACTTTAATCTTTTTAATCTGATGCTGTTTGCTTCTGTGTCCTCCATCTAATTCTTGCTTTTGATGGCATGAGCACACACGAGCATACAATTAGACACACACACACAAAAACACACACATGATGAGGTCTCTCTTTAAATAAGTCTCCCCTCCTTTGCTTCCCTCTTCCCAAAATTGTAATTTCACCTAATAGTGCTAAATTTCAGAAATAACCAAATATTTTGCTAAAGCTTTTGTACATTGTCATACTTGTTAAGATACAACCTTGCACCCTTTTCACAAACCTCTAAACACAAACTGAACTTTTTTTCACAAAACCTCTGCAAATACATAATAAAACCATGCTAGGTTACTTTTATAACAACTTCTGGGTAAAAGCCGTAGGTTATTAGTTTAAATGTTGGTTTAAAAGTCGTGACTCAAGAGTTGGGTTGGCGATGTGCTGGGTTCTTTAATTAACTCCCTGGCTTGAATAGTTCTATTGGGTCATAGGTTCGCTAGCTTTGATCAAATATTGGGCCAAAATTTTACCCAATTGTTTGTGTAGAAGATACGCTTCAGAAGAAGCCACAATATTCTTCTGAAACTGCCATTTTCAACTAGACTGTGATCTGATCAGATATCACTGATTTCTTCTCTGCTATGAAATAAAACATGGTAAGCAAAAAGTGAATTCAAACACTCTAAAAATCACTGGGTTATTTTTGATAATTACACTTTACTGGTTTATTCTAGAACTTTGATTAAAGGCCTTTTTACAGACAACACCAGCTAGCTTGTGATGAAGAAAGATAAAGTTATTTCTACTTAAAAATGCTGGATAATGTATTTTAAACTTATTATTTGAAATGAGGCTGAGGTTGCTCTGTTTGACAAATTATTTAGAGATTACTACATCTAGAAAATATTTTGGTTTTGCATCTTTTGTTGAATAGATGAATCTCAGGACATGAATCAAATATGACCAAATTAACGAGGGCTCATTTAGCTATGATGGAAGCATAAAATGTTGCTCATTAAGGTGTATGAAATGATCTGAGAGGGAGAGTCCCTCTTGCCACTTGTAATGTTGGGTTGTGTTCAGTGGTTGAGAATAGTCGGTAGAAACCTTAGCAGGATAGTAGGAAGGATACACGATCATACTGGTACTGTCAATTCCACAGCGTATCCTTTAATGCACATTCTCTTCATCAACCATACAAGGCCTTGCAGGAGGTCTCCTCTCTTCGGGAACTCACTCTGCAGGAGGGGGAGATACGGCAGAGGTGGAGGAAGATCTCAGCCTGGGCGTCTATTGTCTTGTGTAGTCTGGAACATGAGTGGATGACGGGTGGGTGCAGTTTTCTCTGTGGTGGGGTCGGGTGGGCTGTCCTGGGCTCTGCGGGGCCAGGCGACGCTGCCGAACTAGGGCCCCCCTTTCCCTGGCGGGTTGCAGAGTATGGGGTTGCCTACTGGGGTCAGCGGGGGAGCTGGCCCCAGGGAGGGGTCACTTGCCCCTCCCTTCCTTCCCTCCCCATCTCCAGCTGCCTCCCTTTTCCCGCTCCACCACAATCACCCACACATGCAGGGCCTTGGGGTAAAGGTGTGTCACCAGGGTGCAGGGAAGGCATCCCCCCTTCTGTCCCCTTCTGGCTGCCTGTGCCTCAATTTTATCCCACAACTTAGACATTAACATTACTCACACTCTCATTATACATACATATAGGATCTTGGGGGTGGGCACGATACACGGAGTCCAAAGTACCATCAGGGTGTACACCCCACCCCTGGCATCGTTGCCCACCTCTCAATTTTAAATACACGTAGACATTGAGGGCTAGCAGGAGGGACCATGCGCTTACCTGCTGCTCTCTGGCAGGTAGCTCCAAGCCCTCCTGGGTTTTAAATGCACCTTAGAACACATATGCATCAACATTACAATGAGCGGGTGGAGGGAGGTTTGGAGTCTTCTCTCACCCCCATTCTCTGCGACCTGCTGGAGCAGGGGGGCTAGGACTAGGAGGAGGAGTTGGCCGTCCGACTGTGGTCTGGAGTGTGGAGCCTTCCTGCTGCTGCGGAGTCGGGGCGGTCTGCCTCCCCCCACCGCAGGGAAAAGGGAAACACCACCTGGGTCTGGGTGCAGTTCCCCCCTCCAGGGGCGGGGGCACCTAGACCCGGTTTGTAGAGTACGCTTGGGGAGTGTGATCGTGTGTACAACGTCTCTTTATGTCTGTCTCCACGTTGGTTGAGTGTGGAGTAAGTGCATATGAGAGCATGAGGGTGGGAATGGATGTTTGTATCTGTGTGTGCCTGTATGTCTGTGTCTATGGCTACGTTCACACTGCAGGTCTTAATGCTCAATTCCGATTTTTTGATCAAATCCGATTTTTTTGTCTGCTCGTTCACACTACAAATAAAATGCGATAGCAAATGCGCTCTAGTGTGAATGCTCAAAGCGCCCCGCATGCGCAAAAGAAGATGTCACACACAAAATCAGAATGTACAAAGACACATAACATACCTATTGATGCACATTTATGTTGCATCAACAACAAAAGTGTATATGAGAGTGCGATGATAAATCTGTCTAAATTTAAACAAGCGAAAGAACTGAACACTAGGTTTAGTTTAACATAAAACTGAAAAAAAGATGAAGTAAAATCTTTCCCTCTGTTACTAATCCCTCTCCCTTTTAATAATCATACAAGGAAAGACCTTTTGATAATCAAATTCTTATCTAACAGTTCTGTTCACTGTGTGCAATGTTAGTGATCATTGTTATTAAAAAGTATAAGAGAATTTGTGCTCTTCTGCACCTTTATGCAAGAAGGAATGTGTCACACATATATAAACAAATGGATATACAGATGGTGTTTTACTGAGCATAAAGACCAAAGCATTGTAAGTGTATATTCTAAAAAGCAGGCAAAACAGAAGTCACCTTAGTAAAGCCAAGGTCACTGTGATGGATGCATGCAACCACACAATTGAGATACTTAGGTAATATTCATTTGGTCTTTTGTCTTATGTTTACGTTATGCTCTAAAGCTTCTGTGATCATAAGTTAACTAATTTGATATTTTGAGTTTACCTGTAATGCATGACAGCACTAAGCTATAGCCCAAATGGTGGCATGTAGTGATGTGACGTTCTGTATCGAGGCTTCGAAGCGTGTGTCGAGTAATGGAGGGGGCGTTTCCGCGAAGCGCGTATCGAGGCTTGCTTCATTTATGGGAGGAGCTGAAAATGATGACGTCCGAAGCCTCGCTGCCCGGCTGTACCACGTGACTGGTTCAGGAAGCGGTTCGAACTTTGCCGCGAGCTATGACAGCGATATAAACCCCTCAGACCCCATTCAAAATGTGGGCGTTTGATGGAGAGCTGCGGTTAGTAAGAGTTAGAGACAGTTTGGAGAGAGTTAGAGACCGTTTGGAAAAAAAAGAAATCGCCTACGACCTGCCACAGTGGAGAAACTGTTGTTTTTAAATAAAAACCAATGATGTGTCCCCTAAACACTAATCACTGTCCTTGCCTCAATGTTACAAAAGCACAACTATGCGCTTACCTGCTGCTCTCTGGCAGGTAGCTCCATGCCCTCCTGGGTTTTAATTGCACCTTAGAACACACATGCATCAACACTACAATGAGCGGGTGGAGGGAGGTTTGGAGTCTTCTCTCACCCCCGTTCTCTGCGGCCTGCTGGAGCGGGGGGGCTAGGAGGAGTTGACCGTCCGGCTGCGGTCTGGGGTGTGGGGCCTCCCTGCTGCTGCGGAGTTGGGGCGGTCTGCCTCTCCCCACCGCAGGGAAAAGGGTAACACCACCTGGGTCTGGGTGCGGTTCCCCCCTCCAGGGGCAAGAGTACCTAGACCCGGTTTGTAGAGTATGCTTGGGGAGTGTGATCGTGTATACAGCATCTCTTTATGTCTGTCTCCACGTCGGTTGAGTGTGAAGTGCACATGAGAGCATGAGGGTGGGAATGGATGTTTGTGTCTGTGTGTGCCTGTATGTCTGTGTCTATATGTCAGGTTGGGTATCAGACGCCACCTCTCTGGGGACATCTCGGGCCCTCCAAGGTTTGGAGGCCTATCTCCACCCACCACCACTTCCCCTGCCGGTGGCGGACTCCCTCAGGTGTCGGTGCGTTGGTGGTTCTTTGTATCTGGGGGTGGGCGTCCGGGTACACACCGACTCACTCCTTGGCGGCCGCTTATTGGGGCTCGCTCGGGCCACTTCGGAGGTGGGGTGCCCCCGGCCTCTTGGCCTGGGGCTCGGTCACTCAGGCACAGCTGGCTGCCGGCGGAGCTCACGGGCGCGTCACTGCAACTCCCCCTGGCTTCTGCTCGGTGGCTGCTGAGTGAGCCCTCATCTGGGACTCTCCTTAGCTCTTACTGGGACAGTGGCGCGGCTGCCCCTCTGTGGGTCTTCCTTGGTCTCTTGTGTTCTGGGGGCCTCTGGATGTCTGGAGTTTTGATCTCCTCCATACCTGCTTGATACCATAAAGGACAGGGCTGTGGCTCCCCACACTCCCTAGCAGATCATTACATGGAGAAACCTTTGAAATGCAAGCATGCTGATCCACACAGGTATGCACACAGGTGTACACATGGGTATTCACAGACGCGGACTACAGCTTTCTTGGCTGCTGCCTCAAAGCACACTGTGCGCTGTCTATCTTGCGTGCTGCACAATATCGTTTATTATTTAGTAACTATTGATATCTACGGCTAGCTAGTTTATTGTGATGGTGCTTTTTTTTTTATTATTATTATGTTGCTCTTTGTTGTTTGCTGTCTCCTCTGTTTTTTTTTTCTCCATACAGGTGACCCAGGAGTTTTGTTTTTTTTGTTTGTTTGTTTTTTTCTCTCTTCCCCCCCTTCTCACCGTCTCTTCTCCCCTTTGGTTTTCTTTCTTTCTTTCTCTCCCTCTCTTTCTTTCATTCTGTCCCCCTGTCCTATAAAAAAAAAAAAAAAAAAAAAAAAAAAGGCCAAAACTATAATGATGAGAAGATTAAAAAATATCTTACCTCTGAAGGTTTGGCAAAAGAAAAAAAAAACAAAAAAAAAAAAAAACAACAAAAACAAAACAAAAGCACAACCACTGTCCACACCTCACCTCACAGTATATGATCATTTCCATTTTAAGCATTTCCAAATAATCATTTTCCATACTGCCAGCATAAATATACACAGTATACTGCCATCACTACAATATAGATGTTTTACACACTCCTTTTGTTGTTGACATTTACAGGCTGTGTGCAAAATGCCACACTCTTCAAATTCATGCCAACGAATATTTTTACGTCCAGTAGGTGTCCTACTAGAGCAAATGAAGCTTCAAGAAGCTTTGCGTTGGGGTGAACCAATTGGATGAAAAGCTTCAGTGCTTCATGAGGCTTCATCTGCCCATCACTACTGGCATGGACTTTGCTTTGCATTGTTTGTTATTTTATATAGGTATATGTTATATTGATTATATTTTTGCTCTTTCTGAGTTACCTGACCTCCGCTCCAGTCCTTCCTGGTTTGGCTGAAAGAGGGGGCTGAGGGTGGAGCTGGTTTAAATGCAGAAGCCAATAAAGTGGACTGGACCATCTATTGTGATCATGCAGGGGGAATGGGGTTCTTCTTGAATGATGGTTAGCTGTTATCTCTTTAGTTTTCACCTTTGGTGTATATAATGGTTTATTCATTTGCTATATAACTGGAGCTGTTTCTCATTTGGGCAGGTCAGTTTGTTGAGTTATGTTTTTGTTAAGTGGCTTTTGAGTAGCGTTCTGTTAAGTTAACCTCTTTTATGGGCCCACTTGGTTCTTAAAAAGTTTATTTTTGTTATTTTGAATTTTTGTAATCATCTTGTCCTTTTTGGGGTATAATAAAACCCATTTTTTTGAAGATTACATTTGTGCCTGTGTATTCCTGGCTGCTTGGATCATGACAATTGGTGGCAGCAGTGGGATACAGCCAGTTTAAAAAACTACACACACACAAAAAAGGCACAGTTCTTTTTGTTTTTTCCCTCTTTTTTCCCTCTTTTTTCTTCACTCCTTATCAAACCATGCAGAGAGGAACAAGGAGTGTGAGAGTAGTCCGAGGAGATGTACCAAGCCAGCAAATGGGCTCAGAAGGACAAGTCGATGGAGAACAAGAGGAGAATGGAGCTTCTGGAGGGGTAGACAGCACTGAGGGCCAAGGTAAGGAGCCAACGATATTGGATCTGATCTCTCTTCTCCGTTCACATATGGGCCAGCAGGAGGCCAGAGAGGCTAAACAGAAGGAGGAAAGTGCAAAGCAAGAACAACGTTTTAAAGCACTTCAACACCAGTTTCAGTTGTTACAGGTAGAAGTACAAGCCCGCACTTCTCCAGTGCCTGAAGGTCAGGCAGCTGAATCACCTGATCCAGAATCTCCAGATGATGGCATTCTTCCTCAAGCTGGTCCCAGTATATCAGTTACTGGTTCATCAGGCCAGTCCCATTTTCTGGAGCCTAAGTTACAAAAACTCACCGACGAGGATGATATTGAACATTTTTTGATTACCTTCGAACGCATTGTAATGGCCTGTCGGTGGTAGAGACATGATTGGGTTTTTCACCTTGTACCGCTGCTTACGGGCAAAGCAAGAGGTGCATATGTACATATGGATGTTGATGATTCTTTGGATTATGACAAGGTTAAGGCAGCTATTCTTTATAAATATGATATCAATCCTGAGACCTATAGGCAGAAATTTCGATCTCTTGATGTAAACCCTGCAGAAAGCCCTAAAGAGTTGTATTCACGGCTGAAGGAGCTTTATGTAAAATGGGTCCACCCTGAAGATAAAACCGTTCAGGACATTGGGGAAATCATCATCCTTGAGCAATATTTACGAATGCTATCTCCTGAGTTGCAGGTGTGGATAAAAGAGCATAATCCACCCTCTGCTGCAGAGGCTGCAAAGCTGGCTGATGTTTTTGTGCGACAGGGAAAAAGGGACAGCCTTGGAGCTTCATGGCTTGGAAAATAAAGGACAGCCGGAAATCACTCCTGCAAAGACCAGCTGCCAATGTGAGTAAGGCTTCATATAGCCACCCACCCAATGAGTCTCTGAAGTCCCCGGCCAAAACCTTGGTATGCTATCTTTGTGGAATGGAAGGTCATACAAAGCCCATGTGCCCTGAAAACTCAGCTAAATTAACCCAAATGTGCTTTGTGCCTCGAAACAATGATAACTCTGAGGTAAAATTAGACAGAGGGTTAAAGATGACATCAGTTGAGATTAATGGTGATACATTAAAGGCACTAATTGATACAGATAGCACACAGACTCTTGTACACAGATAGTTTGTCCCCTTAAATAGTATTAATATGACTGAGACGATTCCTGTTTGTTGTGTTCATGGAGATGAAAAGCGTTATCCAACAGCGGACCTATACATCAAGGTGCAAGGACAGGTTTATCTCCTGAATATTGGGGTTGCTGATAATTTTCCATTCCCTGTTATATTAGGCCAAGATCTACCTGTGCTGTTTGACCTTTTGGATTATAGCCACACATGCAATGTTGCAGTAACTAGGGCTCAAGCTATGAAGCCAGAAGATGCCACTCAGACCCTTAGTGCTCTGCCATTTTATGAAGCAGAATTAGAGACAGCACCCGGGAAGTTGCGCAAGTCCCGCATGGAGAGAAGGCGAGAGAAATTTCATCATACTATTGTGAAAGCATCTCCCGTCTGTGAGCCTGAAATATCTTTGGACTTTAAAGTCCCAGCTAATATCCCTGAAATGCAACACAATGATCCGGTATTAGCACCCTTTTTTCAGAAAGCCAAAAAGCAAGGACATGAGATGGAACCAGATATTAACAGCAGTCAGGATTTTTTTCTGAAAGATGGCATTCTTTATCGCCGGCAAAGATCACAGGTACAGCTGATGGTTCCTAGTGGAGTCGGGGAGGTGGTACTGAATTTGGGGCACTCTGTGCCGTGGGCAGGACATTTAGGGAAGCATAAAACCATGGCTCGCATTAGGAAGCATTTCCACTGACCGGGCCTGCGTGCTGACGTGGCCCAATTTTGTAAAAGCTACCTTCAGTGCCAAAAGACTTCCATCAAAACCCCCTCCAGAGCTCCACTTCAGCCTTTGCCAGTTATTAGCACCCCATTTGAACGGTTGACGATGGATGTTGTTGGACCTGTTGAGAAAAGCAGGGCAGGAAACTGTTACATGCTGGTAATAACTGATTATGCCACAAAGTACCCTGAAGTTTTTCCTCTGAAATCTATAAAGGCCAAGTCTGTGGCTTTTTGTGTCGTGAAATTTTTCTCAAGGGTGAGATTCCCTCGTGAGATCCTGACAGACCGTGGGACTAATTTTATGTCAACTTTATTAAAGCAGGTCTACCAGCTTCTTGGCATCAAAGGGCTAAGGACTACTCCATACCATCCTCAAACAGATGGCCTGACTGAGTGCTTTAACCAGACCCTGAAGCAGATGTTGCGCAAGTTTGTGAATGACACTGGTACTGACTGGGATCAGTGGCTGCCTTACCTCCTCTTTGCGTATAGAGAAGTACCCCAAGCTTCTACTGGCTTCTCATCTTTTGAACTGTTATATGGTCATGAAGTAAGGGGGCCCCTCTCTTTGCTAAAAGAAATGTGGGAGGGTGACCGGAGAGGGGCAGGGGCTACTAATGTCATCTCATATGTTATACAGATGAGGGAGCGACTTGAGAAGATGACTGAGCTTGCCCAAGCTCATATGGTAGCTGCCCAGCAACATCAGAAGGTCTGGTATGATCGGTCAGCTCGGGAGAGGTCATTTGAACCTGGACAAAAGGTACTTCCAAGTGATGACAGTAAGCTGTTAGCTAAATGGCAAGATTCAGCAGAAACTGGGAGCTACCACCTATCGGGTGGCAACTCCAGGTCACTCTCGCTCCAGTAGAGTTTTGCATGTAAATCTCCTGAAGGGGTGGGTGGAGAGGCCGAAGAGAGCAGAAGTTTTTTTGATAAGGGAGATTCATGAGGAGGAAGAGGTAGAGGAGCAGTATCTTCCTTCAGGTGTGCTCCAGCATTTGGACCTTAATCACCTTTTAGAAGAAAAACAGCTTCAGGTGAAAGAGTTATGCAGCTCTGGGGTGGGAGGACTGATGTTATTGAACATGACATTATATTAAAGGATGGAGCGTCTGTGAGACGTATGAGTTATAGGATTCCAGAGCACCATGACACCACAGAGAAAAGTAACACTAAGCACACTGAACATAGAAACGAGACTTTCAAAATAACAGTACACATGACAACACTGGCTTGACAACATGAAACATATAAACCAGAAATACATGACATACTGACAGAGAAGGCAAGGGCAGATTCACACAAGGGGATATAGATGTAAACCTAAACTAGAATAAAACTCAACTAAATCCTAACTGAAGATACCAACACAAGAACTTAACAAATTTTCAATATAATATCAGAGGTCACAAATACAAAAATAAACACAAAATGCTGGGTCTCAGACTCAGCCTCTGACAATAACATTGTTATTTAAAGATTAATAGGTAATTTTTATTTTAGTTTGAGAAGTGGATGTATGTAGATCTGGGTCCGTTCTAGACAGGCATGTATGAGGAGGCAGACAGAAATGTAATGGGGACACATGGTGGTAACAGAGGCAGGAAAGAGGTGATGGTGGGGTGCTCTGGAAAACTGCTTTTGTTGTGTAATCAGATTGCACTTTGTCAGGCCTCTACTCTAAGACCTGACCAGCTTGGCCCTAAGCTTCTGCCGATCTAGCTCTTAGGGACACTGAGCCACACAACCCCCCTGACCACGCTAAGGTGGCAATTCCTCAGGGGAAAACTGAAAAATAAAACAATCTCTCGACAAATTATAACAACTAAAAACATGACATGTACCTTGATTGGCTGGCCTATATAAAATATATTCAAACCCAACAATACACTTCCCACTGTTGCCAATATTAACGAAACTAAGAAGGGTAGGCCAAGTTATAAAAAAAAAAGTAAATTCACCAAGTCTTGAAAAATAAAACTGAAAAAAATTGAATGAAAAACCCCCCAAAATATCCATCCAGGGCCCTATTTCAGGAAGCCGGTTCAGAAAACTCAGAGTGAAAAACGATACTCAGGGTTGAGTAACCCCGAACTGTCCAACTCGGAATATTCGGTTTCAGAAAGGCTGATAACAATTAGTTCAATCAACGCGGAGTTGCTTTAACCCCAAGTTAAGCGCGCGCACGAGGATACATAAAGCCCTGATTAGTGGAGCACAGATTAAGCGAATTACCATGGAGAAGGAGGGAAAGAAGGCGCGGTCAATGTATTTTACAGCGCTTGAGGCCGAAATTCTGATGGCAGCATATGCTGATAACATGCAAATTTTGCAGAAAAAAAGTAACACAGCCTCAGCTGCAAAAGAAAGGGAGCATGCATGGCAAAACATAGCCGACAGAGTCAATGCGTGAGTGTTAATTTAAACATTGATCTAGGGATTTCCACCCATTTAACACGTTATTTAATTATATTTTATTTTGTATTTTATACCTTTTATTTTGTGATGTGATTTGAGCGCAGGTGCAACCCAACAGGCCCCAAACGTTCCTGGCAGCAAGAAAAAATGAAATATAAAAATATAGTCCAAACAGGTAAGGTGTAATTGTATTATGAGCCATAGTGCTTGGTCTGTTTGTCCTATGTAAATCAATTGCAGTTAGAGGCTACATTAATTTCCCCTCTGTAAGCACTTATTGAAATTATCTGAGCACATTATAAGTACATATTTGCTTACTCTGTATGCTCAAATGTGACCCATTATGGCCACTAGAAAAAAAGCGGAGGCCCGAAAAACAGGTGGGGGTCCTCCACCACCACCACTCACAGAGCCTGGCCACTTGGCTTCCACATTTGTGATAATGTTGGCAGCATCACATATGATCTTCACAGTGCAGAGAACACAAATTAGCATCCATTACTATAATGAAATAATTTGTTAGTTTGAAATGCTACAGGGAACTATGTACCTGTACATTAATGCTGTGGAAAGACTTCCTGTTCACATAGTCTCCTTCATTTACTGAAGGAGCAATGATTGGAATGTGAGTGCCATCTATACAGCCAATCACGCCTGGGAACCGCGAAAATAAATGTAAAATTTAAGTAGTAGTTCAAGTATCACCACATCATGTATTAAGTTTTGTTCATCCTGCTACCTGCAATTTTGTGGCATCCCTCTTTGATAAATCTTGTGGGTCTATGACCGGGGAACACCACAGACGAGTACAGGAGACGTTTCAGTGCAACTGTAACATTCCTGACTGCCCGACAGACGGTAGCCTTGGGAACGTGCTCAGCATCACCAATATTATACAGAAAGCTCCCGTTTGCAAAAAACCGAAGTGCAATACAAATAATATGTACAGAACTGAGAGAATGTCCGCGATGTGTCACATGCGCAATATATGGCCTGAGGATGTTATCCAAATAACTTATTGATTGTGCTGAGAAACGGTAACGTTCGCACAGGAAATCATCAGGTAATGATAAAATGTCCATACGCGCTCTGATCACTCTCTCCCGGCGGAGAGCTCTGCGGAGTATTTGGGCTTCAAGATCTACTGGCTCTTCAAGGAAGGGACACGCCATGTCTGACACTTCCTACTGTCAGGTTTCCGACAAAGAGGCGGGGACAGTCAGGGTTAGTTGTAGTAAACCTGCTAGGGGGCAGGTTAGCTTCACGGAGTGTGTCGTCATAGTGACTCACTCAGGCTTCAGCTGAACTCGCTTTGTGAAACCGAAAACCCAGAGTTTTCGTTAACTCAGGGTATACTTACTCAGAGTTTGCACTAAACCGGCTTTCTGAAACAGGGCCCAGATCTTTACAACCATCAACATAAAATTTGTCATGGCTGTGTGCAGGACCAAAAAATGCAGGACTCACTGAGGCAAAGGTGAATGAAATAAACAGCTTTATTGCAGGTTGCAGATTGAGGAGATTAACTATACTGGGGGAAAATAAACTAAGAGGCAAGCAAAACAGGTAAACAGAACCCACAGAGTCGTTTGCAGGTGAGCAGACGTTAACAGTGCGACAGCGACCAAAGGAACACACAGGGCTTATATACACAGAGACCTAATTAGGGAATGGTAAACAGGAGTGAGATGAAGCTGGGAGAAATAAGGGCTAACGAGACAGGGAGAAGTAAAATTGAATACACTGACGTAAGACATAGACCTTCAAAATAAAACAGGAAATGCACAGACTGGACTCAGAGATGCGGTACAGACAGAACAGAGGGAACACATGGGCAGACACAAAACAGAGGGTGTGCAGAACCAAAGGGTGTAAACCCAAACACACAGTCAGCATAAACTAGAACAAAGGATCATAATAACAACAAAATAATAATAATAATAATGCCGAAATGTATTTTCATTGGATTGACTAACTCTCAAATAAATTTGCAAAATAAGGTAAGACTAAAATAAGACCTCTCAACATAACCAACCACAACGGATTGAGAACAAAACATTTTAAGTTATTTCTTTTTTGTCATGTTTTAAGCTTGTTTGTTTTGCAGGGAACTAAACTTGTTTGCAACTGAACAGCTCCACTCTCCTTTATCCTGTTAGTAATCTCACCAGTTGCTGACTTTGATGAAACCTGACACTGGGTCATTTGCATACTAACAGTGTTGGGATGTTTAGCTGGGGGTGGGGGATCTCTGCTCAGTGCTGTGTGAGCAAACACATAAACAAAGCATGGAGGAACACAGCAAACTAGAGTTTAAACTGATTAGCTACTGTGGTAAATCTTCTCAGACAGGGGGTCTGCTTATTTTTTTGGCGTCTGAAGGAAAAACTTTTATTAATAATCAATTATTTGCCACAGTTATCAGTATTTGTCTTCTAAAATTGAGATTTTGAGTTTGCCAACAAATCTAGTGCAGTAAGTGCATTTTTCATAAGTGACAGTAAGTAAAATCAAAAAAAGAACTTACCCCAGATGCTGCTTAACTGTGCCATCCAGAACATGCATGCTAAGCCAACAGCCTGAGAAGATTTATTCATTTTTGCATTTTTGCTCAGCAGGTTTTGATTTAATTTAAGTAAATTTTAATGTGTTATCAAATGAACAGCAGCAGGAGAACAATCCATAAAAAATGGTTGCAGAGTTTCTATGCACCTTTTTTTTCACACTGTTGCCACCTGCTGGAAATGAAACATATTTTTAAATGGCTGTGTGCCATACTGTAACATGATCTAAACAGGAATACAAACTTCATACTACACTTTATTTTATTTTATTGTGACCAGGATATGTCCCTTAACGCATATATTAAACGAATATGTAGGACTGCTTTCTTCCATTTATGCAATGTCTATAAAAAAAGCATCTTCACTTTAGGGTGATGCTGAAAAAATAGCTTTTTACGTCTTAGTTATTACTTCAGTGATGGACTTGTGTGCTGGCATTAGGTATTTTCTGTTCTGCAGCAGTTTGCCCTCTAGTGGTTGTTTTTGTGTATTTTTTTTACTTTGTAAGATCTAGCCAGAGGCAGTTTCACCTCCGTTAATCTGTTGCCATCCATGCCTTCACAAGTTGATAAACGGCATCATCTGTGAGTAATATTGTTTGTTATCACTGAGACAACTTGTGTGCATTATTATTTGTTGTGAAGGCGTGATATAGTTTGTAGTTAGAATTTAATTTGAATGCATGTATAACCTAAGCTAGTAAGGTTAAGCTAGCTCATATGTCATGTGGTTTCTTTAACGTTTTGATCATGAGTGTGATTTCATTTGATGTTTTATTCGGGCACTCACTAAGCAGATAAATATTGTGCTCATATTTTTGAATATGTGTTTGTTATACTGTATATTGATGCAACATTTTTATTGGTTTATTTCTGGTTTTGTCAACAGTTTCACACTTTTTCCTTATTAAATCATCCAACTCAACACATTGGCCTGTTCCCTGGATTTTGATTAGGAGAGTGTTTAGCTGTCTGTATAGCTGAGTCTACGTTCACGAGGACAACGCTTAGTGAGGACAGAACAATGAAAAGATGGACCATCACATCAAGCTTTGAAGGAATCTCAGCAGCCTATTTCTTCGCCACCAGTAACCAGTAAGTAGAAGAAAAACATCAAAGAGGCTACGTTCACTTCTTCTGTATCTTTTTACGGGATTTGAAGACCCATTCACCTGCCTGTATTAAACGATGTCCAGCTCAAACCCTATTGACGCCAATATTCAGAGCCTGGAGGTTAGGTCAGAGTGTGCTGCCTCAGCTGCATTTTCCAAGCAAAGCTCAAATAAATCTTCAGCTAGTGCCGCTGCTGCTAAAGCTCGTGCCAAGGCGGAAGCTGCACGCACGCAAGCAGCCTATGCAAAATGTCAAATAGACATGCAAGTGGAGAAAGCACGCATAGAGGCTACATTGAATGCACTAAAAGAAGAGTGTGAAGCTGACGCTGCCTCAGCAGAGGCTCAAGTGTTTGAGGCTGCTGCGGATTTAGACAACTGGGACCTTGGGAGTAAAGCCAGTCATGCTCAAGCAACGAAGCAGTCATTACAGCGAACTGGTGAGTTCATCCAAGCACATTTCTCTTCAGGGCAGAGTTATGCTTTAGCTCAAAATGAGAAAGAAACACAGGCTGCTGCTTCTGTACCACAACACAGACACCTCCCAGATATCGAAGTTCATCGCGTCAGTCGTGACCCACAACAGTCGTATGCTTCTGCTTGCTCGGCTGAAGGCCTGCACCCAGGCAACCAGAGAAAGAATCGCCCTGACCCTCTGTCTTTTAACACAGATAGAGATGTCCCCTCCATGCACACACATCGCTGCACAGATTCGACAAACCAACTTCCACCCCGCTCACCACTGGAGGCTCAAGGTGTATCTGAGGTAGCTGTATATCTGGCGCGTCGAGACCTTGTCACAGCTGGATTAAAAGTGTTTGATAACCAGCCTGCTAGTTATCTGTCATGGAAATCTAGCTTTGTTAACGCTGTGGAGGGACTTAGCCTCAAACCTAGTGAAGAGCTGGACCTGCTCATTAAGTGGCTTGGTGGGGAGTCGCTACACCACGCCAAGAGGATAAGGGCAGTTTATGTCAACAATCCATTCATGGGTTTGAACATGCTTTGGCGAAGGCTGGACAAGTGTTATGGCTCTCCAGAGGCCATTGAAGCTTCTCTCTTCGATAGATTGAACCACTTCCCAAAGCTTTCAAATAGAGATCACCAGAAGCTTCAAGAACTCGGAGACCTGCTCCTAGAGATCGAGGCTGCTAAGCAAGAGGGATATTTCCCAGGGCTCAGCTTTCTAGACACTGCAAGGGGAATAAACCCTATAGCGGAGAAACTGCCCCACAATGTCCAAGAACAGTGGATAACTCAGGGGTCTCGCTATAAGAGGGAGCACCAAGTTCCATATCCCCCTTTCTCATTTTTTGTGGACTTCGTGTATAACCATGCAGAGATGAGAAATGATCCTAGCTTTGCTTTTGCTAACTTCAGTTCAGCTGTGTTCAAAGGTGACGGATCCTTCTCCAAACAATGGAAATCCAAACCTCCTTTATCCGTAAGTAAAACTGAGGTAGGAAACCCCCCCACCTCTCAGTCCTCCAAAGGACTCACCGTTGATCTAGACAGAGAGTGTCCTCTCCACAAGAAACCTCACTCCCTCAGGAAATGCCGAGGCTTTCGAGAAAGATCACTTGCAGAGCGAAGACGCTTCCTGGTGGAGCACTCCATATGTTTTAAATGTTGTGCTTCAGCAACTCACCAAGCTAAAGAGTGTAAAGCTGACACCCACTGCTCTGAGTGTGACAGCGACTGGCACATCGCAGCACTCCATCCTGGACCGGCACCTTGGGCTCCAAGTTCCAGACCACCTTCTGCAGAGCATGGTGGGGAGCCTACCGAGTGTGTCACTGACATAGCAGCCTCTTCATGCACAGCCGTGTGTGGTGAGGGTCTTAAAGGTAAATCATGTTCCAAAATCTGTCTGGTCAGTGTGTATCCCAAGGGTCACCCAGACCAAAAGGTGAGGACATACGTGATGCTGGATGACCAAAGCAATGTGTCGCTAGCCAGATCAGCATTCTTTGACATGTTTGACATCCAGGGTGAGGCTTCCCCCTATACCCTCAAAACATGCTCAGGAATCACCGAGACTGCTGGAAGAAGGGCCTCTGGATTTATGGTGGAGTCAGCTGATGGACAGCTGCACTTATCATTGCCGACTCTTATTGAGTGCAACCTGATTCCCAATAATAGGGACGAAATCCCTACTCCAGAAGCCGCCCAAAGCCACAAGCATCTCAGGTGTATTGCTGACAGGATCCCTCCTCTTGATGCGTCAGCTGAGATACTTTTGTTACTTGGGAGGGACATCATCAGAGTTCACAAAGTGCGCAGTCAGCGTAACGGCCGTCACAACGAACCTTATGCCCAACAAGTGGACCTGGGTTGGGTAATAGTCGGTGACGTCTGTCTCGGTGGGGCTCACCGGCCGACTGTCAACACATTCAAGACCAATGTCCTTGAGAATGGACGACCAAGCTACTTCAAGCCTTGTGAGAACAGGATCATCTGCAAAGAAAAGTTCATAGAGGAACAGCTAATATCCCCTGACACACTGACTTCCAGTCAGCCAAGCTTAGGTGAGCTGGTCTTCAGCCATTCAAAAGAGGATGATAAGCTGGCACCCTCCATCGAAGATGAAATCTTCCTGCAGATCATGAACAAGGAGTTCAAGAAAGATGATTCCAACAGCTGGGTGGCTCCCCTGCCATTTCGTAGTCCAAGACCACGTTTACCAAATAATCGAAAGCAAGCCCTCAGCCGACTGATGTCACTTCGCCGTACCTTGAATAGGAAACCGGAGATGAAACATCATTTCATAGATTTCATGGAGGATATTTTCAAAAATGGACACGCCGAGCCAGCTCCTCCACCAGAGCCTGACAAAGAGTATTGGTATTTACCTTCCTTTGGTGTCTATCACCCCCAGAAACCGGGAAAAATAAGGATCGTCTTTGATTCAAGCGCACAGTTCAAAGGCATCTCATTGAATGATGTGCTCTTACAAGGCCCGGACCTCAACAACACCCTAATTGGGGTTCTCATGCGTTTCAGAATGGACCCAGTGGCTGTGATGACAGACATTCAACAGATGTTCCACAGTTTCCTAGTGAGGGAGGATCATCGGGACCACCTCCGATTCTTGTGGTTTCGTAACCACCAACTTGATGACAAAGTGCTGGAGTACCGCATGAGGGTTCATGTGTTTGGTAACTGTCCCTCGCCAGCTGTGGCCATTTATGGCCTGAAGAGGACGGCTATGGAGGGTGAAGAGGACTATGGACCCGAAGTGCGGAGCTTTGTGCACAGACATTTCTATGTTGATGATGGCCTGAAATCTTTCCTCGGTGCAGAAGATGCCATCAAAGTGCTGAAAGGTGCACAAGACATGCTAGCGCAATCCAACCTCAGACTACACAAGATTGTGTCTAACAGTGTTGAGGTCATGAGGGCATTTCCAGCTGAAGATCTTGCTAGCAACCTGCAAGACCTGGACGTGGGTCAGGACTCCCCTCCCATGCAGCGCAGCCTGGGTCTTGGTTGGGATCTTGCTACAGATACTCTAACTTTCCATGTGGACTGCGCAGAAAAACCCTTTACACGTCGGGGTGTGTTGTCTACTATCAACAGCTTATTTGACCCGTTGGGGTTCGCTGCTCCCTTCAGTGTTCAGGGCCGCCTCATTTTGAGAGAACTCACTACTGAGACTTGTGACTGGGATGCACCACTGCCCCGAGAAAAGCTTGAACAGTGGCAGAGGTGGTGCACATCTCTTCAAGACCTAAGAGAGTTGAAGATCCCAAGGGCCTACACAATGGTCCCACTCTCCACAGCTCAGAGCAAGGAGATCTGTATCTTTTGTGATGCATCTACCAAAGCTATTGCTGCTGTTGCTTATCTGAGAGTCACAGATGCTGCAGGACATAGCGAAGTTGGATTCCTGTTTGGGAAAACAAAGTTGGCACCTAAGCCTGACATCACCATCCCAAGGCTTGAGCTCTGTGCAGCCGTTCTTGCAGTGGAACTGGCAGAGGTTATGTCTGCAGAGTTGGACATTCAGGTAGACGACATCAAGCTTTTCTCAGACAGTAAAGTAGTGCTTGGGTATATATTTAATGACTCTAGACGGTTCTACGTCTATGTTCATAACAGGGTACAAAGGATCAGACGTTCAACCAACAAAAGCCAATGGAACTATGTTCCTTCTGATGTCAACCCAGCTGACCAGGCAACTAGAGCGATTCCAGCTAACCAGCTTGCAGCTTCCTCCTGGTTGTCTGGACCAGCCTTTCTTGTAGACAAGCAACATTGTCACTTAAAACAGGAAGCTTTCAGCCTAGTTGAACCCGCAACAGATGTGGAACTACGTCCAGAAGTAGTGACTTGTGCCACAAATTTGTCATTTCAGCTGGGCAGTAAACGCCTTGAGCGATTTTCAAGTTGGAGGTCACTCACCAGAGCTATTGCCAGGCTCTGCCACATTGCTTACTCCTTTACAAGGGCAGCAAAAGAAGGTCCTTGCCACGGTTGGCACAACTGCAAGCTGCTTTTCAGTCCAGACCAGCTGCATCATGCAAGGATCAGAATTCTTCTTGCTGTCCAAAGGCAGGTCTATTCAGAAGAAATACACTGCTTACAAAAGGGAGGTCAGGTCCCTAAACAGTGCTCTCTCAGCAAGCTTTGTCCTTTCATTGATTCTGAAGGTCTTCTCCGCGTCGGAGGACGACTGAAAAAGTCACAGCTCACAGCAGAAGAGGGTCAGCCAGTTATCATGCCTGGTAAACATCATGTTACCTCCTTGCTTATCAGACACTGCCATGAACAAGTCTGCCATCAAGGACGACACTTGACGGAAGGCACTTTGAGGAGTGCTGGTTTCTGGATTGTTGGAGGAAGACGGTCTGTCAGCAGTTTGGTCTACAACTGTGTGACATGTCGAAGATGGCGTGGGAGAGAGGAGGAGCAGATAATGGCAGACCTGCCTGCTGATCGCTTGAGTACAGATCCTCCGTTCACCTTTGTTGGATTGGATGTGTTCGGACCATGGTGTGTCACCTCAAGGAGGACACGTGGAGGGCTAGCCAACAGTAAGCGTTGGGCAATCATCTTCACATGTATGAGCGTGCGTGCCATACACATCGAGGTCATCGAATCAATGGATTCATCCAGCTTCATTAACGCTCTAAGACGCTTCTTTGCAGTTAGAGGGCCTGTCAAACAGCTAAGGTCAGACTGTGGTACTAATTTTGTTGGAGCCTGTCGAGAGCTTGGGATCACTTCCAAAGGCTGTAACAACAAGGAAGTGTCCAACTACCTGTCTGATCAGGGCTGTGTATGGCTGTTTAACCCTCCCCACTCTTCACACATGGGGGGAAGCTGGGAGAGGATGATTGGTGTCACACGTCGGATCCTTGACGCAATGTTCCTCAAGCTTGGGTCTTTTCAGCTCACACATGAGGTCCTGACAACATTTATGGCAGAGGTAACTGCAATCGTCAATTCCAGACCACTTACTTCAGTGTCCACAGATCCAGACGAACCTCACATCCTCACTCCTGCTATGCTGCTAACTCAGAAGATTGCTGTACTCCCTGTTCCTCCTGGTAACTTTGATGATAGTAATATCTTCAGACGTCAGTGGCATCAGGTTCAAGGCTTGGCCAACACATTCTGGGAGAGGTGGAAAAGGGAGTATCTCAGTAGTCTACAAGGTCGAAAGAAATGGAGAACGGAGAGACCTAATCTCATGGACGGAGACGTTGTTCTGATGAAAGACAATTCACTGAAGAGACATGACTGGCCCACAGGACTGATCACAAGGACTTTTCCAAGTGACGATGGAAAGGTCAGGAAGGTCGAGGTGAAAGTTTTCAGAGACAGTGTTCCAAAACTTTACTTAAGACCAGTGTCTGAAGTTATACTCCTGTTGCAGAGAAACTCTGTCAAGTGATGTGCAGTTTGACATCCTAGGGATGTCAGGTGGGGAGTGTGCTGGCATTAGGTATTTTCTGTTCTGCAGCAGTTTGCCCTCTAGTGGTTGTTTTTGTGTATTTTTTTTACTTTGTAAGATCTAGCCAGAGGCAGTTTCACCTCCGTTAATCTGTTGCCATCCATGCCTTCACAAGTTGATAAACGGCATCATCTGTGAGTAATATTGTTTGTTATCACTGAGATCACTTGTGTGCATTATTATTTGTTGTGAAGGCGTGATATAGTTTGTAGTTAGAATTTAATTTGAATGCATGTATAACCTAAGCTAGTTGTCATGCGGCGGCTGTGTGAAGGCAAGAGAGGACCCAAATGCACGGCTCTAGACACACGGGGATGAACTCAAAGGCCGGTCTTTATTAACAGGAACATAAGAAGTCATACAAAACTATACTGGGAGCAACTAAAAGCTGAGGCGCTGGGAAGACACGGAAAATGCACACAACCTAGAGGGACGACGCAACACAGAACAAAGGGACACTCTGACATAAATACACAGAAGGTAACGAGGGAAGTGGGAACACACGGGGAACACAGCTGAAGACAATTACTCATGGCCGAGCAGGGAGGACACGAAACTGACGATACTGACACCAAGATGTGGACCTTAAACACAACACAGTACACAGAGATGAGCACGGAGAGAGAGAGGCAGAGAGAGAGGCAGAGAAGAAGGATGAATACGAGGGGATGAGGAGAACACAGAACACATAGGATGGGAACACGGTACCAGAGCAAACACCACAATAAAAACATGGACACAGGGGGGAATCAACATAAGAAACAAAATACAAAACTACAGAAAAACTAAGAACACTGGGTCAAAATGACCCAGGACCATGGCAGTACCCCCCCCTCAAGGGCTGGCTCCAGACAGCCCAAACACAGGAAAACAAAAACCAAACAGAAAACGACCCAGGGCGGGCGGCGGGGGCCCAGGACAGAGGGCACGGAACAAAAAACAAAAACGAACAACAGAAAACTCAGGAGCACAAGACCAAAGGTCAGACAAAGTTCAGGGGGCCGACCCAGAGACCACAGGCACAAGAGTTCACGGGTCACACGGCCGGGGGGCCGACCAGGTGGGTGGCACAGGTGACAGAGCCAGTCCGGAGGCCGGCCGTGCGGAAGGCAGCGGCGATGGCGAAGGGGGGGACGACGACGGAGCAGTTCAGGGGGCCGACCGCGCGGAAGGCAGCGGCGGTGGCGAAGGAGACGACGGAGCAGTCCAGGGGGCGGACCGCGCGGAAGGCAGCGGCGGCCCTCCAGTCTCAGGCGCGCTGGCCACGGCCTGGTGGGCACAGGACCAGTCGAGGCAGGACCAGACGAGGCAGGACCAGACGAGGCAGGACCAGACGAGGCAGGACCAGACGGTGGCGATGCGGGGGCCGGACCAGGCGAAACACAGGCTGAGGCTGGACCAGACGAGGACGAAGACTCGGAGGCTGGACCAGACGAGGTTGCAGAGGCTGAGGCTGGACCAGGTGGAGCTGCAGAGGCTGAGGCTGGACCAGGCGGAACTGCAGAGGCTGAGGCTGGACCAGGCGTAGTAGAGGCAGAAGGCTGAACGGGCTCCTCGGGCCCTCCAGCTGACGTGGCAGAAGGCTGAACGGGCTCCTCGGGCCCTCCAGCTGACGTGGCAGAAGGCTGAACGGGCTCCTCGGGCCCTCCAGCGGAGACAGGTGGCTGAACGGGCTCCTCGGGCCCTCCAGCGGAGACAGGTGGCTGAACGGGCTCCTCGGGCCCTCCAGCGGAGACGAGGAGGTGCTGGCTGGGCTCACTGGAACCCCCAGCGGACGAGGTAGATGGCGGCACGGGAGCCGCGGAGTGCTGGATGAGCTCATCCGAGCTTCCAGCAGGAGCCGATGTAGAGCCAGAGAGAATTGGGACCCCGGGCCCAACGTTAAGCTGGCTAGAAAACTGCACTGCTACGGGGAACTGGGCCAAAGGTTCAGGTGCGAGCTGAGCTGCTGGACACACGGGGACCTGAGCTGCTGGACACACGGGGACCTGAGCTGCTAACGGTGGAGAAGTAAATGACTGCACAGGGGACTGAACTGATGTCTGTAGTAACGGTGGTGGTGAGAGTGGAGTAGGTGGTGGAGTTAATGACTTCACAGGGGAATGAACTAGAGGTAGTGACGGTTGTGGTGCTGGTGGTTGAGTGGGTGACTGTGCTAAAGGAGGCTGCACTGGGGACACTGGAGACAGCACTGGGGAAAGCAGAGCTGCAGGAGACTGCACTAGAGACTGCAGTGATGGTTGTAGTGGAGGTGTGACGGGTGGAGGAGTGGCTGAAGTGGCTGCGGGTCGGGCGGCTAATGGCTCAGCTACAGAGTGTATTAATGGCAGGGTTATGGGTTGAATGACTGACTGAGGGGCATCCTGTGCAGCTGAGTGCAATGATGGGTGTGGGAGCGGATGTAGGACAGGTGGCAGTGTCAGTTCCCCTGTGCCTACAACGCAGTTGAAAGGTGCAGGCACCTGCTGGACACCAGTCGCTCCCACCTGAGGAGTAGGTACAGGTGCAGAGACTGGCTGGGTCCTGGCGGGCCCCACCTCAGCGGTTGGCACAGATTTCGGCAGGGACTGGGCGGCTGCTGTCCCCACCCGAGGAGCCGATACGGGTGCAGGGACCAGCAGAGCCTCAGTTGACCCAGAAACCGGAACAGGGACCAGCTGGGCGCCAGCCCCCCTCACCTGGGGAATTGAGACAGGTGCAGGTGAGTGCTGGGCCGCAGCTATCCCTAGAACACAAGGGGCCTGGGAGGCGGGCCTAGAAAGAACAGTCTGCAAGAGATCGATTCCCTGCCCTGAGTGAGCGGATGAGGAACAGCGCTCTGACTTCGTAGCGTTAAGTGTACTAAAGCTGTAGCTTACAGGCACTAATGCATCACCGTCAGTGTGTACAGACTCTAGAGAAATGTGATCAGCTGATGCACCAACAGTCTTAGAGCTTCTTTCTTCGGAGCTAACCGTACTTATACTGACAGAGGAGGGGTTAATAGCCGATGTAAACATAGGTCTGTGCACCGGAGAGGCAGATGAAACAAAGTCTTTTACCACCGGATCGCCGGAAGCAGTAAACCTAGGGTAAACAGTGGTGGGTGTAGAGCCCCCTGACTCAAGAACATTTGAATCAGTACATACGTCAGAATGGACAATCCCCGGGGGTGATGGCTCAGAAGCAACGAGCTGGAGTCGAGCTATCACAGGAACATTTACAGTCTTGGATTTTACTGTTTTACCATCTAAGGGGGCAGGTAGTAAAGCCCCAGGGGTGAGCTTAACTGCAAAACAATCATCCTCAGCAGACACACAGGTAAAGGGCACAGAAACAGGTGTCTCTAACTCAGGAAATGCTGACTTCGAGTTTTTAGACCTAGGAAACACTAGCGGAGGATGATCTTTCTCGAATATGAGTCCAAACGTAGGAGAAACTGTCTCTGAGTTGACCCTCCGGGCAGTACAATGGTTCATAAGAAGTTCGGGTTCAGATTCAACGTTTACAGACCGTGAGCCTTTAGCGTCTACGGCAAGAGTCACAGAGTTTGCATTCCTGCATTCAGAGTAGTGAGAACTAGCCTCAGAGTGAACAGAGAAAGTGTCTTTGTCACTCACCCCAGCCGGCTGCCCAGTAGTCCCGGAATCCGACTGAGGAGAGGACCGGCGACGGCGTCTCCTCCTTAATGAGGGAACGGAGGTGACGGGGGAAACCGGTGATGATGCGGGGGTGACGGTCTCCTCTTCATCATCCGACCACATCGCTGCTAGGAGAGCAGCGGGAGAGCGACGGTCAGAGCTGAGAGGGGATGGAGAAGGGCTCTGCGGCAGCGGCGCCAAAAAACCCTCTCGTTTTAGCAGCTGCTGTTGCGACACCGAGAGCCCCGTCTGCTGCTGCGGTACCGTCGCGGCGAGCTTAGTTTGCTGCTGCTGCGGCGGCTGATGGGCGGAGATCTCCGTCTGCAGTCGCTGTGGCGTGGAATCCCGGGAACGGACACTGTCTGCCAGCTCACGGGCTTGTAATGCCTCCTTAGCTCGGCTCAATTCGTCGATAAAGCCTTCATAGCAGGTGAGCTGCTGAAGGAAAGGGTTTCCCTCGATTATTGCCTTTATGGCGTTAAGTCCGACGGAAATTGTCCGTGAGTCCGAGGCGTGGGTTATTCGTTGCACCAGACTCTGTACACGGAGAATATCTCCCTCACGGGCGGAGCCTGCTGGGTCCATTACGTGGTTGCGTCGTTCTGTCATGCGGCGGCTGTGTGAAGGCAAGAGAGGACCCAAATGCACGGCTCTAGACACACGGGGATGAACTCAAAGGCCGGTCTTTATTAACAGGAACATAAGAAGTCATACAAAACTATACTGGGAGCAACTAAAAGCTGAGGCGCTGGGAAGACACGGAAAATGCACACAACCTAGAGGGACGACGCAACACAGAACAAAGGGACACTCTGACATAAATACACAGAAGGTAACGAGGGAAGTGGGAACACACGGGGAACACAGCTGAAGACAATTACTCATGGCCGAGCAGGGAGGACACGAAACTGACGATACTGACACCAAGATGTGGACCTTAAACACAACACAGTACACAGAGATGAGCACGGAGAGAGAGAGGCAGAGAGAGAGGCAGAGAAGAAGGATGAATACGAGGGGATGAGGAGAACACAGAACACATAGGATGGGAACACGGTACCAGAGCAAACACCACAATAAAAACATGGACACAGGGGGGAATCCAAATACCAAACCAAACAATCCAATGGACATAAGAAACAAAATACAAAACTACAGAAAAACTAAGAACACTGGGTCAAAATGACCCAGGACCATGACACTAGTAAGGTTAAGCTAGCTCATATGTCATGTGGTTTCTTTAACGTTTTGATCATGAGTGTGATTTCATTTGATGTTTTATTCGGGCACTCACTAAGCAGATAAATATTGTGCTCATATTTTTGAATATGTGTTTGTTATACTGTATATTGATGCAACATTTTTATTGGTTTATTTCTGGTTTTGTCAACAGTTTCACACTTTTTCCTTATTAAATCATCCAACTCAACACATTGGCCTGTTCCCTGGATTTTGATTAGGAGAGTGTTTAGCTGTCTGTATAGCTGAGTCTACATTCACGAGGACAACGCTTAGTGAGAACAGAACAACTTGTTTTCTTTTCATCTTGACTAATTTGTATTATCAGTCTTTCCTAAAAAGGCATTAACTTAAATATATTTGGTTTATCCAAGAGTGCTGATAGGGACTAGAAAGAGAGAGAATCTTATATCCTATATTGGCTTCTCTTTTTTGACTGTTAAATTTAATTTTTAAGATTAGGTGTAAAACTTTCCTTTTTCATAAAGTATATAGCTAAGACTCATCCACTTATTTGCTTGGTCTACTATGGTCCTACAGTTAGCTGATATGTAAACATTTCCTTTGCTGCACTTAAAGTCCTCTTTCTCTTTCTATTGTCCACCTTTGTCCTTTGCCTGCCAACGATGTCAACGATGGTGGCAGCAACACCACTCCTTTAAAACAGCAAATAATTTATGTCTCAGATATGGATGTACTCTGCATAGTATAAAATGAAATTGAAGAAAAAAGGAGCTTTTGTAAGGACAAACTATTCAAATTTTCATTTCACAGAAATATTTGCTTGAAAGTATTTCGAATTCAGCATGAAACAGCTCATTGCAAATGGTTTTCTATTTTGATATACACTCTTCTTGATGGTTAAACAAGTTCTCAGAAAGTCAGTAAAATAAATAACAAGAGCAAATAGGTGATGTTCAAGCTGAATAATCATTAGATTTGAGTACAGATAATCTCTAATGCTAACAACAGGCAAATCCTGTCACCGTCTTGTGACATGTCAAGGGTGCAATGTGGGTTAGCTAATCAGAAGTTTAATTGTCCTGTGGTTGTACTCTGCGGCACCTCCTTTTTGAGCATTTTAAAATGTAACCATAGTGGTCTCGATTACTGTGACTGTGTAGTTTTCAGTCATTCAGGTCATCGTAATTAAGGAGTTTGGAAAGAAAAGTGACTGGACTTCTTGAAGACTCGACTTATTGAGATCATCTTATACAAGATGTGAGTGGGCATTAAAGTGTTTGGGAAGGGATCTCAAAACTGGATTATAGATGGCAGACAGTTGGTGTCATAAACCACCTGCTCTGTTCAAGGGTAGTCGTTCATAGTGGACATAATAGTGGACTTTCAAATCAGCCTGACTTCCCACTTCCTGTATGTAAAGACGGACTACAATAGGTGACACCGGGAAGCCCATGAAAAAACGTTTTTTGTAGAAACCCTCATTCTCAAAGGGCTTTGCGTTCCTCCTGAGTGTTATGCTCCATCTAAAGGTAGAACGTGAAATCTAGTGGGATAACATTGATTCAGCAATTAAAGACATGATAAACACAAAAAACATAACTGGTGTGTACATTTTTTTAACTAACTTTAAGTTTTTTTCTTTTCATCTCTTTTTAATTTAAATTCTCCCTTACTTAAAAAAAAATGCCTGCTGACATTTGTCCATGTTCAGGGATGTATGTAGCTAATTACTGTGGCTGAGCAGTTGTAAAGATATAGATGTGGACGTGTGAAGTAATTGTCATTTTCTGTTAGGTAGTCACACAGTCATGATGTTGGAAAGTTATAGCTAATCCGTCTTTTCTGAACTACTTTAGTTTTTGCTCTGATGTCATGAAGACTTCAACCTAGTCTAAAACCCTAACTCTATGTTTTTTTTTTTTATGTAAACACTTTTAAATAATCATTTAGAATGACAGCTCCCCATGCAAGCTGATTCTGGGGAACAACTGAAAATAGATTTTGCATTTTCTTAGAGGTCAGGATTAGGGGCATCACCAATGATGTCTTAGACACCTCAGGATTAAACAATAAAGTTTCTTTGTTCATGGCAGGGCTGATGTTAGATCCTCTCCCATATTCAAACATAAATGGATTACATTTCTTTACTGGCAAAGCCTTGAATAAACATGAACTTTATAAACTGTACTTTGTTTGTGTTGGAGAAAAATCAGGTGATCTTCCAGCAGTTCATTGAAACAGGATGAGGGCGTTGATGTGCCAGTAAAATCGCTGGGTCATTTTTCAAGTTAAATTCATATTACCTTTTCTGTTTTGTGTGTTATGAGTGCATATGAGCTCTTTTCTCGTTTTCACCCCTGTGAACAGGCATATTCAGAATTGTATTGTATCGTTTAAATATTTTAGTCTGATACTGTCTTGGAGAAACTGTAATGCACAAAATTTCCTTAGGGATTAATAAAGTATTCAGATTCTTAAGCCCAGCTGTCTTTAGGTCCCCACACAGACAGACTGTATCTGCAGATTGAGACCAAGAAGGAAGATCTGAAGGTCATTTTGCAAAGGTTTACTTTCTTTTCAATGAAATGAATGCTCTCAGTATTGGTTTGTAAACTCACTCAAATGTTACCCCGCTTTAGGTCATTATCAAGGTTAAATGTTAAGGTTCCATGATGAAGATGCTTACTGTCCCTCTGCATGTGTGCACCATGATGGCTTTTGCCCAAATTTCATGTGTGTGTGTGTTTTTTGTTTTGTTTGTTTGTTTTTTAGATTTTACATACAAAATATGTGATTGGGGAATAGTACATCTTAAATGTTTCAATCAGTTTCGTGTTATTTTTAAGTGTTAAGTGTGCAAGACCATTTTATCTTTTAAAAATCAGGTATAAAATGAATGTTAAAAAATCAAAATTAACAAGGTGTGCAAATCAGCAGTGTTTTTAGATTCACAGTGAACAGTCAAAAACAGTTATGAGGTGTGTCATTGAGATACATTATTTTGTTATTAAATACATGTACAGTGATGTGAGACAGACCACATCAGAAGTACATCATTGTTGTTGTTATTAAGTGCATGCGCAATGGTGATTAGAGATATGTGGAGAGTCCAGTCCTACACCTGGTTCAGGGCCTTAATAGCCTGGGAGGAAAAGCTCCTCCTCATTCTCTCTGTGTTGGGCTCAAGGGGTGGAATTGCTTCCCTGACTTCAACAGTGAGAAGAGCCCATTGTCAGGGTGGGAAGAGGTTTTTTCCTTGCTTTGGTACTGAACCACTTGGTCTAAATAGACTGCAGGTCAGGAAGCTCTTAGCAAATGATGTGTTTGGCAGTGAATACTGACAGTGTTGGCCTCCAAACACTACATTATCCTCTGGAATGTACTTGGGGCATAACACAACCCAAAAGGCATTATTTTCCACTCAAAAAACCCAAGCAGAGACAGAATGCAGTCTTCATTTTGCAAATTGAACTCTCTGGCTCTCCCGCAGATGTTATTATAGATAGCAGTATTATTTCCAGTGTGGTACTGATGGTTTTAAATATGTTTATTACAAAACAAAACAAACAAACTTTCAATGACCGCTCTGGGGCCCGTTCTTTGTACGTCGCTTACTATATCCAAGATCAAATGACACATCCAAGACCAAATCATCGCGCTAACCGTGAGCTCGCTAATCCGGTTCCCCGAACACACCTACCGTTGACGATTAGTATAGCTGGACGCAGTAATGTGACATCACTGGGTGTCGTAAAAGGGGCTACGCATCGATAGTAGAAACATTGATCGGCAACCCGCTGATTGGTCGGCGAAAATGTCGAAGGAGCACGCTCGGCTCGGTATTTTCTGGCAGCAGAGCAAGAACTCATGAGTGAGGGATTTCAGGAGTTTCAGAGTTTAATTAAAACGCAAGGGAACACTGCAAAGGCTGCAAAAGCAAGGAGAGAGGGCTGGCAGAAAGTTGCTGACAAATCAAACTCGTAGGTAATTTAATAATAATAATAATAATGGATTGGGTTTATATAGCGCTTTCCAAGGCACCCAAAGCGCTTTACGATACCACTATTCATTCACTCCCACATTCACACACTGGTGGAAGCAGCCACAGCTGCCCTGGGACAGACTGACAGAAGCCAGGCTGCCATATCGCGCCATCGGCCCCTCTGGCCAACACCAGTAGGCGGTAGTGTAGATCTATCATATGACACTATATTGTCCAATATTATATGGCATTATATTATATTATAATATGTTATATTATATCCCCTTTCACATTAGAGCCACAACAGGACCCACAAGAACATGGGAACAAGTAAAAGTGAAATACAGGAGTATTCTACAGAATGGTAATATTTATCTCTTATATTGCTTTTCGTCTCTTGGCAAGGGACCCTGTAATACTCTGTTAGTTTTTTCATAACAGCAACCAAGAAGAGGGCAGAGCAAAAAAGACAGGTGGTGGTCCTGCACCCCCTCGTCAACAAGTTGGTTAAGTAAATAATACCCTCACGGGAATATCGATATCTCTCAATGAGCACACTGTCGCGCTGAGCTAAAGGATCCTGTCTATCCCGCAATATACGCTGAATTCTGAGGACTCTCCTTATCAATCTTGCACCTTCCGCAATGGGTTGCTCGCGTAAACGGACAGGACATGGCTGCGACAGACTTCCCAAATCCACCTTCGCTTTTATAGCCGTGGTCTCTCATCTTGATTACACGAAGTAATTTACAATTACTACTCTGAAATATGAATTACATCTGTAATAATCACATCAGAATCAGAATCAGAATACTTTATTCATCCCGAGGGAAATTAGGGGTTACAGCAGGCAGCACGCTAATGGCGCATGCGCACTCACAAAGGAACCTTCTGACCAACTTTACACAAACATCACATTGGGCAGACATGTCAGAAGGTAGGCTGATAGGAAAAAAACAACGAAAATACACTACATGAGGTAAGAGGAGGAGAAAAAAAAACTCCACTCAGACTGAGCTCCTAGTGGGAGAACAGTTTGATAAAAGAAAAAACACCTCAGCACAAAAGCACATGACTATCAATACACCATAGAAACACGAGACAAGCAACAGGGGCGGGTAAAGGGTAAGAGAGAGCCGGCGTAGACAGCGCATCCGGTCCTGCAGCATCTGTGCTGGTCCAGTTGACTGCTATCATCCCCGGTAGGGCACAAGCATCGAAGGCGTTGGAAAGGGAGGGGGATGAGTGAGTGCTTATCAGTGTAAGTGTGTGTGTGTGCGTGTCCATAGTTTAGCTGAGACAGTGTCCTTCGGCCTATCAGGCTAAGTAAACAGTCCTCCAGCCAATCCAGGTGTCCTTCATGGGGCGGGAAGAATAGTCATCACACAGTCGTTATCAGGGAGTTGTTTTGGTGGGCTCCAGTCTTGGGCCTGCAGCTGGGGCCGTGGTGTCCAAATGTTGAATATTGTTGATTTCTCCTTTGTGAGCAGCTCGAATTCTAGCACTCCGAGGCTGGTCTCTCGATCTCCCGTTGAAGAACTGCGAGCCTCCCCATGATGGTATCAAACTTCTGTTCCGTGGTGTTGTCAGTCTTTTGATTCTGAGACTTCACAACTGCAGTGATCCGTTCCGCGATGTTTTCCAACTGTCGCTCAAGGGTCTCATTTTGAGCAGGCCTCTCTCTGATGTTTCCCCTCATACGCTCAATGGTGTTGTTTTGAGCCTTCACAGCAGCTGTAAGCGTCTCCAAGGTGTTGACCATATTACGTTCGTTGTGAGAGGTCGCACCTCGTCCCGTCGCTTCGAATCCAGCGGGCAGCCTTGTGGGGGTTTGAACAGCCGGTTCCGCTTTCTTATTTCTCTGATAAACCAGGGCTAAGCCAACGCCGATCAGCATGAACCCTGTTATCATGGTTCCGAATAGGTAGATATCTTCAGCGTCCTCGATCGACAGTCCCGCCAGGCACACGGTCCTCCAGTTCTGCCACCCGTCCATCGTGTAACCGGCAGGGAAAGTCCCTCCAGGGCACTCAGGCTCTCCCGAGCCCCGACTTCTCGTTGAGAAAAGGGTGTCAATAGCACTCAGAGACCAGTTGATCAACCCACAAACATATTTAACGAATCATTTTCATAACTTGAAATACAAATAGAAATTGTACATTTCTAAAAATTATGCACAAGTTTTGCAAACAACAAAGTTATATGGTACTATTTACCTAAAAATGCAGCCAAGGCCTCAGGCGTTTTTTATATAACCATTTAAATCTATTTACAGAACAATCAGGTGTGCTGCATCAAATAAGAAGGCACACAAATTATTTGTGCCAGTCCAAAAATGTAGTTTGTGCTCAGTATAAGACAGAGGAGAACACCACAGGCCTAAAACCTGCAGGTCTGACAGAACAGCGTTTACACTGGAATCTGCCTTTGACGGCTTTTTTAGAGCAAATATGAAATTCAGCAGTATAACTGACACACAATACAAGACAATAACTACACAACACACTAGCTACAGCCTCCAAACATGCTAAACGTCACTAATGTCTCACATATGAAAACTCACTCTCTCTCTCTGTCTTTCGCTCGCCCGCTTTCCGTTGCGAGTGTCACTCCTAAAAACTTCCCCTTCTCCCTAAACAACCAAATGTCACATGTTGCCTTATCATTTCTTTGATTGGCTTACATGGTAAACTCACACCAATAGGGAAGGGGTGTTTTTGCTTTTTTCACTCGCAAGCGGAGAGTGTTTGCTAGCGCTGTCTGTAGAAAATGCAGTTTTTACCGTTCTTCCCGCTGTAAACACCACTGTTTTGTTCAGAAAAAAAACATTGCGTGTATTTTTTATTTTATAACTCTGGTTTTACGTGGCCCATCAACACAATTCAAAAACTGGTATTTAGTTTGAAGTCCGCACTTTCAACCCAAGTTGAAATGGAGACTCTGACATGCTGCATGTTGTGTCGTCTTAAATTGGTCATGTGATTTTGACGCGCCGGTGCGTCCGGCGAACTCAGAGGGTTAATTACTAAAAAAGTAATTTAACTAAATACTTCTTAAAATCCCTATAAACCTTGAGTGGGCAAACAATAGAAATTAAACTCTTTAAATAATAAATAATATTTTTAAAGACGTAGACTCTACAGTACGCAGCGGTAGCATCTCTTCCACAATGTAGCCTGCAATTATTTTTTTAAGATCACCTTCAGACGCTTTCTGTGCTGCTGAAGTAAAAATCACGTTTTGCCTGCTTAGCAGGAGTTGCCGCGGTGTTATCCACGGATGATGAACAAGGATCACTCAGAAGTGTTCGTCTATGCTGTCGTGTCAGGCGCTTCAGTAGATTACTCGTGCTATTAACAGCAGACGATAGTTTTTTGTCCCCAGGACATAGCTTACATATTACTGTAATGTTCGTGTCTGCTTGTTTCAGAAAAGTGAAGAGACGGGAATATGTCCATTTCAAAACACAGACACTCGCTTCAGCCGAGTCCGACATCTTCCGCTTTAGAATATGACTATGCAGCAAACTGGCGCGAAATGACGTACAGCTGCACTACAGCGATGTTAAAGCGGCAGAGTTTACTTCTACATTTAGAAGATAAATCATTGAAACTAAATAATGATATTCAGCGAGTTTAATTATTTTACAATGTAACGCAAGTGCATTGTAAGTAACTAATTAAAATACCTAAAAATGAACAGTAATTAGTTACTCTACTTTTTCAGTGGAAAAGTAATTTAATTACAGTAACGCGTTACTTAGTAACGCATTACACCCAACACTGGAAGTTAAAAATGCATGCCATGAAAGATTTCGGGTGTTTGGAGGTTAAAGTACCACGTTACAATGATTATTTGCTTTAGTTTATATATCCACTGCCTTGAATACACATGAACGTTATAAAGTTTACCTTATTTGTTCTGGTGGCAGGTCAGGTGAGCTGCCTCCAGAACAAAAATAATTCATTGGACAAGGATGAGGGTGTTATCAGGCCAATAAAAGCTCTTGATCGTGTTTGAATTAGTCATTTCTTTCTGACTTGAAGCTGCATACAGTTGCTCAACACAGGCAAACTGACACTGATAAGGACAAACAAAAGGTAATTTTACAGTCGATTTATTTCTTCATTATTAATGAATAATTAGTAGTTATCTATTAAATATCAGTACAGCATTATGAGCTGACTGCAAAAGTAACATTTCCTAATATGTTTTTCAAACGTTATCATCAGATTTCATTTCTGCACCATGAAGATGCTGACTGTGTTTCTGCATGTGTGCGTCATGATGACTTTCACACACAGTCTATGTGAGTATTTAAAACAAGTATTTTTTTCCTCTCACTTTATCTACTTTATAATATACATATATACTCTGCAGATACAGAATATACATGCAACACATGACCAGAGAATGGAATATCTTAGATTTTTCACAAAAAAGAATTGTGTTTCAAATAAAACGTCTTTCAAACTGTCTTTGCAGCTCTTCCAGAGGAAACAATCATGCCAGGTGAATCTAAAAGTTGTCTTTTAATGAGAATATATTTTTTCAATACATTAATAAATAATGGAAGTTATTGCACTACAAAATTAATTGGAACCAAAGAACATTTTAACTCATGCAGATGTAGACAATTGGGGGACACCGCCACCATCTACAGAAGGTGAGTACTTATTGGAGTATGTGATTTTCTTTTATTCTATTTTATTTTTTTCCTTCTTTAAAATTGAAGTTGAGCATAAGAAAAATCTATACTGTACAGTCGTGGCCAAAAGTTTTGAGAATGACAGAAATACTTGTTTTCACAAAGTTTGCTGCTTCAGTTTTTATATTCATATACTCTACAGTAGAATGTTTTGGAGAGTGATCAGATGAATTGCAAAATCCTTATTTGCCATGAAAATGAACTTAATCTCAAAAATTCAATTTCCACTGCATTTCATCATTCAGCATTTCATGCCATAAAGGGACCTGCTGAGATCATTTTAATAATGTTCTCATCAACTCAGGTGAGAATGTTGACAAGCACAAGGCTGGAGATCATTATGTTATGCTGACTGAGTTAGAATAACAGACTGCATGCATTAAAAGGAGGGTGATGCTTGAAATCGTTGTTCTTCCTATTAAACATGGTGACCTGCAAGGAAACACACGTAGCCATCATTGCGTTGCATAAAAAGGGCTTCACAGGCAAGGATGTTTTTGCTACTAAGACTGCACCTAAATCAACCATTTATCACATCATCAAGAACTTGAAGGAAAGCGGATCAATTCTTGTGAAGACGGATTCAGGGCGCTCAAGAAAGTCCAGCAAACACCAGGATCGTCTCCTAAAGATGATTCAGCTGCGGTATCAGAGTGCCACCAGTGCAGAGCTTGCTCAGGAATGGTAGCAGGCAGGTGTGAGTCCATCTGCACGCACAGTGAGGCAAAGATTTTTGGAAGATGGACTGGTGTCAAGAAGGGCAGCAAAGAAGCCACTTCTCTCCCAAAAAAACCCACCACGGACAAACTGATAGTCTGCAAATGTACAGCGAGTGGACTGCTGAGGACTGGGGCAAAGTCATTTTCTCTGATGTTTGGGACATCTGGAAAAAGGCCTGTCCAGAGAAGAAAAGGTGAGTGCTACCATCAGTCCTGTGTCATGCCAACAGTAAAGCATCCTGAGACCATTCATGTGTGGGGTTGCTTCTCATCCAAGGGAGTGGGCTCACTCACAATTATGCCAAAAAACAGGAATGAATAAAGAATAGTACCAAAACACCCTCCAACAGCAACTTCTTCCAACCATCCAAGAACAGTTTGATGAAGAACAATGCCTTTTCCAGCATGATGGAGCACCGTGCCATAAGGCCAAAGTGATACGTAAGTAGCTCAGGGAACAAATAATTTTGGGTCCATGGCCTGGAAATTCCCCAGACCTCAGTCCAATTGAGAACCTGTGGCCAAACCTCAAGAGGCAGGTGGACAAACAAAAACCCACTAATTCTGACAAACTCCAAGAAGTGATTATGACAGGATGGGTTGCCATCAGTCAGGATTTGGCACAGAAGTTAATTGACAACTGCAGAGGTCTTCAAAAAGAAGGGCCAACACTGCAAATACTGACTCTTTGCATAAACGTGATGTAATTCTCAATAAAAAACATTTGAAACTCATGAAGTGCTTGTAATTATACTTCTATACATCACAGAAACAACTGAAACAAAGATCTAAAAACACTGAAGCAGCAACTTTTTGAAAACTAATATTTGTGTCATTCTCAAAACTTTTGGCCACAACTGTACACTCAGTTTCATACTTTCTTCTTTATTTAGTTGTTTAAAAAAACTATTGTACAATAAGGTCATATAATACACATCATAAGCTTATGTAATCATACAGTGATTATACTGTATATAAGGACATGCTAGGTAACATTTTTATTTCTTAGTTTACATTTTGCTAGTATCTCTTCACTTCTGTAATTTACCTGCATTTTGTATTTCTTTTTAATGTTGTAGAACGTAGAAGGTAATCAATGACACCACAGCAATGATACACTAAAAAATATCTGTGGTTCAAACTGTCTTTGCAGCTCTTCCAGAGGAAACAATTGTGCCAGGTGAATCTAAAAGTTGTCTTTTAATGAGAATATTTTTTTGATCCACTAATAAATACATTTATTACCCTAAAAAATTAATTGCGACTAAAAAACATTTTAACTCTTGTAGATGCAGACTTTTGGGTAACACCACCAGCACCCCCATCTACAGAAGGTGGGTATAGTTATTGGAGTATATGAATTTATTTTATTTTTTCCTTCTTTAAAATTAAATTTGAACATAAGGAAAATCTGCACTGCAGACTCAGTTTCATGCTTTCTTCTTTATTTGTTATTTGTTTGCAGATGACTCATTTGGGGGCTGGCATCCATCTTGCCCAGATGGATGGAGTATGCACAGTCAACAGTGCCTCATCTTTGTTCCAGAAAACATGACCTGGGACGATGCTCAGGTAACAAGGATGACTTTTTTCCTATTAATAAATCTTACATTTTCTTGGTCACTCCATGCTGTTTATCTCCATCGTAGAATAACTGTCACTCTCATGGAGGACAGCTTGCATCTGTGTATGATGACTTTCAAGCTTATGAGATTCAAGCGGAGCTGAAGCGTGCCGGACATGATCATGGAGAATTTTGGGTTGGAGGCCATAATAGTCCAGGGGTAAATAGCATGATGTCTAAGATTTTGAGAAACAATTGAATTTTTTTATGAATATGAATTTATATAATATTTTATTTTGCTTTAACAGAATCCTTCTTGGTCCTGGAGTGATTATATTGGAATGTCTAATTTTGCTGACTTTTGTAATGGAGAAACAGTCGAAGATGAGCACCACTGTTTGCAAATAACTTTTACTGGTAAGTCTGTCAAGTGTTTAAAAAAACAAAACAATCTTATTTGGATTCATTTATTTTGATTATCACTTCAAACTCATTACTACTCTATCAAGTGTTTTAAAAGTATGTATTAAAGTATATTTTTCTTTTCTTATTATTGCACTGAGCATTGTTTCTTATCCTAGAATATTTACAGTTTGTGTTCCCAGTGATGCATCATTAAATAATTGAGATTTTAGAAATAAAAAAAAAAATACAGTGTTCTGAAGTTACACAAAGCTATCATGTTATGTTCAAAACTTCTATGTACTGGGTTATTAATATGTGGATTAATGTTGTCCACTCACTAAGATGTTAATTGTGCGGTACAAAAAATAACTGTAAGTATTGTGTACAAACATGGTGGGTGAAACAGATTAAAAAGACAGGGACATTTATATATAGGCACAGAACACTGAATTGAGTAACATAAATGGCTGTGAATCAGGAAGTAAAACAGCTAATCACTGTTTGTGTCAGTCTTCTTGACAAATACCCTTTAATGTAAATACCATTACCATTTACAAATACTGTAATTTCACAGTTAGTACTGAACAAACTAAAATTACACTTATTTGCTAAATATTGTCACCCCATGTTGGAAACCTTTTTAGTCTGAGTAGCACTGACTGAGTGTGATTTTTGTGTTTTATTTTGGTTTTCTTGCAGAGGAAAAGAGTGGATGCTTAGAGAGCATGGACTGTGAAACTGAGCTCCCGTCTATCTGTGGAAACATTATTATGTAATTGTGAATCAACTCTATAATGCATCAGTAAAAAGCACAAAGATCTGTGTTTTTCTTTCTCAGTGCTGTTTCTTTCTCTGTATTTCCACACCATCGCTATGATGCAAGCAATCAGGCATCATGTGCAATGAACTGGAGCTGAATTTTCTGTACGATTAAAAGAAAGCTTTCTGTAGACCTTTACTTTGTAGAGTGAACTGTATCTCATTCTTAAATTAAAACTGTTAGCATTGAAATTTGTCTGTGAGTTATTCACCACTAACATTAGCAAATTGAATACAAAATGGGGTTTTTTAAAGTTTATGTCCAAATGCCCCAAAGGAGCTGTGCCTTCCATGGATGAGATGTTTATTCATGGTGACATAGAAACTGTCAATCATGTTCTTCTGACAGCCAGCAGGGTGGAGGCATGGCTACCGACCCTGCTGGTTACAGAGATGTTCCTCCAAACTACAGCATGTCTGGGTTAAGATAAGGAAAGTCAATGGTAGACACCAGAATAGTCTGCAGTCTGACTAAAGTATTGTAACCCACGCCCCAACCACTCAGGGAGGAGTTGAATATGAGTGCAAATAACCATAACACACAGGAATTTCAGTTGACTGTGAGTTTAGTTATCAACAACCTCAAAAAGAAATTACAACGTTGGCCCTTTGCTAAATAAACTCACTGAAAACTCATTGCTCTTAATTATCTGAATTATCCATTTAAAACATATTTGGTTAGGTTGCAGCCTTGCCCTTCCGTTTGCTCCACAGATTTATAAAGCGGAGATGATTGTCAAGTCAGAGAACAGAGAGGGTAACACTTTATAACTTGACACGCAAATAAAGCACAAGTACCCTGTACTTACTTAAGGAGACACAAATTCTTCTGTAAATAACTTTAAGTATCGTAGCAGCCTAAGTAATTACTAAGTAATTAAGTAATGCTTAAGTAATATTCTGCATAATGAAAGTCTGCCTATTCAACTCTCTCTATATATTACCTTTAAAAATTAATACAGTAATAATCACTTTCTTCTTATTATTGGAAAATATACATTGATACGAACAATCAAACTTTGTAGACCATAAGCATAATCTGACCATATAATAATGGAGACAAGGAGAGTTATTTTCATTAAACTGTAGTTAAAAAAGAAGAACATGAAACAATTCCATAACCCTTAAAAAAATAAGTTTTAACAATACATTACCATATTGTGGCGTGTTGGGGGAGCGGCTAGTTCTCTCCCATCATGCCTTGGGACTGCTGTTTGGATGTTCTTGTTTTGTTGTTTATGGTTACACTACTTTTAACTGTTATCTTGAATGTTGTGTTTGTACTGCAGTTCAAAGGCACTTACAGTGTTGTTTTATAGAATGAATGCAACCATGGGTGAGTTCTGTTATGCTGTTGATGACCCTCGAAGCACAGTGTAGCATCAGTGTGTGTTGTAATAAAGAGCTCCCCCTACCAGCTTGGGGTTGAATAACAATCTCTCTCTGTGAGCTTCTTTGTAAAGATTCCTCTGCATGCCACATTGGTGTCAGAAGTGGGATTCCAAGAGCATGGCCACTATTCTGAAAGAGGAAGAGGAGCTGAGGAAGATTGAGGAGCTTATCACTCACCTGGAAGCAGTGAATGGAGCACAATCGAAGAAGCGGGGAGAGCCCCGGGCAGCAGCAAGCCAGCCAGGGGAAGATCTGTGGGGCTTACCAGATGGAGCCTCACACCCCCGCCCACTGGGGAGCTGTCGGAGCCGCCAAGGCATGCTGCAGGCTCCAAGACCACGAGCGACCGGTCAGCCTCCACTCATGGTGATGCCTGGGAGCAGCACACCCTCATCGTTGGCAGCCGAGGGGGACAACGCCAACTGTCTCCAGGACCAAGTGCAGCCGCCACTGCCATCAGGGGCTCCTGTCCGGGGGAGCATGAAGCTGCCACGCTATAATGGGGAGGCACCTCCAGAGACCTACCTTATCCAGGTACAGCTGGCTGCTCAGCTAAATGGTTGGTCAACAGAGGAGACAGCTGTCCAAGTTGCCCTCGCCTTGGAAGGCAGGGCCCTGCAGATCCTCATAGATCTTCAGCCAGAAGAGCGTTTAAGTTGGCCTGCTGTTGCCAGAGCAATGCAGAGCAGGTTTGGCCTCCGTACACATGCAGATGATGCCCGAGATAAACTTGCTAGCCGCCCACGGAGACAAGAGGAGAGTCTGGGTGCCTATGCTGCTGACCTACGTCTTTATGCACGTAGAGGGTACCCTGCTTTTGATGCTGCAGCACAAGAAGAGCTTGCTCTCCAGGCTTTTGTCCGGGGTCTCCAGCCAAAAAGACTACAAGAGCACATCCGTCTGCATGCACCAGAAAACCCTGGCGGCAGCTCTAACTGAGTCCGAAAGAGTGGAGCATGTGCTCAGCCCAGGTGCACGCAGCCCTGGCATAAGTCACCAAGTGCGCCAAACAGACTACGAAAGGAGCGACCAGGAGGAGGAGGCCCGCCAAACCACCAACACACCACCCTGGCGATCTTGGCGAGGGAATAGGCGAGCAGGAGGCCAATCCAGGGGTAACTGCCATCGGTGCGGAGAACCAGGCCACATCGCACGCTACTGTCCAGCACCAAGCCCACAAAGCTTGGCACCCCAGCTGCCGTTAAACTGAGGCGGGGTGGCACAACGGAGGGACTGCCCCCTGCCACCACTCTGTCCTCCGAATCACAATTGCGGGTTGGCCGGCTTGGCCAGACACGGGGACTGTATCTGGACTGTGACCTTGCCGGCACCACCTGTAGAGCCCTGATAGACACTGGGTCCACGCTCTCCTTAGTACAGGCTGGAGTCCTCCCTGGTTCTGATGGCCCAATACCGCAGGGTTGGCAGCCTACTCAGCTCCACATCACCACAGTCACGGGGGAGCGTGCCAAAGTTAAGGGGGAAAGATCCCTCCCGGTGACTGTTGCTAACTGCAGCGTGGACCACCAGTTCTGGCTAGCCAGCATCCAGGACCAATGCATCATTGGCCTGGACCTGCTAGCCAAATGGGAGGCCACAGTGGACGTGTCCCGAGCAATCCTTTACCTGGGCACGGAGGCTGTGAAGCTCCACACCACAACGGAAGTCCCGCTGCCTGCCTCCACTTTTTCAGCCAGCGTCAGGAAGCCTGAGGACCTGTCACCGCTGGCGGGGGAAGGGGCCTCCCCTTCACCAGCAGTACCGCAACTGTCTGCAGAGACCAAGCAAGCTGTCGAGGACCTATACCAGAGGAGCTGCGAGGGTCTCCAGGCTGATCAGCGACGGCAGCTGCGAGAGATACTAGACTTGTTTGCCGACATCTTTGCAGCCAAGGATGAGGACTGCATGCAAACCAGCCTGGTACAACACGACATTGACACTGGGGATGCACGGCCCATCCGCCTCCGCCCTCGTCGCCTTCCCCTTGCCAAGCGTGCCGCAGCAGAGCAGAAGATCAGGGAAATGGCAGAGGCGGGCATCATCGAACCCTCAAACAGCCCCTGGGCAGCCCCGGCTGTACTGGTTCGGAAAAAGGATGGTACCTGGCGGTTTTGTGTCGACTATCGTCTACTCAACAGCATCACACGCAAGGACTCCTACCCATTGCCCCGGATTGACGATGCCCTCGACGACATTGCTGGGTCCTGCTGGTTCAGTTCCCTCGACTTGCGCAGTGGCTACTGGCAGGTGGAGCTGACGCCAGAGGCCCGCCCAAAGACTGCTTTCTCCATTGGCCAGGGACTGTGGCAGTTTAAGGTGATGCCCTTTGGCCTCTGCAATGCCCCAGCCACATTCGAGCGCCTAATGGAGAGGGTTCTGGCTGACATCCCCCGCGACCGCTGTGTGGTCTACCTGGATGACCTCCTCGTCCACGCGACAGACTTCGAGAAAGCCTTGGCTAACCTGACTGCTGTTTTCCACGCTATCCGCCAGGCTGGCCTTCGCCTCCACCCCAAAAAGTGCCATCTCTTCCGAAAGGAGACGACCTTCTTGGGTCACGTTGTGAGCGGAGCAGGGGTTTCCACTGACCCTGCGAAGGTGGCCGCTGTGAAAGACTGGCCCATTCCGGGCAACACTGCTGAGTTGCGGAGTTTCCTTGGCCTGGCATCATACTACCGGCGTTTCGTCAAGGACTTTGCTACCATTGCAAGCCCCCTGCACTGGCTCACACAGAAGGGCCGGGAGTTCCATTGGAGTGAGGACAGTGCCGTGGCATTTGATCGGCTCCGATCTGCACTGGTTGAGGCACCGGTGCTAGCCTACCCAGACCTGCAGCTCCCTTTTGTCGTGGACACCGATGCCAGCAACACAGGGGTGGGGGCTGTACTGTCGCAGGAAGGCCCTGAGGGGGAGCGGGTCATCTTCTACTACAGCCATTCCCTCAGCAGACCGGAGAGGAACTATTGTGTCACCCGTCGAGAGCTGCTGGCCATCATCCTGGGTCTCCGCCATTTCAGACCCTACCTCTACGGGAAGAAGTTCCTCCTGCGCACAGACCATGCGTCCCTCACTTGGCTGCTCAGCTTTAAAGAACCGGAGGAACAGCTAGCCCGGTGGTTGGAGACGTTGCAAGATTACCACTTTGAGGTCCGTCACCGGGCGGGACGTCTCCACACCAATGCAGATGCCCTCTCCCGACGCCCTTGTGAGGAAAAACAGTGCAGGTACTGCCAACGCTTGGAGGACCGGGAGGGCATGACTTCAGTGATCGCGTCACCACAGGGCGACCCTGAGAATGACTCTGTTCCAGGTGGGCATTGTAGCAGTCTTCAGGTCCAGTCCGCCGCAGGGGATACTGAGGGTCTGGAGGCCATGGATCCCCAACAGCTGCAACACGACCAGAACCAGGACCCTGCCCTTTCCCAGGTTCAGTGTTGGATTGGAGCCGGTCAGAGACCATCATGGCCAGAGGTATCTGCACTGGACCTCGAGACCAAGGCTCTCTACTCCCAATGGGCCAACCTCACAAACCGAAACGGCCTCCTCTATCGCCGCTGGCAGGCTCCCGGGGGTCACCGTGAGGTCTTCCAGCTCGTGGTACCTCAACAGTTGCGGTCCAGGGTGCTCCAGCTGGTTCATGGTGCAGCGGGGGCAGGACACTTTGGAGTTACCAAGACTCTGCGGCGACTCCGGTCTCAGTTCTACTGGCCCGGGTGTCGCCAGGACGTAGAGCTCTATGTCCATCGGTGTGATGCCTGCACGGCTCAGAAAGGGCCTTCCCAACGCTCTCATGCCCCCTTGCAGCAGTATCAGGTGGGGGCTCCCATGGAGCGGGTTGGTGTGGACATCCTGGGACCCTTCCCCACCACTGACCAGGGGAACCGCTACGTCCTGGTTGCCATGGACTACTTCACTAAGTGGCCTGAGGCCTATGCAGTCCCTGACCAGAGTGCTGTTACCACTGCTGAGCGTCTGGTCAACGAGATGTTCTGCCGGTTCGGGGTACCAGAGGAACTGCACAGCGACCAGGGCCGGAATTTTGAGGCTGCGGTGTTCAAGGAGGTCTGTCAGCGGCTGGGTATCAGGAAGACCCGGACGACGCCACTGCACCCCCAAAGCGATGGGTTGGTGGAACGCTTCAACCGCACCCTGGCCACCCAGCTTGCTATCCTGACCTCCCACCAGCAGCGTGACTGGGATCAACACCTTCCCCTGGTCCTAATGGCCTACCGTTCTGCAGTCCAGGAGTCTACTAAGTGCACTCCAGCGGCCTTGATGTTCGGTCATGAGCTTCGTACCCCAGTGGACTTGGTGTTTGGATCTCCCCCCGGGCAGGAAGTATGCGGGGACCCCGGGTTGGACTACCTCCACAACCTCCTCGCTCGGCTCCGAGAGGTGCATCAGTTGACCAGGCAGGCTCTCCGAGATGCAGGCTCCCGGCAAAAGCGGGCTTATGATACCCGCTGCAAGGGGGAAGGACTTTCGCCCGGTCAGCATGTGTGGGTCTACAGCCCGGAGAGGAAGAAAGGGCTTTCTCCCAAACTGATGAGCCAGTGGGTTGGACCCTGCACTGTTCTTGAGAGGCCGTCTGACGTGGTCTACAGGGTGCGGCTGGTCAAACGGAACAGGGTGGTCGTACTCCATCGCGATCGCCTGGCACCCTATCAGCCCTTGAGTCCATCCAGGGAGACGTCAGGGTCCCAGCTTCAACTGCAGGCCCCCAACCTGGCCTCGGAGGCAGCTGGGGGACCCACGGAACGTCCTCAACGAAGCCGTCGCCTTCCCCAACACCTCAGAGACTTTGCTATGGACATGCCGGTTGCTGGGGACAGCTAACCACTCAGGTGGGGGCTGTGTGGCGTGTTGGGGGAGCGGCTAGTTCTCTCCCATCATGCCTTGGGACTGCTGTTTGGATGTTCTTGTTTTGTTGTTTATGGTTACACTACTTTTAACTGTTATCTTGAATGTTGTGTTTGTACTGCAGTTCAAAGGCACTTACAGTGTTGTTTTATAGAATGAATGCAACCATGGGTGAGTTCTGTTATGCTGTTGATGACCCTCGAAGCACAGTGTAGCATCAGTGTGTGTTGTAATAAAGAGCTCCCCCTACCAGCTTGGGGTTGAATAACAATCTCTCTCTGTGAGCTTCTTTGTAAAGATTCCTCTGCATGCCACAATATAAAACAATCCTCACACTCAGAGCTCTCGTGGAATTCACAAGTTCTTTTTTTTTCCTTTTCAATTTGAAAAATGTCTTTGACTTTGTGAGCAAATCTCGGAAAACTTCCTCAGACTGTCAGCATATTTCTGCATAGTCACCCGAACTAGTAGAAAAGCAATGGGCTCAAATTGTGGTCATAAATATTTTGTACTTGTAAATCACAATGTGTAGTTGTGAGCTGAGTTTTGAAACCTTATAACCAATTTTTTAACTTTGCTCTGAATCTGTTTTTCCTCTATGCACATTTAAATCTGCAATGTGTGAGTTTAGCACTTTAACATTTAAACCTCGAGAAAATTTGGTAATTCACTACAGAGAACCAACTGATTTAAAGCATGAGGGAGTGGTTCAGGCTAAAATAGTCACTCTGATGACCCCATGAGGACCAGACTGGATAACAGCAGATCTTTGGCAAGGTTTAACAGCTGGGGGGGGGGGGAGAGCCTGGAGGAACCAATGCTGTAAGAGCTAAATAAAAACACACCCACAAACATAAACAAACATACACAGGCAGGGAGAAAAAGAGAGCGAGGGAGAGGGAGTCAGAGAAAGCAGGTTAGCTCAGGAAGACTCCGGGATCATGACCTTATCATATTGTGAAATATCCTGCAAAACGAGCTATGGTCTACTAACTTTGTGTTATTTGAAGGTTGAATGAAATTACTAAGAAGTTTAGTTAGGTTTAACAGGTCAGCTTGCTTTAACAATAATGCACTATGTTGCACTGGTGCACACTTACTGTAGTGTTCCTGGTCACAAGTACAGCTTGCTGAATTCCGTTGTGCATATCCACCAAGAGAAGTAAACCTTAGGTCAACAGTTGTGTTTGAGCTCGTTCAAAAGGTTTTTTAAAAGTGTTCTTAACATGTTTGCAAACAAAACCTTCCCTTATAAACCTACTTTGTTTTTACAGCTTTCCAATACAACAGCCTCTTGTTTAGATAGTTGAAGGTTTCTGGACTGAACCTTAAGAGACTTTATTGCCTGTAGTTGAAAATGCAATGTCTGGTGAGTTTTATTAGAAAGCAAACCAACAGCGATTGTACATAAACTCAGTATTATCTCCTCAACTGGGCAACAGTCTTGGTTAATTGGTTCACTCATCATGACTAACTGCAGTTTTAGTACAAAAACAGAAACCTGTATCTCCCAGTGACTAGGGCTGGTGCTCCACCTCCCCCAGCTGATCTAATATCAGAATCATATTAAGTTCATTTAAGATATATTTTATTTTTTATAGAGCAGTCTCAGAAACAACAGTCACCTTAAGGTCTCAAGTCAACTTGTATTACAAGGCCCAACAAAATTAGAGCGCAATCCCAATCAGACAGAAATCATGAAATTTCATTTCACAAGAGCACTTTCAACAATCAGTGAAATTCTGTTTCTCCTAGATGAAAAGGACTGTAGATAAAGTGCAAGAATTATGGCTAGTAAACCCACTCTTTTCTAAACATCATAGGAGGAAGAGTTGGTTTAAAAGATACATTTTCCTCGTACCAACCCAGTACTGGTAATTTTTCTTATGCAGATGAGGCATTATTTCTGTACCATTATTTAATTCCAGAGGCTTTTATGTTTTTTTTTTTGTACTTGTTGACTTGTAAAAGCCTATGCGACATATTTTATTTCACAATTCATTAACCGCACAGAGAAGGCATCGTTTAAATATGTTAAATATGTTTCTTTAAGCAAGTTCTTCATGACTGAGCCAAGTGTCCCCTTTTTTGGAAATCAAAATATGGTCATATGCAATATGTCATTGCAACATAAATGTGAATGTAACATAATAATATTATTTTTTCAATATGCAGACAAAGTGTGCCCACAATGGATACACGCATGAACAAGTAAAAGAAAAAACGAGGCCACATGCTACAGGTCAAAAGGAGAATCTGATCTTTTTTTTTTCTACTGAAAGTGGAAATGAAGGCTCAGCCCTTCTTTGTGTCTTGCATTATATGCAATATTACACAGCAGTACAGAATAGTTACAACACATGCATTGGGACAGATGAGTGCTAGTGCTAGCACTGGACTTTTTAGCATGTATTTCAATACTGAAATTCTCTCTCCCTTATTAAAACGCATACTCATACCTGCAAATAAGTTAAAAATGGGGTATGTGAGATGTACAATTAAGGGTAAATGCAGGAGTCATATCTCTCCAATATATAAGATAAAGATAAAGTATCTGTAGACACATACATACACAGTTCATGGCTATGGGTGAATATATGAACCTTGACCATCCATCCAGCCATCGATTCTAATGTGGATAAGTCACAGAAGATGGATAGATGGACTTTAAAATTGTGTCATTTCCCATTACCACAGAAAAGTTTATTTTTCATTGTTGACTGGTTGTGCTCTGTCATTGAACATCAGTCAGTAGATGAAATTAATTATTTAAGTAATAATTAAGTAATTTTATGTTTTGATTCAGAAACAGAAAAGTGCAATAAAGATCTTAGTTACATCTTTTTTTTCATCAGTTTTTTCTTTCTAATGAAATATTAGTTCCTGATTTTGCAACTATGTAAATATAACCAACTATCCTCTGTGTTATCTTTGTGTTTGTCTTTCTGGGGACCAGTTTAATCCATGGTACAGTTAAACTAAACATAATCAAACAGCTGGTTATACCCTATCCATAGAAAATAAAACTAGTATATATATAATATATATCAAAATCAATCAAACAAATACATTTTGTACAAAATGAATAAAGTAACAATGAAAAAAACAAACAAAAAAGTCTTACAAGCTCCTTATGATGAGTTTCTAGTATGTAGTAGTATGTAGTACGTAGACTAGCATCTGCCTCAAAAGGTATACTATGAGAAAGAGTGAGAGAGAGTTTAAAAAATTTATAATGGTCAAATTTGTGCAAGGTGTAAAAATATGGAATGTAAATGTGCCTGTCTCTAAGCACTTACACTTCTGTTTTTAAAATGTTAAACAGCTGTCACAATCATCAGAAATAGATTTTTGATGGTACATGTTTTGAGTGGCATTCCTGTTATTACCATTGATATTTGGATTGATCGGTGGCCTCCACCACTTACTAATGTTACTGAATCTGTGGAAGCTCTGCCATAGCCACCACCAAACAGTTGAGTTATTTTTACACATCTTTCAGCATCTGGTCAATCCACCACCTTTCATTGTTTATACCGTTACGAAAAAAAAAATAGATATTTTTCTGTCCCTCCCCTACATCTAGGATGGTGGGGGATGCTATGAGCTATAGTCTTTAACCAAGTCACAATTCCATGCAAGGTTCTGATTTCCTTACTTCCTTACTCGCACATGCATGCACACACAGTGCCTTAGCTTTTACAACACATCATTTGGGTTTTATAATGGGGTGTTTGTGTAACTGTTGTCACTCAATAAAAGGCTGTGAGGGGATGCTGTTTTTTTTGAGTTGTCTGGGATCAGGTGAGCCCTCCAAGATCCTGAATAGACCAGCTTCCCTTGCACAAGCAAAAACCAATCGAGCTCTGATTGTCTTGCTTTGTTCGTGGTGATAAGTCTCTGAGCTAGCAAGGCCTGCGAGTGCAGACCTAACACAAAAAATAACCATCAGCCCACCGTGCCCAGTGGCCAGTCCAGCTATAGTGTCAAGCAAGGGTTTAATTTACAGAAATAAAACTTGTGAATTCAAACAGTTAATATAAAAACACTGCAGCCTTTAGACCACTGTTGAAGTTCACTGGTACTGTATTTATTTACTGAGGGTGTAACTCACTTGCAAGTGACATTTTCTAAAGCAACATCCTGATTTAGTTTTAGGAATAAATGATACAATTTGTTTTACGTGGAAGTTAGTAGCACAACAAGGTAAGTCTATGTCTGATACAGTGGCTTTGAAAAAATTGTCAAATTACAATAAATGCATCAACTATGTTTCTCTCATGACAATACAATTTGAAAGGTCCAAACGACCATCCATACAGAGGATGAAGGCATTCAGGTCTGGCAACACACTAATTTAATTTTATTTTATTTATTAATTTATTTAAAATGGACAGTGCAGTTTGACATATACCAAGTGGAAAACATGAAGCTAATGTAATGCACATAGGTTTATAGCTATCACTAACTTTCAACCATTATTGGCTAGATTTTCCCATTTAGGGTGTAAACTAGAGTTGGATGCAGATTTAAATGTTGCTTTCAGTCAGTTTACTCTATTAAAATTTAACGAATTGATTATAATAAATGTGCAATTATTATAGCTCTTCACACCTTTTATTGGCTGGGCCTCTGATATCTTCAGCTTGGTGTAGTAATTTGTCTAGAAAACTAAATTAATAATGATGAATTTATCATTTTACCATTATATAGAATCTTAGTACTATTATTTACCCTATGCTCAGCTGAGATTGGCTTAGCTATGTTGGTCTTCCTACACCTCTATTTCACACACCTCGCCTAAGTCGGGATTCACTGATCTTTCGGGGATGTTCTAGCTGGTGGTTTCCTGCTGGTTCTGGGGAAGCATCTGCTCTGCTGCAGTTCAGAGGTAGTTGTTGAGGTGTGTATTTTTGTCTTTAGGTTGTTAGTTGGTGGGTATGTGTAAATGAATGGCCTGGGTGTGTATATGTATGACTGGACCTGGAATCTGGGGCTTATCTGGGGCTTAGTGAGCTTTGATCCCTTTGATACATGGTCATGGAAGGTGACCATGGAGGAGTTGTGGTCCGGGTGGCTCGGCCTCTTCAACGTGGAGAGAGGATTCTGCCGGTTATCAGGCGGATCTTTGGGACTCTGTCTAAGCTCATGATAGCTCATACTTTCAAAATATATTAGTATTTGACTCGTGACCTGCAATTTCATCTTATCAAAATTTCAGAGAAAGACCTTGCACATGTGTTGTGTCAGTGCAGTCTCTTATTGTTACGTCTGCCAGAAACACTATGTGAAGTATTGAAACAAATACTAAAGCACTGCTGAAGCCTTGAATAAACATTATAAAGTTTACTTTGCTTTTTCTGATGACAGGTCAGGTGAGTTTCAAGGTATTCCCTGTAAAAGGATCAGGATGTTGGGGCCAATAGAATCGCTGAGTCATGTTTGAATGAGTCATTTTTTTTTCTTATTTAAAGCTGAATACAGTTTGTCCACACAAGCAGACTGAACTCCAGACTGACTTTGAGAAGGATGAACAGAAGGTAATTTTGCAATAGATCACTTTTTTATTATTAAATATTCAGTTCAATTCAATTTTATTTATATAGTGCCAAATCAAATTATATTTTACAGTAGAACCAAACAATCATATGACCCCCTATGAGCAAGCACTTTTGCGACAGTGGGAAGGAAAAACTCCCTTTTAACAGGAAGAAACCTCCAGCAGAACCAGGCTCAAGGAGGGGCGGCCATCTGCTGCGACATATTTCTACTTAGAGAGGCTTATCCCTCAAAACTTTAAATACAAAAAAGTTGCAAAAAATTGTTTCCAACCACAGGAAATTTATTTTGAGTGTTTTCGTAGTTTTATTTTTCAGATACTCCAATTTCTCAAATGCTGCAGAAAAAACAAAAAACAATCCTATAATGCAAATTTGCAAAGAAAACAGCATGTGCATCAAAATAAACTATTTAAAGCTGTGCAATTTGAGTTCTAAGCATCCTAGAAACTATTCGGAAAAGCATAAAAGTCAAACGTGACTTTTAAAAACACCAGTATAGGCTTATAAGGCCTACAAGTAAAAAATTACATTATCCACGAAAATTACGTCACTTCCGGTTTCGGGCAGGTAATGGCGGACATGCGATAGTTCGCGCTGACGTCTATTTCAATGTACCGAACAGCTGATCGGATCGGCAAAGCGTGTTTCTGGAATATTTTGTTTTTGTTCCTGCAAGCGCTTTTTATGCAATTTTTGCAAAGCTATATGTGGAAGGAAACCGTGACCTAGGACAAGACAATGAGATGTAAGTACAACTTCCCCCAGTTTCATATGCAAAAAAATTATTGCACTAGCTTACATGGTTTGGGTTCTACGGGGATTTTAAAAGAGTTTCGCAAAACGGAGCGTGCCCGCTCCGACCAGCTTTAAAGGGTTAAAGGTAAAATGTGGAGGGAAAATAAAAAGTAGTCAAAAATGGCCAATTATACCCTGGACCCCGGAGGGTTAATTTTTTTTTTTTAAGTAACGCAATAGTTACTTTTCAAGTAATTAATTACTTTTAAAATCTTGTAACTCAGTTACTTTTTTTGAAGAAGTAACTAGTAACTATAATTAATTACTTTTTCAAAGTAACTTGCCCAACACTGCTGATCAGTGGTTGTTTATCAGTGGTCATGACAACTTGCATATTAATGATCAAGACACTGACCTCACAGCCCATTGTTCATTCAGTGGTGCTAGTTTCAGATATTGTGCAAAGGTACTGTTTATAAGATTGAGGAAACCTGCTGTCAGCTGAGACTGAAGAAGTCACCAGGATGAGTGACAAAGCATTAGGGGCAGGGATAGCTCAGTAGGTAGAGTGGTCGCCCCATAATTGAAAGGCCAGGGGTTCAAATACACGGAACGCCTACCCTGAGGTACCCTTGAGCACTGTACTATGCCTGCTTAGTGGCTGACCACTGCTTCACTGAGTGAATAGGTAAAATTCAGAGAGACAAATTTTCCCATGGGGATCAATAAAGTATACATTATTATTTCGCCCACTGTGAAAACTCTAAGAATCAATTTTTGGAGATACCTGAAGTTGTTCAGAGATACTATCATGTAGAATAAACCGTCCTGATCTGACCCTAACGCCAGCTCAACGCGTGTGCCTTTTCTAATCTTTACCAAATGGCAAAGGAAACCAGTTGCCCCTTGTAGGAATGTTTAGCTTATTTTAGAGTTTAGAGATGTGTTAACATAGAATCTAGAATTATTGTAGAGACACTGACACTGCCCTCAATGTAATAAAGGCCTGATTGTGTCATGAACTTAGAAGTAGATTTCTAGGAGACCCTGCCCCACTTGAACTGTGAGATTAAGACAAAAAGGAGTTAATGTTGAGTGGAAATTCCTCAGGGCATGCCTGGGTGGGAGTCTCAAAGTTTGTAACTAAATAACTTTGGTTTGGAAGGGAGATGGACGTTTATGACCCTCAGGAAGGGACGAACATAGAGATATACGCACATAGTGTTTTAACTGTCACGCACACACATCCACACGCACACTCACTCACGTGCACTCACACATACACACAGGTACGCGCATACACTCACTCACATGCACTCACATAGACATACAGGTACGCACACACACAGGCATTCACAGGCTCGTGCATACACACAGACACAGAGTTTGCAGCACACCATGGGGGGATTTATGATGGGGTCACTTCTACAAAACTGAGTGAAACGGACAAAGGGGTTGAGATCTGCAGAGGAGTTCCAGGGTCCTGTACATCTCCCTTCTAGAAGGTGTAATCAATAAGTGTAATCAATGAGTGTGGATTAATAAAAGTGTTGTGAATTGACTACTGAGTCCCCGGTGTTCTTTCTGGAGGCCTGAGGAATCTACGAACCGGGTAAAACTGTTTTAAGGTAACACCCTCTAATCACTGACTTAGGGAGGCAACCTCTCTTAACCTTCCTGCCTTCTTGGGACCTTTTTGTGCCACTGCTATGTGTTAAATGGCTGCCATTTCCAATGTGTTCAGTGGAATATAACCAAACTTGCCACAGGATAGTTTTTACCTGTCAATGTTAATATTCCAGTGTGAATTCCTTAAATCAGCCTAAAATGGCTGAGCAGCAGAAATCCCCACACCCATCACCCTGGGGACCATTTTCTGCCCATTGACTTCCATTATAAACGCTATTTTTCAACCCCAAATTATCATCATATGATTTTATTTTTTCTTCTTTTCTTGGATGTCAATGAAGACTCAGGGCCTTGAAGTTTTAATTTTTAAATTGCAAAAAAAATGCAAAAAAAATAATGGCAGGTCAAAATGTATGTTGGTGCCAATCTTTGGTCCATCTAAAGGCCTACTTATAATGACAATCACATATTACTTCAACTGGTTTTTTGTGGAAATATTTAGTTTCGTTTTTTGGTTTTTGGGGCTTATAACACAGGGCGCTCATGTAATAACACTGGGATTTGAAGGGTTAAAACAACAAAAATATAATTAAAACTTTACATGAATATTTCAGGGAGAAGTAGTTTTACAAGGTTGGCTAATTTAAAGTGGAATAAAATATGGATATATGGTCTTTTTATGGCGTGGCTGAGAATGGTCCCTAGGGTGATGGGTGTGAGTTTTTTAAAGGATGGCAGGAGGGTTAAGCAACATCCTGATTCAGTTTTGTGCATTGACTGGCGCAGTTTATTATTTTAGTTTGTTATTTGATTTTTAAGGGAAGTCAGTTGTAAATTAATTATGTATCTGATACAGTGGTTTTGAAAAGATTGTTAAATTACAGTAAATGCAGTCATTACTTTTCATACTAAGATAATAAGTTTAGGGTGTAAACCAGTGTAGAATGCAAATTTTTGACTTTGCTCAGAATCTGTTTACACTATGTACATATAAAGGTTTTACATAAATCTGTAATGTGTGAGTTTTAGCGCTTTAACATTTAAAGCATCCAGCTCAAGATGTCCCAAACACTGAAATTTTTTACATTTATTTTTATTGCGCGTTAGTAGCACATGAAGTCTATATCTGATACCGTGATTTTGAAAACAATGTGAGGTTATAGCAAATAATCATGATAACTTTGATCAAAAGGTCCAAACTAGTTGTCCATACAGGGGATGATGCCTTGATCTTTCCTTTTAGGGTGTAAACTAAGGTAGCCTAGCCTTTGGTTGAGCCTCCAATATTTTCAATATGGTGTAGAACTTTTTTAATATACATAATAACAATTAAGACTTAGATATGCTTGTCCTTCCTACACCCCATTTGATACTTCATACACCCTGCCTGGGGGTTCGGGGGATGGTCTGGCTGCATCTCGGTTCACTGCTAGTGTTACATTCCCTCAAAAAGTGTCCGGGTTTAAAAAGAAGAGAAAGGCAAAACGGTTAAATTAAAAAGGTTTTATTAAAGTTTCAACAATACTAACTCAAAAAGACTGTCAAGCCAGTATCAACTTTTAAAAAGAAAACAGAACAAAACTCAATAGTTGGTCAAAAGCCCTGGAAAGTAAGCAAAACTAGAAAAATTTGCTGTGTGGATGCCTAGACACTGAAGCTGTCTGCTTAAAAAAGCTGAAAAAGAAGTTGCAAAAAGTTGTATGGTGGTGAAGAAACTGAAAATTCTGCTATAAAAAAGGTGCAGAAGCAGAAATATTTGCTGAAAAGTGGTGAAAAGCAAAAAATTCTACTGAAAATGGGTAAAGAAGCTGAAATTTGTACTAAAAAGAGGTGAAAAGAAATGTTGCCAGGAGCAGGATTCGAACCTGGCCCTTCTGATCTCAAGGCCGCTATTCATCTTACTGAGCCAAACTCATTCTCACAAAAAAAAGAGGTGGAGAGACTGACAATTCTTCTGAAATTAGCAGAAGTTGTTGAAAGTTGTGCTGATAAGAGGAGAAAAGGCTAAAAATTCTGCAGAAAACAGGTGAATCAGCAGAATTTCTGCTGGACAGAGGTATAGAGGCAGAAAATTCTGCTTAAAAGAGGTTTCTGCTGAAAACACCTGAAAAAGATGGGATTTGTGCTGAAAAGGGGTGAAAAAACTCACAATTCTGCTGAAAAGGGGTGAAGGAAAAAGTGTTGGGGTGTTGAATTGATAACTGAAAAAATTGTTGCCTTAAGCGGGATTTGAACCCTGGCCTCCCAGTCTGAGGACAGCTGCTCATCTCACTGAGCTAAAACACAGCTCATTCCGGCAAGCAAAATCAGTCACAACATGGATAATGTGGAAGAAATGGGCAAAAAATATTGCATAAGAAATTCAATATCTCAAAAAGTATAGAAGTGCGGAGCACCAAAAGTCATAGCAGAAAGAGCAGAATTGTTTAAGATTTGAACGGTGTAAATAGCACAAAAACTGAGGGAGTAGTTAAGCAGCGAAAAACGTACGGAAGCAACCAGAATAATAAAGAATAAAGAGAAACAGGAACTCAACTAAAGGTTAATCACCAAGCACACTCCTCTCCATAGAGCATGAGTAATTAAGCAGCATGCACACACTCATCTCACCAGCTGCAACACCACAAGGCTCTTTGGCCTAGAGCTCACCTACCCCTAGCCTGAAGTACCTCTAAATGCTGATGGGAGTCAGCTGTACTAAACAGAGGGCACCCAGACAGGAGACCACACCCACTCCAGGGCAATTTCAGGAGGGCGGATCTGCTTGGCCATATTTCAGAGATCTGGCCCTGTGGCCCTTAGTGATGTGCGATACCAATGATTTCCTTTCCGATCCGATACCAAGTAAAATTCAGGGTGGTATCGGCGATATTGTAATAATAACATAACGACCGTGGCTCAGGGGGTTGGGAAGCGTATCTGTAACCGGAAGGTCGCCGGTTCGATCCCCGGGCTCTCTGTCCTGGTCGTTGTGTCCTTGGGCAAGACACTTTACACTACCGCCTACTGGTGTTGGCCAGAGGGGCCGATGGCGCGATATGGCTACAACTGTAGCTTGCCTCCACCAGTGTGTGAATGCGAGAGTGAATGAATAGTGGTATTGTAAAGCGCTTTGGGTGCCTTGAAAAGCGCTATATAAACCCAATCCATTATTATTATAACCATATTGCTTCATAATGATTAGAGGACATCAGACAACTTGTTTTTATTGCTTAATAATGCAGAATAATCATATAGAAATAAAAGAAACTGTCGTTGTGCGCTATTTGAGCATGTTGCCTGCCTGCAGCACTAAAGGACTCTGCGAGAGACGTCTGTCTCACCCTAGCAGCACCTGTCCCTGTCCTCCTCTTTAGTTCGCCTCAACATAAGCTTATCATATTCTGTGATGTGATTTACTCCGAGGTGTTTGATGAGGTCAGTGGTGTTGCCACAACAACGTGTCCATACACTGTTTGCGCTCAGCCATTGTTGTGACTGTGCACGCCAGGGGCTGGGACACATTTATACAGCCGTATTCCGCATATGACTATGAAAGGCGTAAGAGGAAGTAGTTCCTTTCAAATTAGACGATCTGAATTGTATAGTTTCTTTCCACTGCGTTCATTTTAATGGAAAAACTACAAATTTACCCCAGAGTACTAAAATATCGATATTATAATATGAGAATCGATTCTAGAACATAAATTGCTGGTATCGGAGGAATCGATATTTCAGTATCGATCCGCACACCACTAGTGGCCCTGCTGTCCTCTGGCAGGGTTGGCTTTCATCATATGAAAGTATTTGCCTGGTGACAAGAAATACCTGAAAGTTAATCTTTTCTGAATTTTAGAGAAATACATTGCACATGTCTTATGTCTGTGGGGTCTTTATAATATAACATACAGTGTTATATTCACAGAGTGACGTAATAAGACAATTCCACAATACACATAAACACTGATCATTTGTTTTTGTTTTAATATGTACTGCTAATGTCTTGAACAAAAATAAAGATTTGCAGAACATACAATTACTTATTGCCAATTCCAAGTGTACGAGGGCTTTAACCCTTTAAAGCCGGTCGGAGCGGGCACGCTCTGTTTTGCGTAACTATTTTTAAATCCCGGTAGCTCTGCAAACACATAAGCTAGCGCAAAAATTTTTTTGCATATGAAACCGGAGTTGTACTTACATCTTATGCCATCAGCTTGTCCTAGGTCACAGTTTCCTTCCACATATAGCTTTGCAAAATCTGCATAAAAAGCACTTGCAGCAACAAAAACATAATATTCCAGAAACTCGCTTTGCCGATCCAATCAGCTGTTCATAACACTTCCTACGTTGGAATAGACGTCAGCGCGAACTTTTGCATGTCCGCCATGACCTGCCCGAAACCGGAAGTGACGTCATTTTTGCAGAAATGTAGTTTTTTTTACCATCAGGCCTCATGAGCTTATACTGGTGTTTTTAAAAGTTATCTTTGACTTTATGACTTTCTGTGTCGTTTCTGGGATGCTTAGGACTCATATTGCACTGCTGGAAATAGTTTATTTTGATGCATATGCTGCTTTTTTGTAAATTTGCACTATAATGTTTATTTTCGTTTTTCCTGCAGTATGAAAAAATTGGTGTATTTCAAAAATAAAACTATGAAGACACTCAAAATAAATTTCCTGTGGTGGGAAACTATTTTGTGCAACTTTTTTGTATTTACAGTTTTGAGGGATAAGCCTCTTAAATTTCTCTAACTAGAAATATATGTTAAAAAAACAAAAACGATTTTCAATTTTTCTTTTTAGTTTATTGCACTTTTTTGCAATTTATGTAGTTCCTATGCACTTAATGCATATATATTATTAAAATCTGGGCTATAACGGTTGTATTGATGTATAGCAACTTGAAATGATCCCAAAAAATGGCTCCACAGCATGTAAAAATATAATATAAGCTCTGGCGGACTTGGTTCTATGGTAGGTCTTAAAGGGTTAAGAGATAAAGGTACCCTGAGCAGTTGAATAGTCAGGGTGTCCAACACTGTGCTTTCACATACTCTCAGAAAAATTATGGTTCTTAAATGGTTCTTCAGATGTCTTCATGGTTCTTTAAAGAACCATCATACGTCAAAGAACCTTTTTATTTTGTAGATGGTTCTTTAGCTATCCGGTCGTTAAGTCTGACGTCACTAGCCGTGTCTGGGCCTAAACTCCGCTGCAGGTCCATATATCAAACGATCACTATGGCATTACTGAGAGTTGAAAAACTGTCTAAAGTCTTTCATCTTTAATAAAATGATCAGCGTTCTGCTCTACCAGGTGTAACAATTGAGTTTAACATCCAGGCATCCATGAAAACGGAATTTATGACATTTAACGGAGTTAGAAGTTAGCAGGAAGTTAGCTCGCTAGTTTCTATCTAAATACAATATAGCATGTCCTGAATGTGGGGTTATGGAAACAAATTAAAACGTACAGCTCTGTTATCACTTCCAACATAAATGAAGACAGAAAACTAAACAGCAGTGACGTTTGTAGGGTTACTGAAGTTTGGCTAGCTGGTATATAATGATGTGCTACGTGACCGCTAGCGACACAGCTATGTTAGCATAATATAAACAAGCTTACTTTTTTTCCACTCGATAAAAGTTAACGTGAGTGTTCTCGGTGGTCAGGAACAAATTTAATCGCATGGCAGGATGCTGTAAAAGGACCAAACTTCAACCAGGAGAACAACTGAGATAATCCATCCACAATACGAGGTTAGTCATTCATATACTGCTGCATGGGCTGGGCTGTAGTTACATCCTAAGGTTTTAAAAACTGAGCTTAAATAAATGATTAGCGGTAATAAAAGCCGAGGGAGGTCATAGTGATCACTGACTGTTTTAGGAGCTTTTTGAGATTAAATAGAAGAAAATACGAAACATTAAACATGTTAACAACACAAAAGCTATATTAAACGCAGACTACTTTAGGCCCGGAAGTAGAATTAAGGATAAGCCACAACACAAAACCTCTTGCCAGTGCAACAATCAGGCAATGAGTAAGGGATTGGTTCAGGCTAAAATAGTCACTGTGATGACCCCATGAGCACCAGATTGGTTAACCAACAGATCTTTAGCAAGGCTTGACAGCTGGGTGGGGAAGCCTGGACAAACCAATGCTGTAAGAGCTAAATAAAAACACACCCACGAACATAAAGACACATACACAGGCAGGGAGAAAAAGAGAACAAGAGGGAGAGAGAGAGAGTCAGAAAAGGCATGCCAGTGCAGGAAGATATCCTGCAAAAAAAGCTATGGTGTACTAACTTTGTGTTATTTTAAGGTTGTATGAAATTACTAGGAGAAAGTTCAGTGAGGGTTAAACAGGCCAGCTTGCTTTACAGTTTAGATTTTACAATAATGCACTACGTTGCACTGGTGCACAGTGACTGTGGTGTTCCTGGTCATAAGTACATATTGTTGAATTCAGCTGTGCAAATCCACTAAGAGCAGATAAACTTTGGCCAGCAGTTGCGTTTGAGCTAGTTCAAAAGGTTTTTTAAGGTGTTTTCAACACCTTTGTAAACAAAAACTTCCCTTCTTAACGTACATTGTTTTTACATCTTTCCAATGTGACAGCTTATGCCTTGCATTTTCAACTAAAGAAAATAAAATCAGGTTCAGTCCAGAAACCTTCAGCTATTAATGTCACAAGAGTTGTCTATCTATTACAAATCAGAGGCTGAACAACAAGTTGCTAAATAAGACAGTATCAGGTGGAGGGTAGCAGGTATACTTACTAACACTGCCACTTTATCAGTGCTGGTCGTCATGCCCTTTGCTGCTAAAGTATTTATACCTATATTTATACCTACATTCTATATCCATACTCCATACTGGTACTCAGGTTGTTACACTCTACTTATCATATTATTTGTCATATCAATTTATTATTTATTCTGCTTTTTTAAACTATTTATTTATCAATTTTTTGTAAAAATAAGTTTTTTTCATTATTCTGTCTCTTTTCGCTCCGGGACCGTGTGTACATAATTTCGTTCCACCTCATGTTAACATGTGATGAAAATGGCTTAATGCTATTCTGGATTTTAAACAGCACTCTGTACCTGCCAGTGGCTGGGGCCGATGCTCTACCTCCCCCGGCTGATCTAATAATTATTATAATCATATTAATATCATGTCAAATATGTAGACGAAGTGTGACCACAAAGGATACATGCATGAACAAGTAAAATAAAAAAAATGCCAATGCTACAGGTCAAAAGGAGAATGTGATCTAATCTTTTTCTACTGAAATTACACAGCAGTACAGAATAGTTACAACAGATGTGTTGGGACAGATCCCTGCTAGTGCTAGCACTGAACCTTGCACCATGTATTTCAATACTGAAATTGTCTGTCCATCATTAAAACTCATACCTGCAAATCAGTTACAAATAGGGTGTGTGAGCTGCTTTACATCACACACAATAAATTATGTAAATAATGTTAAAATTAAATAACATATTACTTAAAAGATATTTTTGTTGGTAATAGTGAAATTTAATATTATTGTATTCATAACGGTGAATGCAGGATGCTCTCTAAATAAAAAGAGAAAAGAAACGGAGGACAGTTTTATCGATTGTTGAGTGGTTGTGCTCTGTGGATCCTCCTCTTTGATCATCAGTCAGTAAATGAAATTAAGACAACATGATGTTTTGACTCCGAGAAAAATGCCGCAATGATCTGGGTGACATGACTTTTTTTTCCATCAGTTTTTTTTCTAATGAAATATTACTTCCTGATTTTGCAACTATGTAAACATAACAGTTTATAAGTGCTGCTCTTAGATCTGTTTCCCACTTCATTCCCACTGGAAGGCTGAAGCTGACAGCTACTACTCTTACAGAAATAGATCACCTGCTACAAACTCTCTGAATCTCCTTTCTCTTTTAACCACCTGTCACTTCAGATCTTGTTTTCCACAGAGATACTAAACATAAGCATGAAGCTGCTGATTGTGTCCGCACTTCTGTGTGCAGTGATGGCTTTGACATCTGCTATTGGTGAGTACTGGAGTATAATGTGCTTATGGAATAGAATGGAAAACTGATGATGAGAGTCAACATCTGTTTGAATATATCCAGATCTTGAAGATGAAGAGGGCAGCAGTGGTACAGAGGAACTATTGCTTACAGGTCTGTGGAAAATTTCCAGAATATATTTCTGTCCAGCAGGACACACAGCTAAGTTTGTGGTACAAAAGAATTGTTATGGGTTATGAGAGAAAATAAATTGAAAAAGAAATGTTTAAACGTTGGCACTATCTGACCAGTCACAGTATGAATAAATGTACAGGCAGGAGAGCACCTGATTTTATGAAGGAGCATATAACTATAATATAGGAAAGTATGAAAAGAGTAAACAAACACAGTTATTGAGTGTAGGCCTGTGAAAAGCAAATGTTTTACAGTCTGTTTTGAATGTAAGCACAGATGTAATTGGCCTCAATTCTGCAGGAAGCTTATTCCAAAGAACGGGACAACCGTACATGTTCTTTGGAACAAGTAACACCACATTTAGCTTTAATTGTGCAAACAGTTAAAAATACATCTGTGGATCTAAAAGGTCTAATTGGGTCGACACTGAACAAGCCAGAGGTGCACTGGGGGGCAAAGCTTGAGCTTGAACTAACATAACAAGAAAGTTCTGTTCTTAACAGGGAACCTTTGCCATGTTACCCTAGGTTGACTTCAGTATGGGACTACATGGTCAAATTACTGTGTATGTGTGAGGACTGGTTGCTGTACTTACTGATCATTTAAATAGTTCTGCAGTAGTAAACTGCTAAGAGTAAACACATGGATCGATTTCTTATAGTCATTTTGAGATAAAAATGTTCGAACATTTAACATACAGTGCTTCACAGATTTATTAGACCACATGTCATAAAAACTAGATGAGTGATAGTCTAATACACTTATATCATCCTTTTTAATTGATAGAAATTAACATTTGATATTTGATTTGAAGTGTAACACATAAGAAGAACAAAAAACCCCAAAACAAACAAACAAAAAAACCCAAACCAAGTGGTCCAAAAAGCTAAAAACCAAAATGACTGTTCCAAAAAGTACTTTAGTGTTGCTTTGTATGCTTGTCTTCAGGAGAAGATCATGTTGTGAAGACACCCAGACGCTGTCCAGTTGGCTGGAAGATGTACTGCAAACGATGCTTCCTCTATGTTTCCCAAGCCCTGTCTTGGGCTCAGGCTCAGGTAAAAATGTGCATTTAACCTTTATTCTTCATGGATTGACTTTAATGCTTTAATACTTTGTAAGTATAGCTTTGTGAAATCCTTAATCCTTTTTTGTTTACTTTGGGAATTTTCCCGTCTCTTGAACTCCACTGTAGAAAAACTGTGAGCAAATGAAGGCAAACCTTGCATCTGTACACAGCTACAGAGAGCACAAGTTCATTCGGAGGCTGATATTTCGTGCCACTCGCCAGTGTAAACCTACATGGCTCGGAGGCTCAGATGCAAAAGCAGTATACATCTCATCATTATGCAAATTCTGACAGATAAAGTATTGTTCTGCTTAGCAAGTACCTTGTTTGTACCCTCTGTTATTTGAGAGTTTAGCTTGTTTGTAAATGTATTATTTTCTTTTCTGTTCTGTTTCTAGAATTATATTTGGACTTGGATCGATGGAACAAATTTCAGATATACAAACTGGTGTCATGGAAAACCGAGCAATAATTATGGCCACTGCCTGGAGATGAATTTTTCAGGTAAATATTTAAAGAAATCCCTTAAACAATAGTGTAAGCCCTATTAATGTTCAGGAAAAAAGCCACAATACTCTCTTTTCCTAAATAATATTATTTATTAATAGTAAATAGTTAATACAAATGCTGCATCTTGTTAAATAACAATAAGTGAATACCAAATGTAATTGTTTTTGTTTAACAAGTGAATAAAAACATTAAATTTTATAGGAATAAAATATAC